>NC_083764.1:28935365-29293490 GCF_963514075.1 Conger conger
ATTCAGAAACAAAGTTTTTCAAACTGTGTGTTTCTTGAAAGTCAACACTCAAATTTCATCCAAAAGGAAAAGGTTTGAAGGTGGGCCGAGACTCTATCAGGGGTATGCCCATTTGCCAGAAACCGCATTCAGAGCTTGTGAAATAGATATATGACGATTTCAAGCTTTGGCACTCTGTTTCTTAGGAGTTGAAAATGAGCATATCTTGAGAAGAGAATACACTAGCTGCTTCCAAATGAAATATGTATGACTGTGAGTCGTTCCATATCATATATTCAAAAGGTAGCCATCTACTCCTTTAGGAGCTTTAGATATAGGCTTTATCAAACCTTTAACTTTTCCCGCATTCAGAAACAATTTTTTTCAAACTGTGCGTTTCTTGAAAGTCAACACTCAAATTTCATCCAAAAGGAAAAGGTTTGATGGTGGGCCGATACTCTATCAGGAGTAAGCTCATTTGCCAGAAACCGCATTCAGAGCTTGTGAAATAGATATATGACGATTTCAAGCTTTGGCACTCTAAGTTTCATAGGAGTTGAATATGAGCATATCTTGAAGAGAGAATACACTAGCTGCTTCCAAATGAAATATGTATGATGGTGAGTGGTTCCATATCATATATTCAAAAGGTGGCCATCTGCTCCTTTAGAAGCTTTAGATATAGGCTTTATAAAACCTTTACCTTTTCCCGCCTTCAGAAACAAAGTTTTTCAAACATTGTGTTTCTTGAAAGTCAACACTCAAATTTCATCCAAAAGGAAAAGGTTTGATGGTGGGCCGATACTCTATCAGGGGTATGCCCATTTGCCAGAAACCGCATTCAGAGCTTGTGAAATAGATATATGACGATTTCAAGCTTTGGCACTCTAAGTTTCATAGGAGTTGAATATGAGCATATCTTGAAGAGAGAATACACTAGCTGCTTCCAAATGAAATATGTATGATGGTGAGTGGTTCCATATCATATATTCAAAAGGTGGCCATCTGCTCCTTTAGAAGCTTTAGATATAGGCTTTATAAAACCTTTACCTTTTCCTGCCTTCAGAAACAAAGTTTTTCAAACATTGTGTTTCTTGAAAGTCAACACTCAAATTTCATCCAAAAGGAAAAGGTTTGATGGTGGGCCGATACTCTATCAGGGGTATGCCCATTTGCCAGAAACCGCATTCAGAGCTTGTGAAATAGATATATGACGATTTCAAGCTTTGGTACTCTAAGTTTCTTAGGAGTTGAAAATGAGCATATCTTGAAGAGAGAATACACTAGCTGCTTCCAAATGAAATATGTATGATGGTGAGTGGTTCCATATCATATATTCAAAAGGTGGCCATCTGCTCCTTTAGAAGCTTTAGATATAGGCTTTATAAAACCTTTACCTTTTCCCGCCTTCAGAAACAAAGTTTTTCAAACATTGTGTTTCTTGAAAGTCAACACTCAAATTTCATCCAAAAGGAAAAGGTTTGATGGTGGGCCGATACTCTATCAGGGGTATGCCCATTTGCCAGAAACCGCATTCAGAGCTTGTGAAATAGATATATGACGATTTCAAGCTTTGGTACTCTAAGTTTCTTAGGAGTTGAAAATGAGCATATCTTGAAGAGAGAATACACTAGCTGCTTCCAAATGAAATATGTATGATGGTGAGTGGTTCCATATCACATATTCAAAAGGTAGCCATCTGCTCCTTTAGGAGCTTTAGATATAGGCTTTATAAAACCTTTAACTTTTACCGCATTCAGAAACAAAGTTTTTCAAACTGTGCGTTTCTTGAAAGTCAACACTCAAATTTCATCCAAAAGGAAAAGGTTTGATGGTGGGCCGATACTCTATCAGGAGTAAGCTCATTTGCCAGAAACCGCATTCAGAGCTTGTGAAATACATATATGACGATTTCAAGCTTTGGCACCTCTAAGTTTCATCAGAGTTTAATATGAGCATATCTTGAAAAGAGAATACACTAGCTGCTTCCAAATGAAATATGTATGATGGTGAGTGGTTCCATATCATATATTCAAATGGTAGCCATCTGCTCCTTTAGGAGCTTTAAATATAGGCTTTATAAAACCTTTAACTTTTCCCGCATTCAGAAAGAAAGTTTTTCAAACTGTGCATTTCTTGAAAGTCAACACTCAAATTTCATCCAAAAGGAAAAGGTTTGAAGGTGGGCCGATACTCCATCAGGGGTATGCCCATTTGCCAGAAACCGCATTCAGAGCTTGTGAAATAGATATATGACGATTTCAAGCTTTGGCACTCTAAGTTTCTTAGGAATCGAAAATTAGCATATCTTGAAAAGAGAACACACTAGCTGCTTCCAAATGAAATATGTAATGGTGAGTCGTTCCATATCATATATTCAAAAGGTAGCCATCTGCTCCTTTAGGAGCTTTAGATATAGGCTTTATAAAACCTTTAACTTTTCCCGCCTTCAGAAACAAAGTTTTTCACACTGTGCATTTCTTGAAAGTCAACACTCAAATTTCATCCAAAAGGAAAAGGTTTGATGGTGGGCCGATACTCTATCAGGAGTAATCCCATTTGCCAGAAACCGCATTCAGAGCTTGTGAAATAGATATATGACGATTTCAAGCTTTGGCACTCTAAGTTTCTTAGGAGTTGAATATGAGCATATCTTGAAGAGAGAATACACTAGCTGCTTCCAAATGAAATATGTATGATGGTGAGTGGTTCCATATCATATATTCAAAAGGTAGCCATCTGCTCCTTTAGGAGCTTTAGATATAGGCTTTATAAAACCTTTAACTTTTACCGCATTCAGAAACAAAGTTTTTCAAACTGTGCGTTTCTTGAAAGTCAACACTCAAATTTCATCCAAAAGGAAAAGGTTTGATGGTGGGCCGATACTCTATCAGGAGTAAGCTCATTTGCCAGAAACCGCATTCAGAGCTTGTGAAATACATATATGACGATTTCAAGCTTTGGCACCTCTAAGTTTCATCAGAGTTTAATATGAGCATATCTTGAAAAGAGAATACACTAGCTGCTTCCAAATGAAATATGTATGATGGTGAGTGGTTCCATATCATATATTCAAAAGGTAGCCATCTGCTCCTTTAGGAGCTTTAGATATAGGCTTTATAAAACCCTTACCTTTTCCCGCATTCAGAAACAAAGTTTTTCAAACTGTGTGTTTCTTGAAAGTCAACACTCAAATTTCATCCAAAAGGAAAAGGTTTGAAGGTGGGCCGAGACTCTATCAGGGGTATGCCCATTTGCCAGAAACCGCATTCAGAGCTTGTGAAATAGATATATGACGATTTCAAGCTTTGGCACTCTGTTTCTTAGGAGTTGAAAATGAGCATATCTTGAGAAGAGAATACACTAGCTGCTTCCAAATGAAATATGTATGACTGTGAGTCGTTCCATATCATATATTCAAAAGGTAGCCATCTACTCCTTTAGGAGCTTTAGATATAGGCTTTATCAAACCTTTAACTTTTCCCGCATTCAGAAACAATTTTTTTCAAACTGTGCGTTTCTTGAAAGTCAACACTCAAATTTCATCCAAAAGGAAAAGGTTTGATGGTGGGCCGATACTCTATCAGGAGTAAGCTCATTTGCCAGAAACCGCATTCAGAGCTTGTGAAATAGATATATGACGATTTCAAGCTTTGGCACTCTAAGTTTCATAGGAGTTGAATATGAGCATATCTTGAAGAGAGAATACACTAGCTGCTTCCAAATGAAATATGTATGATGGTGAGTGGTTCCATATCATATATTCAAAAGGTGGCCATCTGCTCCTTTAGAAGCTTTAGATATAGGCTTTATAAAACCTTTACCTTTTCCCGCCTTCAGAAACAAAGTTTTTCAAACATTGTGTTTCTTGAAAGTCAACACTCAAATTTCATCCAAAAGGAAAAGGTTTGATGGTGGGCCGATACTCTATCAGGGGTATGCCCATTTGCCAGAAACCGCATTCAGAGCTTGTGAAATAGATATATGACGATTTCAAGCTTTGGCACTCTAAGTTTCATAGGAGTTGAATATGAGCATATCTTGAAGAGAGAATACACTAGCTGCTTCCAAATGAAATATGTATGATGGTGAGTGGTTCCATATCATATATTCAAAAGGTGGCCATCTGCTCCTTTAGAAGCTTTAGATATAGGCTTTATAAAACCTTTACCTTTTCCTGCCTTCAGAAACAAAGTTTTTCAAACATTGTGTTTCTTGAAAGTCAACACTCAAATTTCATCCAAAAGGAAAAGGTTTGATGGTGGGCCGATACTCTATCAGGGGTATGCCCATTTGCCAGAAACCGCATTCAGAGCTTGTGAAATAGATATATGACGATTTCAAGCTTTGGTACTCTAAGTTTCTTAGGAGTTGAAAATGAGCATATCTTGAAGAGAGAATACACTAGCTGCTTCCAAATGAAATATGTATGATGGTGAGTGGTTCCATATCATATATTCAAAAGGTGGCCATCTGCTCCTTTAGAAGCTTTAGATATAGGCTTTATAAAACCTTTACCTTTTCCCGCCTTCAGAAACAAAGT
The DNA here is from genome assembly GCF_963514075.1 of Conger conger. Lineage (NCBI taxonomy): Eukaryota > Metazoa > Chordata > Actinopteri > Anguilliformes > Congridae > Conger > Conger conger. The sequence goes on from NC_083764.1 coordinate 28,939,888, forward strand.
TTTTCAAACATTGTGTTTCTTGAAAGTCAACACTCAAATTTCATCCAAAAGGAAAAGGTTTGATGGTGGGCCGATACTCTATCAGGGGTATGCCCATTTGCCAGAAACCGCATTCAGAGCTTGTGAAATAGATATATGACGATTTCAAGCTTTGGTACTCTAAGTTTCTTAGGAGTTGAAAATGAGCATATCTTGAAGAGAGAATACACTAGCTGCTTCCAAATGAAATATGTATGATGGTGAGTGGTTCCATATCACATATTCAAAAGGTAGCCATCTGCTCCTTTAGGAGCTTTAGATATAGGCTTTATAAAACCTTTAACTTTTACCGCATTCAGAAACAAAGTTTTTCAAACTGTGCGTTTCTTGAAAGTCAACACTCAAATTTCATCCAAAAGGAAAAGGTTTGATGGTGGGCCGATACTCTATCAGGAGTAAGCTCATTTGCCAGAAACCGCATTCAGAGCTTGTGAAATACATATATGACGATTTCAAGCTTTGGCACCTCTAAGTTTCATCAGAGTTTAATATGAGCATATCTTGAAAAGAGAATACACTAGCTGCTTCCAAATGAAATATGTATGATGGTGAGTGGTTCCATATCATATATTCAAATGGTAGCCATCTGCTCCTTTAGGAGCTTTAAATATAGGCTTTATAAAACCTTTAACTTTTCCCGCATTCAGAAAGAAAGTTTTTCAAACTGTGCATTTCTTGAAAGTCAACACTCAAATTTCATCCAAAAGGAAAAGGTTTGAAGGTGGGCCGATACTCCATCAGGGGTATGCCCATTTGCCAGAAACCGCATTCAGAGCTTGTGAAATAGATATATGACGATTTCAAGCTTTGGCACTCTAAGTTTCTTAGGAATCGAAAATTAGCATATCTTGAAAAGAGAACACACTAGCTGCTTCCAAATGAAATATGTAATGGTGAGTCGTTCCATATCATATATTCAAAAGGTAGCCATCTGCTCCTTTAGGAGCTTTAGATATAGGCTTTATAAAACCTTTAACTTTTCCCGCCTTCAGAAACAAAGTTTTTCACACTGTGCATTTCTTGAAAGTCAACACTCAAATTTCATCCAAAAGGAAAAGGTTTGATGGTGGGCCGATACTCTATCAGGAGTAATCCCATTTGCCAGAAACCGCATTCAGAGCTTGTGAAATAGATATATGACGATTTCAAGCTTTGGCACTCTAAGTTTCTTAGGAGTTGAATATGAGCATATCTTGAAGAGAGAATACACTAGCTGCTTCCAAATGAAATATGTATGATGGTGAGTGGTTCCATATCATATATTCAAAAGGTAGCCATCTGCTCCTTTAGGAGCTTTAGATATAGGCTTTATAAAACCCTTACCTTTTCCCGCATTCAGAAACAAAGTTTTTCAAACTGTGTGTTTCTTGAAAGTCAACACTCAAATTTCATCCAAAAGGAAAAGGTTTGAAGGTGGGCCGAGACTCTATCAGGGGTATGCCCATTTGCCAGAAACCGCATTCAGAGCTTGTGAAATAGATATATGACGATTTCAAGCTTTGGCACTCTGTTTCTTAGGAGTTGAAAATGAGCATATCTTGAGAAGAGAATACACTAGCTGCTTCCAAATGAAATATGTATGACTGTGAGTCGTTCCATATCATATATTCAAAAGGTAGCCATCTACTCCTTTAGGAGCTTTAGATATAGGCTTTATCAAACCTTTAACTTTTCCCGCATTCAGAAACAATTTTTTTCAAACTGTGCGTTTCTTGAAAGTCAACACTCAAATTTCATCCAAAAGGAAAAGGTTTGATGGTGGGCCGATACTCTATCAGGAGTAAGCTCATTTGCCAGAAACCGCATTCAGAGCTTGTGAAATAGATATATGACGATTTCAAGCTTTGGCACTCTAAGTTTCATAGGAGTTGAATATGAGCATATCTTGAAGAGAGAATACACTAGCTGCTTCCAAATGAAATATGTATGATGGTGAGTGGTTCCATATCATATATTCAAAAGGTGGCCATCTGCTCCTTTAGAAGCTTTAGATATAGGCTTTATAAAACCTTTACCTTTTCCCGCCTTCAGAAACAAAGTTTTTCAAACATTGTGTTTCTTGAAAGTCAACACTCAAATTTCATCCAAAAGGAAAAGGTTTGATGGTGGGCCGATACTCTATCAGGGGTATGCCCATTTGCCAGAAACCGCATTCAGAGCTTGTGAAATAGATATATGACGATTTCAAGCTTTGGCACTCTAAGTTTCATAGGAGTTGAATATGAGCATATCTTGAAGAGAGAATACACTAGCTGCTTCCAAATGAAATATGTATGATGGTGAGTGGTTCCATATCATATATTCAAAAGGTGGCCATCTGCTCCTTTAGAAGCTTTAGATATAGGCTTTATAAAACCTTTACCTTTTCCCGCCTTCAGAAACAAAGTTTTTCAAACATTGTGTTTCTTGAAAGTCAACACTCAAATTTCATCCAAAAGGAAAAGGTTTGATGGTGGGCCGATACTCTATCAGGGGTATGCCCATTTGCCAGAAACCGCATTCAGAGCTTGTGAAATAGATATATGACGATTTCAAGCTTTGGTACTCTAAGTTTCTTAGGAGTTGAAAATGAGCATATCTTGAAGAGAGAATACACTAGCTGCTTCCAAATGAAATATGTATGATGGTGAGTGGTTCCATATCACATATTCAAAAGGTAGCCATCTGCTCCTTTAGGAGCTTTAGATATAGGCTTTATAAAACCTTTAACTTTTACCGCATTCAGAAACAAAGTTTTTCAAACTGTGCGTTTCTTGAAAGTCAACACTCAAATTTCATCCAAAAGGAAAAGGTTTGATGGTGGGCCGATACTCTATCAGGAGTAAGCTCATTTGCCAGAAACCGCATTCAGAGCTTGTGAAATACATATATGACGATTTCAAGCTTTGGCACCTCTAAGTTTCATCAGAGTTTAATATGAGCATATCTTGAAAAGAGAATACACTAGCTGCTTCCAAATGAAATATGTATGATGGTGAGTGGTTCCATATCATATATTCAAAAGGTGGCCATCTGCTCCTTTAGAAGCTTTAGATATAGGCTTTATAAAACCTTTACCTTTTCCCGCATTCAGAAACAAAGTTTTTCAAACTGTGTGTTTCTTGAAAGTCAACACTCAAATTTCATCCAAAAGGAAAAGGTTTGATGGTGGGCCGATACTCTATCAGGGGTATGCCCATTTGCCAGAAACCGCATTCAGAGCTTGTGAAATAGATATATGACGATTTCAAGCTTTGGTACTCTAAGTTTCTTAGGAGTTGAAAATGAGCATATCTTGAAGAGAGAATACACTAGCTGCTTCCAAATGAAATATGTATGATGGTGAGTGGTTCCATATCACATATTCAAAAGGTAGCCATCTGCTCCTTTAGGAGCTTTAGATATAGGCTTTATAAAACCTTTAACTTTTACCGCATTCAGAAACAAAGTTTTTCAAACTGTGCGTTTCTTGAAAGTCAACACTCAAATTTCATCCAAAAGGAAAAGGTTTGATGGTGGGCCGATACTCTATCAGGAGTAAGCTCATTTGCCAGAAACCGCATTCAGAGCTTGTGAAATACATATATGACGATTTCAAGCTTTGGCACCTCTAAGTTTCATCAGAGTTTAATATGAGCATATCTTGAAAAGAGAATACACTAGCTGCTTCCAAATGAAATATGTATGATGGTGAGTGGCTCCATATCATATATTCAAAAGGTGGCCATCTGCTCCTTTAGAAGCTTTAGATATAGGCTTTATAAAACCTTTACCTTTTCCCGCATTCAGAAACAAAGTTTTTCAAACTGTGTGTTTCTTGAAAGTCAACACTCAAATTTCATCCAAAAGGAAAAGGTTTGATGGTGGGCCGATACTCTATCAGGGGTATGCCCATTTGCCAGAAACCGCATTCAGAGCTTGTGAAATAGATATATGACGATTTCAAGCTTTGGTACTCTAAGTTTCTTAGGAGTTGAAAATGAGCATATCTTGAGAAGATAATACACTAGATGCTTCCAAATGAAATATGTATGATGGTGAGTGGTTCCATATCATATATTCAAAAGGTAGCCATCTGCTCCTTTAGGAGCTTTAGATATAGGCTTTATAAAACCCTTACCTTTTCCCGCATTCAGAAACAAAGTTTTTCAAACTGTGTGTTTCTTGAAAGTCAACACTCAAATTTCATCCAAAAGGAAAAGGTTTGAAGGTGGGCCGAGACTCTATCAGGGGTATGCCCATTTGCCAGAAACCGCATTCAGAGCTTGTGAAATAGATATATGACGATTTCAAGCTTTGGCACTCTGTTTCTTAGGAGTTGAAAATGAGCATATCTTGAGAAGAGAATACACTAGCTGCTTCCAAATGAAATATGTATGACTGTGAGTCGTTCCATATCATATATTCAAAAGGTAGCCATCTACTCCTTTAGGAGCTTTAGATATAGGCTTTATCAAACCTTTAACTTTTCCCGCATTCAGAAACAATTTTTTTCAAACTGTGCGTTTCTTGAAAGTCAACACTCAAATTTCATCCAAAAGGAAAAGGTTTGATGGTGGGCCGATACTCTATCAGGAGTAAGCTCATTTGCCAGAAACCGCATTCAGAGCTTGTGAAATAGATATATGACGATTTCAAGCTTTGGCACTCTAAGTTTCATAGGAGTTGAATATGAGCATATCTTGAAGAGAGAATACACTAGCTGCTTCCAAATGAAATATGTATGATGGTGAGTGGTTCCATATCATATATTCAAAAGGTGGCCATCTGCTCCTTTAGAAGCTTTAGATATAGGCTTTATAAAACCTTTACCTTTTCCCGCCTTCAGAAACAAAGTTTTTCAAACATTGTGTTTCTTGAAAGTCAACACTCAAATTTCATCCAAAAGGAAAAGGTTTGATGGTGGGCCGATACTCTATCAGGGGTATGCCCATTTGCCAGAAACCGCATTCAGAGCTTGTGAAATAGATATATGACGATTTCAAGCTTTGGCACTCTAAGTTTCATAGGAGTTGAATATGAGCATATCTTGAAGAGAGAATACACTAGCTGCTTCCAAATGAAATATGTATGATGGTGAGTGGTTCCATATCATATATTCAAAAGGTGGCCATCTGCTCCTTTAGAAGCTTTAGATATAGGCTTTATAAAACCTTTACCTTTTCCCGCCTTCAGAAACAAAGTTTTTCAAACATTGTGTTTCTTGAAAGTCAACACTCAAATTTCATCCAAAAGGAAAAGGTTTGATGGTGGGCCGATACTCTATCAGGGGTATGCCCATTTGCCAGAAACCGCATTCAGAGCTTGTGAAATAGATATATGACGATTTCAAGCTTTGGTACTCTAAGTTTCTTAGGAGTTGAAAATGAGCATATCTTGAAGAGAGAATACACTAGCTGCTTCCAAATGAAATATGTATGATGGTGAGTGGTTCCATATCATATATTCAAAAGGTGGCCATCTGCTCCTTTAGAAGCTTTAGATATAGGCTTTATAAAACCTTTACCTTTTCCCGCCTTCAGAAACAAAGTTTTTCAAACATTGTGTTTCTTGAAAGTCAACACTCAAATTTCATCCAAAAGGAAAAGGTTTGATGGTGGGCCGATACTCTATCAGGGGTATGCCCATTTGCCAGAAACCGCATTCAGAGCTTGTGAAATAGATATATGACGATTTCAAGCTTTGGTACTCTAAGTTTCTTAGGAGTTGAAAATGAGCATATCTTGAAGAGAGAATACACTAGCTGCTTCCAAATGAAATATGTATGATGGTGAGTGGTTCCATATCACATATTCAAAAGGTAGCCATCTGCTCCTTTAGGAGCTTTAGATATAGGCTTTATAAAACCTTTAACTTTTACCGCATTCAGAAACAAAGTTTTTCAAACTGTGCGTTTCTTGAAAGTCAACACTCAAATTTCATCCAAAAGGAAAAGGTTTGATGGTGGGCCGATACTCTATCAGGAGTAAGCTCATTTGCCAGAAACCGCATTCAGAGCTTGTGAAATACATATATGACGATTTCAAGCTTTGGCACCTCTAAGTTTCATCAGAGTTTAATATGAGCATATCTTGAAAAGAGAATACACTAGCTGCTTCCAAATGAAATATGTATGATGGTGAGTGGTTCCATATCATATATTCAAAAGGTGGCCATCTGCTCCTTTAGAAGCTTTAGATATAGGCTTTATAAAACCTTTACCTTTTCCCGCATTCAGAAACAAAGTTTTTCAAACTGTGTGTTTCTTGAAAGTCAACACTCAAATTTCATCCAAAAGGAAAAGGTTTGATGGTGGGCCGATACTCTATCAGGGGTATGCCCATTTGCCAGAAACCGCATTCAGAGCTTGTGAAATAGATATATGACGATTTCAAGCTTTGGTACTCTAAGTTTCTTAGGAGTTGAAAATGAGCATATCTTGAAGAGAGAATACACTAGCTGCTTCCAAATGAAATATGTATGATGGTGAGTGGTTCCATATCACATATTCAAAAGGTAGCCATCTGCTCCTTTAGGAGCTTTAGATATAGGCTTTATAAAACCTTTAACTTTTACCGCATTCAGAAACAAAGTTTTTCAAACTGTGCGTTTCTTGAAAGTCAACACTCAAATTTCATCCAAAAGGAAAAGGTTTGATGGTGGGCCGATACTCTATCAGGAGTAAGCTCATTTGCCAGAAACCGCATTCAGAGCTTGTGAAATACATATATGACGATTTCAAGCTTTGGCACCTCTAAGTTTCATCAGAGTTTAATATGAGCATATCTTGAAAAGAGAATACACTAGCTGCTTCCAAATGAAATATGTATGATGGTGAGTGGTTCCATATCATATATTCAAAAGGTAGCCATCTGCTCCTTTAGGAGCTTTAGATATAGGCTTTATAAAACCCTTACCTTTTCCCGCATTCAGAAACAAAGTTTTTCAAACTGTGTGTTTCTTGAAAGTCAACACTCAAATTTCATCCAAAAGGAAAAGGTTTGAAGGTGGGCCGAGACTCTATCAGGGGTATGCCCATTTGCCAGAAACCGCATTCAGAGCTTGTGAAATAGATATATGACGATTTCAAGCTTTGGCACTCTGTTTCTTAGGAGTTGAAAATGAGCATATCTTGAGAAGAGAATACACTAGCTGCTTCCAAATGAAATATGTATGACTGTGAGTCGTTCCATATCATATATTCAAAAGGTAGCCATCTACTCCTTTAGGAGCTTTAGATATAGGCTTTATCAAACCTTTAACTTTTCCCGCATTCAGAAACAATTTTTTTCAAACTGTGCGTTTCTTGAAAGTCAACACTCAAATTTCATCCAAAAGGAAAAGGTTTGATGGTGGGCCGATACTCTATCAGGAGTAAGCTCATTTGCCAGAAACCGCATTCAGAGCTTGTGAAATAGATATATGACGATTTCAAGCTTTGGCACTCTAAGTTTCATAGGAGTTGAATATGAGCATATCTTGAAGAGAGAATACACTAGCTGCTTCCAAATGAAATATGTATGATGGTGAGTGGTTCCATATCATATATTCAAAAGGTGGCCATCTGCTCCTTTAGAAGCTTTAGATATAGGCTTTATAAAACCTTTACCTTTTCCCGCCTTCAGAAACAAAGTTTTTCAAACATTGTGTTTCTTGAAAGTCAACACTCAAATTTCATCCAAAAGGAAAAGGTTTGATGGTGGGCCGATACTCTATCAGGGGTATGCCCATTTGCCAGAAACCGCATTCAGAGCTTGTGAAATAGATATATGACGATTTCAAGCTTTGGCACTCTAAGTTTCATAGGAGTTGAATATGAGCATATCTTGAAGAGAGAATACACTAGCTGCTTCCAAATGAAATATGTATGATGGTGAGTGGTTCCATATCATATATTCAAAAGGTGGCCATCTGCTCCTTTAGAAGCTTTAGATATAGGCTTTATAAAACCTTTACCTTTTCCTGCCTTCAGAAACAAAGTTTTTCAAACATTGTGTTTCTTGAAAGTCAACACTCAAATTTCATCCAAAAGGAAAAGGTTTGATGGTGGGCCGATACTCTATCAGGGGTATGCCCATTTGCCAGAAACCGCATTCAGAGCTTGTGAAATAGATATATGACGATTTCAAGCTTTGGTACTCTAAGTTTCTTAGGAGTTGAAAATGAGCATATCTTGAAGAGAGAATACACTAGCTGCTTCCAAATGAAATATGTATGATGGTGAGTGGTTCCATATCATATATTCAAAAGGTGGCCATCTGCTCCTTTAGAAGCTTTAGATATAGGCTTTATAAAACCTTTACCTTTTCCCGCCTTCAGAAACAAAGTTTTTCAAACATTGTGTTTCTTGAAAGTCAACACTCAAATTTCATCCAAAAGGAAAAGGTTTGATGGTGGGCCGATACTCTATCAGGGGTATGCCCATTTGCCAGAAACCGCATTCAGAGCTTGTGAAATAGATATATGACGATTTCAAGCTTTGGTACTCTAAGTTTCTTAGGAGTTGAAAATGAGCATATCTTGAAGAGAGAATACACTAGCTGCTTCCAAATGAAATATGTATGATGGTGAGTGGTTCCATATCACATATTCAAAAGGTAGCCATCTGCTCCTTTAGGAGCTTTAGATATAGGCTTTATAAAACCTTTAACTTTTACCGCATTCAGAAACAAAGTTTTTCAAACTGTGCGTTTCTTGAAAGTCAACACTCAAATTTCATCCAAAAGGAAAAGGTTTGATGGTGGGCCGATACTCTATCAGGAGTAAGCTCATTTGCCAGAAACCGCATTCAGAGCTTGTGAAATACATATATGACGATTTCAAGCTTTGGCACCTCTAAGTTTCATCAGAGTTTAATATGAGCATATCTTGAAAAGAGAATACACTAGCTGCTTCCAAATGAAATATGTATGATGGTGAGTGGTTCCATATCATATATTCAAAAGGTGGCCATCTGCTCCTTTAGAAGCTTTAGATATAGGCTTTATAAAACCTTTACCTTTTCCCGCATTCAGAAACAAAGTTTTTCAAACTGTGTGTTTCTTGAAAGTCAACACTCAAATTTCATCCAAAAGGAAAAGGTTTGATGGTGGGCCGATACTCTATCAGGGGTATGCCCATTTGCCAGAAACCGCATTCAGAGCTTGTGAAATAGATATATGACGATTTCAAGCTTTGGTACTCTAAGTTTCTTAGGAGTTGAAAATGAGCATATCTTGAAGAGAGAATACACTAGCTGCTTCCAAATGAAATATGTATGATGGTGAGTGGTTCCATATCACATATTCAAAAGGTAGCCATCTGCTCCTTTAGGAGCTTTAGATATAGGCTTTATAAAACCTTTAACTTTTACCGCATTCAGAAACAAAGTTTTTCAAACTGTGCGTTTCTTGAAAGTCAACACTCAAATTTCATCCAAAAGGAAAAGGTTTGATGGTGGGCCGATACTCTATCAGGAGTAAGCTCATTTGCCAGAAACCGCATTCAGAGCTTGTGAAATACATATATGACGATTTCAAGCTTTGGCACCTCTAAGTTTCATCAGAGTTTAATATGAGCATATCTTGAAAAGAGAATACACTAGCTGCTTCCAAATGAAATATGTATGATGGTGAGTGGTTCCATATCATATATTCAAAAGGTGGCCATCTGCTCCTTTAGAAGCTTTAGATATAGGCTTTATAAAACCTTTACCTTTTCCCGCCTTCAGAAACAAAGTTTTTCAAACTGTGTGTTTCTTGAAAGTCAACACTCAAATTTCATCCAAAAGGAAAAGGTTTGATGGTGGGCCGATACTCTATCAGGGGTATGCCCATTTGCCAGAAACCGCATTCAGAGCTTGTGAAATAGATATATGACGATTTCAAGCTTTGGTACTCTAAGTTTCTTAGGAGTTGAAAATGAGCATATCTTGAGAAGATAATACACTAGATGCTTCCAAATGAAATATGTATGATGGTGAGTGGTTCCATATCATATATTCAAAAGGTAGCCATCTGCTCCTTTAGGAGCTTTAGATATAGGCTTTATAAAACCCTTACCTTTTCCCGCATTCAGAAACAAAGTTTTTCAAACTGTGTGTTTCTTGAAAGTCAACACTCAAATTTCATCCAAAAGGAAAAGGTTTGAAGGTGGGCCGAGACTCTATCAGGGGTATGCCCATTTGCCAGAAACCGCATTCAGAGCTTGTGAAATAGATATATGACGATTTCAAGCTTTGGCACTCTGTTTCTTAGGAGTTGAAAATGAGCATATCTTGAGAAGAGAATACACTAGCTGCTTCCAAATGAAATATGTATGACTGTGAGTCGTTCCATATCATATATTCAAAAGGTAGCCATCTACTCCTTTAGGAGCTTTAGATATAGGCTTTATAAAACCTTTACCTTTTCCCGCCTTCAGAAACAAAGTTTTTCAAACATTGTGTTTCTTGAAAGTCAACACTCAAATTTCATCCAAAAGGAAAAGGTTTGATGGTGGGCCGATACTCTATCAGGGGTATGCCCATTTGCCAGAAACCGCATTCAGAGCTTGTGAAATAGATATATGACGATTTCAAGCTTTGGTACTCTAAGTTTCTTAGGAGTTGAAAATGAGCATATCTTGAAGAGAGAATACACTAGCTGCTTCCAAATGAAATATGTATGATGGTGAGTGGTTCCATATCACATATTCAAAAGGTAGCCATCTGCTCCTTTAGGAGCTTTAGATATAGGCTTTATAAAACCTTTAACTTTTACCGCATTCAGAAACAAAGTTTTTCAAACTGTGCGTTTCTTGAAAGTCAACACTCAAATTTCATCCAAAAGGAAAAGGTTTGATGGTGGGCCGATACTCTATCAGGAGTAAGCTCATTTGCCAGAAACCGCATTCAGAGCTTGTGAAATACATATATGACGATTTCAAGCTTTGGCACCTCTAAGTTTCATCAGAGTTTAATATGAGCATATCTTGAAAAGAGAATACACTAGCTGCTTCCAAATGAAATATGTATGATGGTGAGTGGTTCCATATCATATATTCAAAAGGTGGCCATCTGCTCCTTTAGAAGCTTTAGATATAGGCTTTATAAAACCTTTACCTTTTCCCGCATTCAGAAACAAAGTTTTTCAAACTGTGTGTTTCTTGAAAGTCAACACTCAAATTTCATCCAAAAGGAAAAGGTTTGATGGTGGGCCGATACTCTATCAGGGGTATGCCCATTTGCCAGAAACCGCATTCAGAGCTTGTGAAATAGATATATGACGATTTCAAGCTTTGGTACTCTAAGTTTCTTAGGAGTTGAAAATGAGCATATCTTGAAGAGAGAATACACTAGCTGCTTCCAAATGAAATATGTATGATGGTGAGTGGTTCCATATCACATATTCAAAAGGTAGCCATCTGCTCCTTTAGGAGCTTTAGATATAGGCTTTATAAAACCTTTAACTTTTACCGCATTCAGAAACAAAGTTTTTCAAACTGTGCGTTTCTTGAAAGTCAACACTCAAATTTCATCCAAAAGGAAAAGGTTTGATGGTGGGCCGATACTCTATCAGGAGTAAGCTCATTTGCCAGAAACCGCATTCAGAGCTTGTGAAATACATATATGACGATTTCAAGCTTTGGCACCTCTAAGTTTCATCAGAGTTTAATATGAGCATATCTTGAAAAGAGAATACACTAGCTGCTTCCAAATGAAATATGTATGATGGTGAGTGGTTCCATATCATATATTCAAAAGGTAGCCATCTGCTCCTTTAGGAGCTTTAGATATAGGCTTTATAAAACCCTTACCTTTTCCCGCATTCAGAAACAAAGTTTTTCAAACTGTGTGTTTCTTGAAAGTCAACACTCAAATTTCATCCAAAAGGAAAAGGTTTGAAGGTGGGCCGAGACTCTATCAGGGGTATGCCCATTTGCCAGAAACCGCATTCAGAGCTTGTGAAATAGATATATGACGATTTCAAGCTTTGGCACTCTGTTTCTTAGGAGTTGAAAATGAGCATATCTTGAGAAGAGAATACACTAGCTGCTTCCAAATGAAATATGTATGACTGTGAGTCGTTCCATATCATATATTCAAAAGGTAGCCATCTACTCCTTTAGGAGCTTTAGATATAGGCTTTATCAAACCTTTAACTTTTCCCGCATTCAGAAACAATTTTTTTCAAACTGTGCGTTTCTTGAAAGTCAACACTCAAATTTCATCCAAAAGGAAAAGGTTTGATGGTGGGCCGATACTCTATCAGGAGTAAGCTCATTTGCCAGAAACCGCATTCAGAGCTTGTGAAATAGATATATGACGATTTCAAGCTTTGGCACTCTAAGTTTCATAGGAGTTGAATATGAGCATATCTTGAAGAGAGAATACACTAGCTGCTTCCAAATGAAATATGTATGATGGTGAGTGGTTCCATATCATATATTCAAAAGGTGGCCATCTGCTCCTTTAGAAGCTTTAGATATAGGCTTTATCAAACCTTTAACTTTTCCCGCATTCAGAAACAATTTTTTTCAAACTGTGCGTTTCTTGAAAGTCAACACTCAAATTTCATCCAAAAGGAAAAGGTTTGATGGTGGGCCGATACTCTATCAGGAGTAAGCTCATTTGCCAGAAACCGCATTCAGAGCTTGTGAAATAGATATATGACGATTTCAAGCTTTGGCACTCTAAGTTTCATAGGAGTTGAATATGAGCATATCTTGAAGAGAGAATACACTAGCTGCTTCCAAATGAAATATGTATGATGGTGAGTGGTTCCATATCATATATTCAAAAGGTGGCCATCTGCTCCTTTAGAAGCTTTAGATATAGGCTTTATAAAACCTTTACCTTTTCCCGCCTTCAGAAACAAAGTTTTTCAAACATTGTGTTTCTTGAAAGTCAACACTCAAATTTCATCCAAAAGGAAAAGGTTTGATGGTGGGCCGATACTCTATCAGGGGTATGCCCATTTGCCAGAAACCGCATTCAGAGCTTGTGAAATAGATATATGACGATTTCAAGCTTTGGCACTCTAAGTTTCATAGGAGTTGAATATGAGCATATCTTGAAGAGAGAATACACTAGCTGCTTCCAAATGAAATATGTATGATGGTGAGTGGTTCCATATCATATATTCAAAAGGTGGCCATCTGCTCCTTTAGAAGCTTTAGATATAGGCTTTATAAAACCTTTACCTTTTCCCGCCTTCAGAAACAAAGTTTTTCAAACATTGTGTTTCTTGAAAGTCAACACTCAAATTTCATCCAAAAGGAAAAGGTTTGATGGTGGGCCGATACTCTATCAGGGGTATGCCCATTTGCCAGAAACCGCATTCAGAGCTTGTGAAATAGATATATGACGATTTCAAGCTTTGGTACTCTAAGTTTCTTAGGAGTTGAAAATGAGCATATCTTGAAGAGAGAATACACTAGCTGCTTCCAAATGAAATATGTATGATGGTGAGTGGTTCCATATCATATATTCAAAAGGTGGCCATCTGCTCCTTTAGAAGCTTTAGATATAGGCTTTATAAAACCTTTACCTTTTCCCGCCTTCAGAAACAAAGTTTTTCAAACATTGTGTTTCTTGAAAGTCAACACTCAAATTTCATCCAAAAGGAAAAGGTTTGATGGTGGGCCGATACTCTATCAGGGGTATGCCCATTTGCCAGAAACCGCATTCAGAGCTTGTGAAATAGATATATGACGATTTCAAGCTTTGGTACTCTAAGTTTCTTAGGAGTTGAAAATGAGCATATCTTGAAGAGAGAATACACTAGCTGCTTCCAAATGAAATATGTATGATGGTGAGTGGTTCCATATCACATATTCAAAAGGTAGCCATCTGCTCCTTTAGGAGCTTTAGATATAGGCTTTATAAAACCTTTAACTTTTACCGCATTCAGAAACAAAGTTTTTCAAACTGTGCGTTTCTTGAAAGTCAACACTCAAATTTCATCCAAAAGGAAAAGGTTTGATGGTGGGCCGATACTCTATCAGGAGTAAGCTCATTTGCCAGAAACCGCATTCAGAGCTTGTGAAATACATATATGACGATTTCAAGCTTTGGCACCTCTAAGTTTCATCAGAGTTTAATATGAGCATATCTTGAAAAGAGAATACACTAGCTGCTTCCAAATGAAATATGTATGATGGTGAGTGGTTCCATATCATATATTCAAAAGGTGGCCATCTGCTCCTTTAGAAGCTTTAGATATAGGCTTTATAAAACCTTTACCTTTTCCCGCATTCAGAAACAAAGTTTTTCAAACTGTGTGTTTCTTGAAAGTCAACACTCAAATTTCATCCAAAAGGAAAAGGTTTGATGGTGGGCCGATACTCTATCAGGGGTATGCCCATTTGCCAGAAACCGCATTCAGAGCTTGTGAAATAGATATATGACGATTTCAAGCTTTGGTACTCTAAGTTTCTTAGGAGTTGAAAATGAGCATATCTTGAAGAGAGAATACACTAGCTGCTTCCAAATGAAATATGTATGATGGTGAGTGGTTCCATATCACATATTCAAAAGGTAGCCATCTGCTCCTTTAGGAGCTTTAGATATAGGCTTTATAAAACCTTTAACTTTTACCGCATTCAGAAACAAAGTTTTTCAAACTGTGCGTTTCTTGAAAGTCAACACTCAAATTTCATCCAAAAGGAAAAGGTTTGATGGTGGGCCGATACTCTATCAGGAGTAAGCTCATTTGCCAGAAACCGCATTCAGAGCTTGTGAAATACATATATGACGATTTCAAGCTTTGGCACCTCTAAGTTTCATCAGAGTTTAATATGAGCATATCTTGAAAAGAGAATACACTAGCTGCTTCCAAATGAAATATGTATGATGGTGAGTGGTTCCATATCATATATTCAAAAGGTAGCCATCTGCTCCTTTAGGAGCTTTAGATATAGGCTTTATAAAACCCTTACCTTTTCCCGCATTCAGAAACAAAGTTTTTCAAACTGTGTGTTTCTTGAAAGTCAACACTCAAATTTCATCCAAAAGGAAAAGGTTTGAAGGTGGGCCGAGACTCTATCAGGGGTATGCCCATTTGCCAGAAACCGCATTCAGAGCTTGTGAAATAGATATATGACGATTTCAAGCTTTGGCACTCTGTTTCTTAGGAGTTGAAAATGAGCATATCTTGAGAAGAGAATACACTAGCTGCTTCCAAATGAAATATGTATGACTGTGAGTCGTTCCATATCATATATTCAAAAGGTAGCCATCTACTCCTTTAGGAGCTTTAGATATAGGCTTTATCAAACCTTTAACTTTTCCCGCATTCAGAAACAATTTTTTTCAAACTGTGCGTTTCTTGAAAGTCAACACTCAAATTTCATCCAAAAGGAAAAGGTTTGATGGTGGGCCGATACTCTATCAGGAGTAAGCTCATTTGCCAGAAACCGCATTCAGAGCTTGTGAAATAGATATATGACGATTTCAAGCTTTGGCACTCTAAGTTTCATAGGAGTTGAATATGAGCATATCTTGAAGAGAGAATACACTAGCTGCTTCCAAATGAAATATGTATGATGGTGAGTGGTTCCATATCATATATTCAAAAGGTGGCCATCTGCTCCTTTAGAAGCTTTAGATATAGGCTTTATAAAACCTTTACCTTTTCCCGCCTTCAGAAACAAAGTTTTTCAAACATTGTGTTTCTTGAAAGTCAACACTCAAATTTCATCCAAAAGGAAAAGGTTTGATGGTGGGCCGATACTCTATCAGGGGTATGCCCATTTGCCAGAAACCGCATTCAGAGCTTGTGAAATAGATATATGACGATTTCAAGCTTTGGCACTCTAAGTTTCATAGGAGTTGAATATGAGCATATCTTGAAGAGAGAATACACTAGCTGCTTCCAAATGAAATATGTATGATGGTGAGTGGTTCCATATCATATATTCAAAAGGTGGCCATCTGCTCCTTTAGAAGCTTTAGATATAGGCTTTATAAAACCTTTACCTTTTCCCGCCTTCAGAAACAAAGTTTTTCAAACATTGTGTTTCTTGAAAGTCAACACTCAAATTTCATCCAAAAGGAAAAGGTTTGATGGTGGGCCGATACTCTATCAGGGGTATGCCCATTTGCCAGAAACCGCATTCAGAGCTTGTGAAATAGATATATGACGATTTCAAGCTTTGGTACTCTAAGTTTCTTAGGAGTTGAAAATGAGCATATCTTGAAGAGAGAATACACTAGCTGCTTCCAAATGAAATATGTATGATGGTGAGTGGTTCCATATCATATATTCAAAAGGTGGCCATCTGCTCCTTTAGAAGCTTTAGATATAGGCTTTATAAAACCTTTACCTTTTCCCGCCTTCAGAAACAAAGTTTTTCAAACATTGTGTTTCTTGAAAGTCAACACTCAAATTTCATCCAAAAGGAAAAGGTTTGATGGTGGGCCGATACTCTATCAGGGGTATGCCCATTTGCCAGAAACCGCATTCAGAGCTTGTGAAATAGATATATGACGATTTCAAGCTTTGGTACTCTAAGTTTCTTAGGAGTTGAAAATGAGCATATCTTGAAGAGAGAATACACTAGCTGCTTCCAAATGAAATATGTATGATGGTGAGTGGTTCCATATCACATATTCAAAAGGTAGCCATCTGCTCCTTTAGGAGCTTTAGATATAGGCTTTATAAAACCTTTAACTTTTACCGCATTCAGAAACAAAGTTTTTCAAACTGTGCGTTTCTTGAAAGTCAACACTCAAATTTCATCCAAAAGGAAAAGGTTTGATGGTGGGCCGATACTCTATCAGGAGTAAGCTCATTTGCCAGAAACCGCATTCAGAGCTTGTGAAATACATATATGACGATTTCAAGCTTTGGCACCTCTAAGTTTCATCAGAGTTTAATATGAGCATATCTTGAAAAGAGAATACACTAGCTGCTTCCAAATGAAATATGTATGATGGTGAGTGGTTCCATATCATATATTCAAAAGGTGGCCATCTGCTCCTTTAGAAGCTTTAGATATAGGCTTTATAAAACCTTTACCTTTTCCCGCATTCAGAAACAAAGTTTTTCAAACTGTGTGTTTCTTGAAAGTCAACACTCAAATTTCATCCAAAAGGAAAAGGTTTGATGGTGGGCCGATACTCTATCAGGGGTATGCCCATTTGCCAGAAACCGCATTCAGAGCTTGTGAAATAGATATATGACGATTTCAAGCTTTGGTACTCTAAGTTTCTTAGGAGTTGAAAATGAGCATATCTTGAGAAGATAATACACTAGATGCTTCCAAATGAAATATGTATGATGGTGAGTGGTTCCATATCATATATTCAAAAGGTAGCCATCTGCTCCTTTAGGAGCTTTAGATATAGGCTTTATAAAACCCTTACCTTTTCCCGCATTCAGAAACAAAGTTTTTCAAACTGTGTGTTTCTTGAAAGTCAACACTCAAATTTCATCCAAAAGGAAAAGGTTTGAAGGTGGGCCGAGACTCTATCAGGGGTATGCCCATTTGCCAGAAACCGCATTCAGAGCTTGTGAAATAGATATATGACGATTTCAAGCTTTGGCACTCTGTTTCTTAGGAGTTGAAAATGAGCATATCTTGAGAAGAGAATACACTAGCTGCTTCCAAATGAAATATGTATGACTGTGAGTCGTTCCATATCATATATTCAAAAGGTAGCCATCTACTCCTTTAGGAGCTTTAGATATAGGCTTTATCAAACCTTTAACTTTTCCCGCATTCAGAAACAATTTTTTTCAAACTGTGCGTTTCTTGAAAGTCAACACTCAAATTTCATCCAAAAGGAAAATGTTTGATGGTGGGCCGATACTCTATCAGGAGTAAGCTCATTTGCCAGAAACCGCATTCAGAGCTTGTGAAATAGATATATGACGATTTCAAGCTTTGGCACTCTAAGTTTCATAGGAGTTGAATATGAGCATATCTTGAAGAGAGAATACACTAGCTGCTTCCAAATGAAATATGTATGATGGTGAGTGGTTCCATATCATATATTCAAAAGGTGGCCATCTGCTCCTTTAGAAGCTTTAGATATAGGCTTTATAAAACCTTTACCTTTTCCCGCCTTCAGAAACAAAGTTTTTCAAACATTGTGTTTCTTGAAAGTCAACACTCAAATTTCATCCAAAAGGAAAAGGTTTGATGGTGGGCCGATACTCTATCAGGGGTATGCCCATTTGCCAGAAACCGCATTCAGAGCTTGTGAAATAGATATATGACGATTTCAAGCTTTGGCACTCTAAGTTTCATAGGAGTTGAATATGAGCATATCTTGAAGAGAGAATACACTAGCTGCTTCCAAATGAAATATGTATGATGGTGAGTGGTTCCATATCATATATTCAAAAGGTGGCCATCTGCTCCTTTAGAAGCTTTAGATATAGGCTTTATAAAACCTTTACCTTTTCCCGCCTTCAGAAACAAAGTTTTTCAAACATTGTGTTTCTTGAAAGTCAACACTCAAATTTCATCCAAAAGGAAAAGGTTTGATGGTGGGCCGATACTCTATCAGGGGTATGCCCATTTGCCAGAAACCGCATTCAGAGCTTGTGAAATAGATATATGACGATTTCAAGCTTTGGTACTCTAAGTTTCTTAGGAGTTGAAAATGAGCATATCTTGAAGAGAGAATACACTAGCTGCTTCCAAATGAAATATGTATGATGGTGAGTGGTTCCATATCACATATTCAAAAGGTAGCCATCTGCTCCTTTAGGAGCTTTAGATATAGGCTTTATAAAACCTTTAACTTTTACCGCATTCAGAAACAAAGTTTTTCAAACTGTGCGTTTCTTGAAAGTCAACACTCAAATTTCATCCAAAAGGAAAAGGTTTGATGGTGGGCCGATACTCTATCAGGAGTAAGCTCATTTGCCAGAAACCGCATTCAGAGCTTGTGAAATACATATATGACGATTTCAAGCTTTGGCACCTCTAAGTTTCATCAGAGTTTAATATGAGCATATCTTGAAAAGAGAATACACTAGCTGCTTCCAAATGAAATATGTATGATGGTGAGTGGTTCCATATCATATATTCAAAAGGTGGCCATCTGCTCCTTTAGAAGCTTTAGATATAGGCTTTATAAAACCTTTACCTTTTCCCGCATTCAGAAACAAAGTTTTTCAAACTGTGTGTTTCTTGAAAGTCAACACTCAAATTTCATCCAAAAGGAAAAGGTTTGATGGTGGGCCGATACTCTATCAGGGGTATGCCCATTTGCCAGAAACCGCATTCAGAGCTTGTGAAATAGATATATGACGATTTCAAGCTTTGGTACTCTAAGTTTCTTAGGAGTTGAAAATGAGCATATCTTGAGAAGATAATACACTAGATGCTTCCAAATGAAATATGTATGATGGTGAGTGGTTCCATATCATATATTCAAAAGGTAGCCATCTGCTCCTTTAGGAGCTTTAGATATAGGCTTTATAAAACCTTAACCTTTTCCCGCATTCAGAAACAAAGTTTTTCAAACTGTGTGTTTCTTGAAAGTCAACACTCAAATTTCATCCAAAAGGAAAAGGTTTGATGGTGGGCCGATACTCTATCAGGGGTATGCCCATTTGCCAGAAACCGCATTCAGAGCTTGTGAAATAGATATATGACGATTTCACGCTTTGGCACTCTAAGTTTCTTAGGAGTTGAAAATGAGCATATCTTGAGAAGAGAATACACTAGCTGCTTCCAAATGAAATATGTATGATGGTGAGTGGTTCCATATCACATATTCAAAAGGTAGCCATCTGCTCTTTTAGGAGCTTTAGATATAGGCTTTATAAAACCTTTAACTTTTACCGCATTCAGAAACAAAGTTTTTCAAACTGTGCGTTTCTTGAAAGTCAACACTCAAATTTCATCCAAAAGGAAAAGGTTTGATGGTGGGCCGATACTCTATCAGGAGTAAGCTCATTTGCCAGAAACCGCATTCAGAGCTTGTGAAATACATATATGACGATTTCAAGCTTTGGCACCTCTAAGTTTCATCAGAGTTTAATATGAGCATATCTTGAAAAGAGAATACACTAGCTGCTTCCAAATGAAATATGTATGATGGTGAGTGGTTCCATATCATATATTCAAAAGGTGGCCATCTGCTCCTTTAGAAGCTTTAGATATAGGCTTTATAAAACCTTTACCTTTTCCCGCATTCAGAAACAAAGTTTTTCAAACTGTGTGTTTCTTGAAAGTCAACACTCAAATTTCATCCAAAAGGAAAAGGTTTGATGGTGGGCCGATACTCTATCAGGGGTATGCCCATTTGCCAGAAACCGCATTCAGAGCTTGTGAAATAGATATATGACGATTTCTAGCTTTGGTACTCTAAGTTTCTTAGGAGTTGAAAATGAGCATATCTTGAAGAGAGAATACACTAGCTGCTTCCAAATGAAATATGTATGATGGTGAGTGGTTCCATATCATATATTCAAAAGGTAGCCATCTGCTCCTTTAGGAGCTTTAGATATAGGCTTTATAAAACCTTTAACTTTTCCCGCCTTCAGAAACAAAGTTTTTCACACTGTGCATTTCTTGAAAGTCAACACTCAAATTTCATCCAAAAGGAAAAGGTTTGATGGTGGGCCGATACTCTATCAGGAGTAATCCCATTTGCCAGAGACCGCATTCAGAGCTTGTGAAATAGATATATGACGAGTTCAAGCTTTGGTACTCTAAGTTTCTTAGGAGTTGAAAATGAGCATATCTTGAGAAGAGAATACACTAGCTGCTTCCAAATGAAATATGTATGATGGTGAGTGGTTCCATATCATATATTCAAATGGTAGCCATCTGCTCCTTTAGGAGCTTTAAATATAGGCTTTATAAAACCTTTAACTTTTCTCGCATTCAGAAACAAAGTTTTTCAAACTGTGCATTTCTTGAAAGTCAACACTCAAATTTCATCCAAAAGGAAAAGGTTTGATGGTGGGCCGATACTCTATCAGGAGTAATCCCATTTGCCAGAAACCGCATTCAGAGCTTGTGAAATTGATATATGACGATTTCAAGCTTTGGCACTCTAAGTTTCTTAGGAGTTGAATATGAGCATATCTTGAAGAGAGAACACACTAGCTACTTCCAAATGAAATATGTATGATGGTGAGTGGTTCCATATCACATATTCAAAAGGTAGCCATCTGCTCCTTTAGGAGCTTTAGATATAGGCTTTATAAAACCTTTAACTTTTCCCGCATTCAGAAACAAAGTTTTTCAAACTGTGCATTTCTTGAAAGTCAACACTGAAATTTCATCCAAAAGGAAAAGGTATGATGGTGGGCCGATACTCTATCAGGGGTATGCCCATTTGCCAGAAACCGCATTCAGAGCTTGTGAAATAGATATATGACGATTTCAAGCTTTGGCACTCTAAGTTTCTTAGGAGTCGAAAATTAGCATATCTTGAAAAGAGAACACACTAGCTGCTTCTAAATGAAATATGTATGATGGTGAGTCGTTCCATATCATATATTCAAAAGGTAGCCATCTGCTCCTTTAGGAGCTTTAGATATAGGCTTTATAAAACCTTTAAATTTTCCCGCATTCAGAAACAAAGTTTTTCAAACTGTGCATTTCTTGAAAGTCAACACTCAAATTTCATCCAAAAGGAAAAGGTATGATGGTGGGCCGATACTCTATCAGGGGTATGCCCATTTGCCAGAAACCGCATTCAGAGCTTGTGAAATAGATATATGACGATTTCAAGCTTTGGCACTCTAAGTTTCTTAGGAGTAGAAAATTAGCATATCTTGAAAAGAGAACACACTAGCTGCTTCCAAATGAAATATGTATGATGGTGAGTCGTTCCATATCATATATTCAAAAGGTAGCCATCTGCTCCTTTAGGAGCTTTAGATATAGGCTTTATAAAACCTTTATCTTTTCCCGCATTCAGAAACAAAGTTTTTCAAACTGTGCATTTCTTGAAAGTCAACACTCAAATTTCATCCAAAAGGAAAAGGTTTGATGGTGGGCCGATACTTTATCAGGAGTAAGCTCATTTGCCAGAAACCGCATTCAGAGCTTGTGAAATACATATATGACGATTTCAAGCTTTGGCACTCTAAATTTCATAGGAGTTTAATATGAGCATATCTTCAAGAGAGAATACACTAGCTGCTTCCAAATGAAATATGTATGATGGTGAGTGGTTCCATATCATATATTCAAAAGGTTGCCATCTGCTCCTTTAGGAGCTTTAGATATAGGCTTTATAAAACCTTTAACTTTTCCCGCATTCAGAAACAAAGTTTTTCAAACATTGTGTTTCTTGAAAGTCAACACTCAAATTTCATCCAAAAGGAAAAGGTTTGATGGTGGGCCGATACTCTATCAGGGGTATGCCCATTTGCCAGAAACCGCATTCAGAGCTTGTGAAATAGATATATGACGATTTCAAGCTTTGGTACTCTAAGTTTCTTAGGAGTTGAAAATGAGCATATCTTGAGAAGATAATACACTAGATGCTTCCAAATGAAATATGTATGATGGTGAGTGGTTCCATATCATATATTCAAAAGGTAGCCATCTGCTCCTTTAGGAGCTTTAGATATAGGCTTTATAAAACCTTAACCTTTTCCCGCATTCAGAAACAAAGTTTTTCAAACTGTGTGTTTCTTGAAAGTCAACACTCAAATTTCATCCAAAAGGAAAAGGTTTGATGGTGGGCCGATACTCTATCAGGGGTATGCCCATTTGCCAGAAACCGCATTCAGAGCTTGTGAAATAGATATATGACGATTTCACGCTTTGGCACTCTAAGTTTCTTAGGAGTTGAAAATGAGCATATCTTGAGAAGAGAATACACTAGCTGCTTCCAAATGAAATATGTATGATGGTGAGTGGTTCCATATCACATATTCAAAAGGTAGCCATCTGCTCTTTTAGGAGCTTTAGATATAGGCTTTATAAAACCTTTAACTTTTACCGCATTCAGAAACAAAGTTTTTCAAACTGTGCGTTTCTTGAAAGTCAACACTCAAATTTCATCCAAAAGGAAAAGGTTTGATGGTGGGCCGATACTCTATCAGGAGTAAGCTCATTTGCCAGAAACCGCATTCAGAGCTTGTGAAATACATATATGACGATTTCAAGCTTTGGCACCTCTAAGTTTCATCAGAGTTTAATATGAGCATATCTTGAAAAGAGAATACACTAGCTGCTTCCAAATGAAATATGTATGATGGTGAGTGGTTCCATATCATATATTCAAAAGGTGGCCATCTGCTCCTTTAGAAGCTTTAGATATAGGCTTTATAAAACCTTTACCTTTTCCCGCATTCAGAAACAAAGTTTTTCAAACTGTGTGTTTCTTGAAAGTCAACACTCAAATTTCATCCAAAAGGAAAAGGTTTGATGGTGGGCCGATACTCTATCAGGGGTATGCCCATTTGCCAGAAACCGCATTCAGAGCTTGTGAAATAGATATATGACGATTTCTAGCTTTGGTACTCTAAGTTTCTTAGGAGTTGAAAATGAGCATATCTTGAAGAGAGAATACACTAGCTGCTTCCAAATGAAATATGTATGATGGTGAGTGGTTCCATATCATATATTCAAAAGGTAGCCATCTGCTCCTTTAGGAGCTTTAGATATAGGCTTTATAAAACCTTTAACTTTTCCCGCCTTCAGAAACAAAGTTTTTCACACTGTGCATTTCTTGAAAGTCAACACTCAAATTTCATCCAAAAGGAAAAGGTTTGATGGTGGGCCGATACTCTATCAGGAGTAATCCCATTTGCCAGAGACCGCATTCAGAGCTTGTGAAATAGATATATGACGAGTTCAAGCTTTGGTACTCTAAGTTTCTTAGGAGTTGAAAATGAGCATATCTTGAGAAGAGAATACACTAGCTGCTTCCAAATGAAATATGTATGATGGTGAGTGGTTCCATATCATATATTCAAATGGTAGCCATCTGCTCCTTTAGGAGCTTTAAATATAGGCTTTATAAAACCTTTAACTTTTCTCGCATTCAGAAACAAAGTTTTTCAAACTGTGCATTTCTTGAAAGTCAACACTCAAATTTCATCCAAAAGGAAAAGGTTTGATGGTGGGCCGATACTCTATCAGGAGTAATCCCATTTGCCAGAAACCGCATTCAGAGCTTGTGAAATTGATATATGACGATTTCAAGCTTTGGCACTCTAAGTTTCTTAGGAGTTGAATATGAGCATATCTTGAAGAGAGAACACACTAGCTACTTCCAAATGAAATATGTATGATGGTGAGTGGTTCCATATCACATATTCAAAAGGTAGCCATCTGCTCCTTTAGGAGCTTTAGATATAGGCTTTATAAAACCTTTAACTTTTCCCGCATTCAGAAACAAAGTTTTTCAAACTGTGCATTTCTTGAAAGTCAACACTGAAATTTCATCCAAAAGGAAAAGGTATGATGGTGGGCCGATACTCTATCAGGGGTATGCCCATTTGCCAGAAACCGCATTCAGAGCTTGTGAAATAGATATATGACGATTTCAAGCTTTGGCACTCTAAGTTTCTTAGGAGTCGAAAATTAGCATATCTTGAAAAGAGAACACACTAGCTGCTTCTAAATGAAATATGTATGATGGTGAGTCGTTCCATATCATATATTCAAAAGGTAGCCATCTGCTCCTTTAGGAGCTTTAGATATAGGCTTTATAAAACCTTTAAATTTTCCCGCATTCAGAAACAAAGTTTTTCAAACTGTGCATTTCTTGAAAGTCAACACTCAAATTTCATCCAAAAGGAAAAGGTATGATGGTGGGCCGATACTCTATCAGGGGTATGCCCATTTGCCAGAAACCGCATTCAGAGCTTGTGAAATAGATATATGACGATTTCAAGCTTTGGCACTCTAAGTTTCTTAGGAGTAGAAAATTAGCATATCTTGAAAAGAGAACACACTAGCTGCTTCCAAATGAAATATGTATGATGGTGAGTCGTTCCATATCATATATTCAAAAGGTAGCCATCTGCTCCTTTAGGAGCTTTAGATATAGGCTTTATAAAACCTTTATCTTTTCCCGCATTCAGAAACAAAGTTTTTCAAACTGTGCATTTCTTGAAAGTCAACACTCAAATTTCATCCAAAAGGAAAAGGTTTGATGGTGGGCCGATACTTTATCAGGAGTAAGCTCATTTGCCAGAAACCGCATTCAGAGCTTGTGAAATACATATATGACGATTTCAAGCTTTGGCACTCTAAATTTCATAGGAGTTTAATATGAGCATATCTTCAAGAGAGAATACACTAGCTGCTTCCAAATGAAATATGTATGATGGTGAGTGGTTCCATATCATATATTCAAAAGGTTGCCATCTGCTCCTTTAGGAGCTTTAGATATAGGCTTTATAAAACCTTTAACTTTTCCCGCATTCAGAAACAAAGTTTTTCAAACATTGTGTTTCTTGAAAGTCAACACTCAAATTTCATCCAAAAGGAAAAGGTTTGATGGTGGGCCGATACTCTATCAGGGGTATGCCCATTTGCCAGAAACCGCATTCAGAGCTTGTGAAATAGATATATGACGATTTCAAGCTTTGGTACTCTAAGTTTCTTAGGAGTTGAAAATGAGCATATCTTGAAGAGAGAATACACTAGCTGCTTCCAAATGAAATATGTATGATGGTGAGTAGTTCCATATCACATATTCAAAAGGTAGCCATCTGCTTTTTTAGGAGCTTTAGATATAGGCTTTATAAAACCTTTAACTTTTACCGCATTCAGAAACAAAGTTTTTCAAACTGTGCGTTTCTTGAAAGTCAACACTCAAATTTCATCCAAAAGGAAAAGGTTTGATGGTGGCCCGATACTCTATCAGGAGTAAGCTCATTTGCCAGAAACCGCATTCAGAGCTTGTGAAATACATATATGACGATTTCAAGCTTTGGCACCTCTAAGTTTCATCAGAGTTTAATATGAGCATATCTTGAAAAGAGAATACACTAGCTGCTTCCAAATGAAATATGTATGATGGTGAGTGGTTCCATATCATATATTCAAAAGGTGGCCATCTGCTCCTTTAGAAGCTTTAGATATAGGCTTTATAAAACCTTTACCTTTTCCCGCATTCAGAAACAAAGTTTTTCAAACTGTGTGTTTCTTGAAAGTCAACACTCAAATTTCATCCAAAAGGAAAAGGTTTGATGGTGGGCCGATACTCTATCAGGGGTATGCCCATTTGCCAGAAACCGCATTCAGAGCTTGTGAAATAGATATATGACGATTTCAAGCTTTGGTACTCTAAGTTTCTTAGGAGTTGAAAATGAGCATATCTTGAGAAGAGAATACACTAGATGCTTCCAAATGAAATATGTATGATGGTGAGTGGTTCCATATCATATATTCAAAAGGTAGCCATCTGCTTTTTTAGGAGCTTTAGATATAGGCTTTATAAAACCTTAACCTTTTCCCGCATTCAGAAACAAAGTTTTTCAAACTGTGTGTTTCTTGAAAGTCAACACTCAAATTTCATCCAAAAGGAAAAGGTTTGATGGTGGGCCGATACTCTATCAGGGGTATGCCCATTTGCCAGAAACCGCATTCAGAGCAAGTGAAATAGATATATGACGATTTCACGCTTTGGCACTCTAAGTTTCTTAGGAGTTGAAAATGAGCATATCTTGAGAAGAGAATACACTAGCTGCTTCCAAATGAAATATGTATGATGGTGAGTGGTTCCATATCATATATTCAAATGGTAGCCATCTGCTCCTTTAGGAGCTTTAAATATAGGCTTTATAAAACCTTTAACTTTTCTCGCATTCAGAAACAAAGTTTTTCAAACTGTGCATTTCTTGAAAGTCAACACTCAAATTTCATCCAAAAGGAAAAGGTATGATGGTGGGCCGATACTCTATCAGGGGTATGCCCATTTGCCAGAAACCGCATTCAGAGCTTGTGAAATACATATATGACGATTTCAAGCTTTGGCACTCTAAGTTTCATAGGAGTTGAATATGAGCATATCTTGAAGAGAGAATACACTAGCTGCTTCCAAATGAAATATGTATGATGGTGAGTGGTTCCATATCATATATTCAAAAGGTAGCCATCTGCTCCTTTAGGAGCATTAGATATAGGCTTTATAAAACCTTTAACTTTTCCCGCCTTCAGAAACAAAGTTTTTCACACTGTGCATTTCTTGAAAGTCAACACTCAAATTTCATCCAAAAGGAAAAGGTTTGATGGTGGGCCGATACTCTATCAGGAGTAATCCCATTTGCCAGAAACCGCATTCAGAGCTTGTGAAATAGATATATGACGATTTCAAGCTTTGGCACTCTAAGTTTCTTAGGAGTTGAATATGAGCATATCTTGAAGAGAGAACACACTAGCTACTTCCAAATGAAATATGTATGATGGTGAGTGGTTCCATATCACATATTCAAAAGGTAGCCATCTGCTCCTTTAGGAGCTTTAGATATAGGCTTTATAAAACCTTTAACTTTTCCCGCATTCAGAAACAAAGTTTTTCAAACTGTGCATTTCTTGAAAGTCAACACTGAAATTTCATCCAAAAGGAAAAGGTATGATGGTGGGCCGATACTCTATCAGGGGTATGCCCATTTGCCAGAAACCGCATTCAGAGCTTGTGAAATAGATATATGACGATTTCAAGCTTTGGCACTCTAAGTTTCTTAGGAGTCGAAAATTAGCATATCTTGAAAAGAGAACACACTAGCTGCTTCCAAATGAAATATGTATGATGGTGAGTCGTTCCATATCATATATTCAAAAGGTAGCCATCTGCTCCTTTAGGAGCTTTAGATATAGGCTTTATAAAACCTTTAAATTTTCCCGCATTCAGAAACAAAGTTTTTCAAACTGTGCATTTCTTGAAAGTCAACACTCAAATTTCATCCAAAAGGAAAAGGTATGATGGTGGGCCGATACTCTATCAGGGGTATGCCCATTTGCCAGAAACCGCATTCAGAGCTTGTGAAATAGATATATGACGATTTCAAGCTTTGGCACTCTAAGTTTCTTAGGAGTAGAAAATTAGCATATCTTGAAAAGAGAACACACTAGCTGCTTCCAAATGAAATATGTATGATGGTGAGTCGTTCCATATCATATATTCAAAAGGTAGCCATCTGCTCCTTTAGGAGCTTTAGATATAGGCTTTATAAAACCTTTAACTTTTCCCGCATTCAGAAACAAAGTTTTTCAAACTGTGCATTTCTTGAAAGTCAACACTCAAATTTCATCCAAAAGGAAAAGGTTTGATGGTGGGCCGATACTTTATCAGGAGTAAGCTCATTTGCCAGAAACCGCATTCAGAGCTTGTGAAATACATATATGACGATTTCAAGCTTTGGCACTCTAAATTTCATAGGAGTTTAATATGAGCATATCTTCAAGAGAGAATACACTAGCTGCTTCCAAATGAAATATGTATGATGGTGAGTGGTTCCATATCATATATTCAAAAGGTTGCCATCTGCTCCTTTAGGAGCTTTAGATGTAGGCTTTATAAAACCTTTAACTTTTCCCGCATTCAGAAACAAAGTTTTTCAAACTGTGCATTTCTTGAAAGTCAACACTCAAATTTCATCCAAAAGGAAAAGGTTTGATGGTGGGCCGATACTCTATCAGGAGTAAGCCTATTTGCCAGAAACCGCATTCAGAGCTTGTGAAATAGATATATGACGATTTCAAGCTTTGGCACTCTAAGTTTCTTAGGAGTTGAAAATGAGCATATCTTGAGAAGAGAATACACTAGCTACTTCCAAATGAAATATGTATGATGGTGAGTGGTTCCATATCATATATTCAAATGGTTGCCATCTGCTCCTTTAGGAGCTTTAAATATAGGCTTTATGAAACCTTTAACTTTTCCCGCATTCAGAAACAAAGTTTTTCAAACTGTGCATTTCTTGAAAGTCAACACTGAAATTTCATCCAAAAGGAAAAGGTATGATGGTGGGCCGATACTCTATCAGGGGTATGCCCATTTGCCAGAAACCGCATTCAGAGCTTGTGAAATAGATATATGACGATTTCAAGCTTTGGCACTCTAAGTTTCTTAGGAGTCGAAAATTAGCATATCTTGAAAAGAGAACACACTAGCTGCTTCCAAATGAAATATGTATGATGGTGAGTCGTTCCATATCATATATTCAAAAGGTAGCCATCTGCTCCTTTAGGAGCTTTAGATATAGGCTTTATAAAACCTTTAAAGTTTCCCGCATTCAGAAACAAAGTTTTTCAAACTGTGCATTTCTTGAAAGTCAACACTCAAATTTCATCCAAAAGGAAAAGGTATGATGGTGGGCCAATACTCTATCAGGGGTATGCCCATTTGCCAGAAACCGCATTCAGAGCTTGTGAAATAGATATATGACGATTTCAAGCTTTGGCACTCTAAGTTTCTTAGGAGTCGAAAATTAGCATATCTTGAAAAGAGAACACACTAGCTGCTTCCAAATGAAATATGTATGATGGTGAGTCGTTCCATATCATATATTCAAAAGGTAGCCATCTGCTCCTTTAGGAGCTTTAGATATAGGCTTTATAAAACCTTTAACTTTTCCCGCATTCAGAAACAAAGTTTTTCAAACTGTGCATTTCTTGAAAGTCAACACTCAAATTTCATCCAAAAGGAAAAGGTTTGATGGTGGGCCGATACTTTATCAGGAGTAAGCTCATTTGCCAGAAACCGCATTCAGAGCTTGTGAAATACATATATGACGATTTCAAGCTTTGGCACTCTAAATTTCATAGGAGTTTAATATGAGCATATCTTCAAGAGAGAATACACTAGCTGCTTCCAAATGAAATATGTATGATGGTGAGTGGTTCCATATCATATATTCAAAAGGTTGCCATCTGCTCCTTTAGGAGCTTTAGATATAGGCTTTATAAAACCTTTAACTTTTCATGCATTCAGAAACAAAGTTTTTCAAACTGTGCATTTCTTGAAAGTCAACACTCAAATTTCATCCAAAAGGAAAAGGTTTGATGGTGGGCCGATACTCTATCAGGAGTAAGCCTATTTGCCAGAAACCGCATTCAGAGCTTGTGAAATAGATATATGACGATTTCAAGCTTTGGCACTCTAAATTTCATAGGAGTTTAATATGAGCATATCTTCAAGAGAGAATACACTAGCTGCTTCCAAATGAAATATGTATGATGGTGAGTGGTTCCATATCATATATTCAAAAGGTGGCCATCTGCTCCTTTAGAAGCTTTAGATATAGGCTTTATAAAACCTTTACCTTTTCCCGCATTCAGAAACAAAGTTTTTCAAACTGTGTGTTTCTTGAAAGTCAACACTCAAATTTAATCCAAAAGGAAAAGGTTTGATGGTGGGCCGATACTCTATCAGGGGTATGCCCATTTGCCAGAAATCGCATTCAGAGCTTGTGAAATAGATATATGACGATTTCAAGCTTTGGCACTCTAAGTTTCTTCGGAGTCGAAAATTAGCATATCTTGAAAAGAGAACACACTAGCTGCTTCCAAATGAAATATGTATGATGGTGAGTCGTTCCATATCATATATTCAAAAGGTAGCCATCTGCTCCTTTAGGAGCTTTAGATATAGGCTTTATAAAACCTTTAACTTTTCCCGCATTCAGAAACAAAGTTTTTCAAACTGTGCGTTTCTTGAAAGTCAACACTCAAATTTCATCCAAAAGGAAAAGGTTTGATGGTGGGCCGATACTCTATCAGGAGTAAGCTCATTTGCCAGAAACCGCATTCAGAGCTTGTGAAATACATATATGACGATTTCAAGCTTTGCCACTCTAAATTTCATAGGAGTTTAATATGAGCATATCTTCAAGAGAGAATAGACTAGCTGCTTCCAAATGAAATATGTATGATGGTGAGTGGTTCCATATCATATATTCAAAAGGTTGCCATCTGCTCCTTTAGGAGCTTTAGATATAGGCTTTATAAAACCTTTAACTTTTCCCGCATTCAGAAACAAAGTTTTTCAAACTGTGCATTTCTTGAAAGTCAACACTCAAATTTCATCCAAAAGGAAAAGGTTTGATGGTGGGCCGATACTCTATCAGGAGTAAGCCTATTTGCCAGAAACCGCATTCAGAGCTTGTGAAATAGATATATGACGATTTCAAGCTTTGGCACTCTAAGTTTCTTAGGAGTTGAAAATGAGCATATCTTGAGAAGAGAATACACTAGCTACTTCCAAATGAAATATGTATGATGGTGAGTGGTTCCATATCATATATTCAAATGGTTGCCATCTGCTCCTTTAGGAGCTTTAAATATAGGCTTTATGAAACCTTTAACTTTTCCCGCATTCAGAAACAAAGTTTTTCAAACTGTGCATTTCTTGAAAGTAAACACTCAAATTTCATGCAAAAGGAAAAGGTTTGATGGTGGGCCGATACTCTATCAGGAGTAATCCCATTTGCCAGAAACCGCATTCAGAGCTTGTGAAATAGATATATGACGATTTCAAGCTTTGGCACTCTAAGTTTCTTAGGAGTTGAATATGAGGATATCTTCAAGAGAGAACACACTAGCTACTTCCAAATGAAATATGTATGATGGTGAGTGGTTCCATATCATATATTCAAATGGTAGCCATCTGCTCCTTTAGGAGCTTTAAATATAGGCTTTATAAAACCTTTAACTTTTCCCGCATTCAGAAACAAAGTTTTTCAAACTGTGCATTTCTTGAAAGTCAACACTGAAATTTCATCCAAAAGGAAAAGGTATGATGGTGGGCCGATACTCTATCAGGGGTATGCCCATTTGCCAGAAACCGCATTCAGAGCTTGTGAAATAGATATATGACGATTTCAAGCTTTGGCACTCTAAGTTTCTTAGGAGTCGAAAATTAGCATATCTTGAAAAGAGAACACACTAGCTGCTTCCAAATGAAATATGTATGATGGTGAGTCGTTCCATATCATATATTCAAAAGGTAGCCATCTGCTCCTTTAGGAGCTTTAGATATAGGCTTTATAAAACCTTTAAATTTTCCCGCATTCAGAAACAAAGTTTTTCAAACTGTGCATTTCTTGAAAGTCAACACTCAAATTTCATCCAAAAGGAAAAGGTATGATGGTGGGCCGATACTCTATCAGGGGTATGCCCATTTGCCAGAAACCGCATTCAGAGCTTGTGAAATACATATATGACGATTTCAAGCTTTGGCACTCTAAGTTTCTTAGGAGTTTAATATGAGCATATCTTGAAGAGAGAACACACTAGCTGCTTCCAAATGAAATATGTATGATGGTGAGTGGTTCCTTATCATATATTCAAATGGTTGCCATCTGCTCCTTTAGGAGCTTTAAATATAGGCTTTATGAAACCTTTAACTTTCCCGCATTCAGAAACAAAGTTTTTCAAACTGTGCGTTTCTTGAAAGTCAACACTCAAATTTCATGAAAAAGGAAAAGGTTTGATGGTGGGCCGATACTCTATCAGGAGTAAGCTCATTTGCCAGAAACCGCATTCAGAGCTTGTGAAATACATATATGACGATTTCAAGCTTTGGCACCTCTAAGTTTCATCAGAGTTTAATATGAGCATATCTTGAAAAGAGAATACACTAGCTGCTTCCAAATGAAATATGTATGATGGTGAGTGGTTCCATATCATATATTCAAAAGGTGGCCATCTGCTCCTTTAGAAGCTTTAGATATAGGCTTTATAAAACCTTTACCTTTTCCCGCATTCAGAAACAAAGTTTTTCAAACTGTGCATTTCTTGAAAGTCAACACTCAAATTTCATCCAAAAGGAAAAGGTTTGATGGTGGGCCGATACTCTATCAGGAGTAAGCCTATTTGCCAGAAACCGCATTCAGAGCTTGTGAAATAGATATATGACGATTTCAAGCTTTGGCACTCTAAATTTCATAGGAGTTTAATATGAGCATATCTTCAAGAGAGAATACACTAGCTGCTTCCAAATGAAATATGTATGATGGTGAGTGGTTCCATATCACATATTCTAAAGGTAGCCATCTGCTCTTTCAGGAGCTTTAGATATAGGCTTTATAAAACCTTTAACTTTTCCCGCATTCAGAAACAAAGTTTTTCAAACTGTGCGTTTCTTGAAAGTCAAAACCCAAATTTCATCCAAAAGGAAAAGGTTTGATGGTGGGCCGATACTCTATCAGGAGTAAGCTCATTTGCCAGAAACCGCATTCAGAGCTTGTGAAATACATATATGACGATTTCAAGCTTTGGCACTCTAAGTTTCATAGGAGCTGAATATGAGCATATCTTGAAGAGAGAATACACTAGCTGCTTCCAAATGAAATATGTATGATGGTGAGTGGTTCCATATCATATATTCAAATGGTAGCCATCTGCTCCTTTATGAGCTTTAAATATAGGCTTTATAAAACCTTTAACTTTTCTCGCATTCAGAAACAAAGTTTTTCAAACTGTGCATTTCTTGAAAGTCAACACTCAAATTTCATCCAAAAGGAAAAGGTATGATGGTGGGCCGATACTCTATCAGGGGTATGCCCATTTGCCAGAAACCGCATTCAGAGCTTGTGAAATAGATATATGACGATTTCAAGCTTTGGCACTCTAAGTTTCTTAGGAGTCGAAAATTAGCATATCTTGAAAAGAGAACACACTAGCTGCTTCCAAATGAAATATGTATGATGGTGAGTCGTTCCATATCATATATTCAAAAGGTAGCCATCTGCTCCTTTAGGAGCTTTAGATATAGGCTTTATAAAACCTTTAACTTTTCCCGCATTCAGAAACAAAGTTTTTCAAACTGTGCATTTCTTGAAAGTCAACACTCAAATTTCATCCAAAAGGAAAAGGTTTGATGGTGGGCCGATACTCTATCAGGAGTAAGCTCATTTGCCAGAAACCGCATTCAGAGCTTGTGAAATACATATATGACGATTTCAAGCTTTGGCACCTCTAAGTTTCATCAGAGTTTAATATGAGCATATCTTGAAAAGAGAATACACTAGCTGCTTCCAAATGAAATATGTATGATGGTGAGTGGTTCCATATCATATATTCAAAAGGTGGCCATCTGCTCCTTTAGAAGCTTTAGATATAGGCTTTATAAAACCTTTACCTTTTCCCGCATTCAGAAACAAAGTTTTTCAAACTGTGCATTTCTTGAAAGTCAACACTCAAATTTCATCCAAAAGGAAAAGGTTTGATGGTGGGCCGATACTCTATCAGGAGTAAGCCTATTTGCCAGAAACCGCATTCAGAGCTTGTGAAATAGATATATGACGATTTCAAGCTTTGGCACTCTAAATTTCATAGGAGTTTAATATGAGCATATCTTCAAGAGAGAATACACTAGCTGCTTCCAAATGAAATATGTATGATGGTGAGTCGTTCCATATCATATATTCAAAAGGTAGCCATCTGCTCCTTTAGGAGCTTTAGATATAGGCTTTATAAAACCTTTAACTTTTCCCGCATTCAGAAACAAAGTTTTTCAAACTGTGCATTTCTTGAAAGTCAACACTCAAATTTCATCCAAAAGGAAAAGGTATGATGGTGGGCCGATACTCTATCAGGGGTATGCCCATTTGCCAGAAACCGCATTCAGAGCTTGTGAAATACATATATGACGATTTCAAGCTTTGGCACCTCTAAGTTTCATCAGAGTTTAATAGAGCATATCTTGAAAAGAGAATACACTACCTGCTTCCAAATGAAATATGTATGATGGTGAGTGGTTCCATATCATATATTCAAAAGGTGGCCATCTGCTCCTTTAGAAGCTTTAGATATAGGCTTTATAAAACCTTTACCTTTTCCCGCATTCAGAAACAAAGTTTTTCAAACTGTGTGTTTCTTGAAAGTCAACACTCAAATTTCATCCAAAAGGAAAAGGTTTGATGGTGGGCCGATACTTTATCAGGAGTAAGCTCATTTGCCAGAAACCGCATTCAGAGCTTGTGAAATACATATATGACGATTTCAAGCTTTGGCACTCTAAATTTCATAAGATTTTAATATGAGCATATCTTCAAGAGAGAATACACTAGCTGCTTCCAAATGAAATATGTATGATGGTGAGTGGTTCCATATCATATATTCAAAAGGTTGCCATCTGCTCCTTTAGGAGCTTTAGATATAGGCTTTATAAAACCTTTAACTTTTCCCGCATTCAGAAACAAAGTTTTTCAAACTGTGCATTTCTTGAAAGTCAACACTCAAATTTCATGAAAAAGGAAAAGGTTTGATGGTGGGCCGATACTCTATCAGGGGTATGCCCATTTGCCAGAAACCGCATTCAGAGCAAGTGAAATAGATATATGACGATTTCACGCTTTGGCACTCTAAGTTTCTTAGGAGTTGAAAATGAGCATATCTTGAGAAGAGAATACACTAGCTGCTTCCAAATGAAATATGTATGATGGTGAGTGGTTCCATATCACATATTCAAAAGGTAGCCATCTGCTCTTTTAGGAGCTTTAGATATAGGCTTTATAAAACCTTTAACTTTTCCCGCATTCAGAAACAAAGTTTTTCAAACTGTGCGTTTCTTGAAAGTCAAAACCCAAATTTCATCCAAAAGGAAAAGGTTTGATGGTGGGCCGATACTCTATCAGGAGTAAACTCATTTGCCAGAAACCGCATTCAGAGCTTGTGAAATACATATATGACGATTTCAAGCTTTGGCACTCTAAGTTTCATAGGAGCTGAATATGAGCATATCTTGAAGAGAGAATACACTAGCTGCTTCCAAATGAAATATGTATGATGGTGAGTGGTTCCATATCATATATTCAAATGGTAGCCATCTGCTCCTTTATGAGCTTTAAATATAGGCTTTATAAAACCTTTAACTTTTCTCGCATTCAGAAACAAAGTTTTTCAAACTGTGCATTTCTTGAAAGTCAAAACTCAAATTTCATCCAAAAGGAAAAGGTATGATGGTGGGCCGATACTCTATCAGGGGTATGCCCATTTGCCAGAAACCGCATTCAGAGCTTGTGAAATAGATATATGACGATTTCAAGCTTTGGCACTCTAAGTTTCTTAGGAGTCGAAAATTAGCATATCTTGAAAAGAGAACACACTAGCTGCTTCCAAATGAAATATGTATGATGGTGAGTCGTTCCATATCATATATTCAAAAGGTAGCCATCTGCTCCTTTAGGAGCTTTAGATATAGGCTTTATAAAACCTTTAACTTTTCCCGCATTCAGAAACAAAGTTTTTCAAACTGTGCGTTTCTTGAAAGTCAACACTCAAATTTCATCCAAAAGGAAAAGGTTTGATGGTGGGCCGATACTCTATCAGGGGTATGCCCATTTGCCAGAAACCGCATTCAGAGCTTGTGAAATAGATATATGACGATTTCAAGCTTTGGCACTCTAAATTTCATAGGAGTTTAATATGAGCATATCTTCAAGAGAGAATACACTAGCTGCTTCCAAATGAAATATGTATGATGGTGAGTGGTTCCATATCATATATTCAAAAGGTTGCCATCTGCTCCTTTAGGAGCTTTAGATATAGGCTTTATAAAACCTTTAACTTTTCCCGCATTCAGAAACAAAGTTTTTCAAACTGTGCATTTCTTGAAAGTCAACACTCAAATTTCATCCAAAAGGAAAAGGTTTGATGGTGGGCCGATACTCTATCAGGAGTAAGCCTATTTGCCAGAAACCGCATTCAGAGCTTGTGAAATAGATATATGACGATTTCAAGCATTGGCACTCTAAATTTCATAGGAGTTTAATATGAGCATATCTTCAAGAGAGAATACACTAGCTGCTTCCAAATGAAATATGTATGATGGTGAGTGGTTCCATATCATATATTCAAAAGGTGGCCATCTGCTCCTTTAGAAGCTTTAGATATAGGCTTTATAAAACCTTTACCTTTTCCCGCATTCAGAAACAAAGTTTTTCAAACTGTGTGTTTCTTGAAAGTCAACACTCAAATTTCATCCAAAAGGAAAAGGTTTGATGGTGGGCCGATACTCTATCAGGGGTATGCCCATTTGCCAGAAACCGCATTCAGAGCAAGTGAAATAGATATATGACGATTTCACGCTTTGGCACTCTAAGTTTCTTAGGAGTTGAAAATGAGCATATCTTGAGAAGAGAATACACTAGCTGCTTCCAAATGAAATATGTATGATGGTGAGTGGTTCCATATCATATATTCAAATGGTAGCCATCTGCTCCTTTATGAGCTTTAAATATAGGCTTTATAAAACCTTTAACTTTTCTCGCATTCAGAAACAAAGTTTTTCAAACTGTGCATTTCTTGAAAGTCAACACTCAAATTTCATCCAAAAGGAAAAGGTATGATGGTGGGCCGATACTCTATCAGGGGTATGCCCATTTGCCAGAAACCGCATTCAGAGCTTGTGAAATAGATATATGACGATTTCAAGCTTTGGCACTCTAAGTTTCTTAGGAGTCGAAAATTAGCATATCTTGAAAAGAGAACACACTAGCTGCTTCCAAATGAAATATGTATGATGGTGAGTGGTTCCATATCATATATTCAAATGGTTGCCATCTGCTCCTTTAGGAGCTTTAAATATAGGCTTTATGAAACCTTTAACTTTTCCCGCATTCAGAAACAAAGTTTTTCAAACTGTGCATTTCTTGAAAGTCAACACTCAAATTTCATGAAAAAGGAAAAGGTTTGATGGTAGGCCGATACTCTATCAGGAGTAATCCCATTTGCCAGAAACCGCATTCAGAGCTTGTGAAATAGATATATGACGATTTCAAGCTTTGGCACTCTAAGTTTCTTAGGAGTTGAATATGAGCATATCTTCAAGAGAGAACACACTAGCTACTTCCAAATGAAATATGTATGATGGTGAGTGGTTCCATATCACATATTCAAAAGGTAGCCATCTGCTCCTTTAGGAGCTTTAGATATAGGCTTTATAAAACCTTTAACTTTTCCCGCATTCAGAAACAAAGTTTTTCAAACTGTGCGTTTCTTGAAAGTCAACACTCAAATTTCATCCAAAAGGAAAAGGTTTGATGGTGGGCCGATACTCTATCAGGAGTAAGCTCATTTGCCAGAAACCGCATTCAGAGCTTGTGAAATACATATATGACGATTTCAAGCTTTGGCACCTCTAAGTTTCATCAGAGTTTAATATGAGCATATCTTGAAAAGAGAATACACTAGCTGCTTCCAAATGAAATATGTATGATGGTGAGTGGTTCCATATCATATATTCAAAAGGTGGCCATCTGCTCCTTTAGAAGCTTTAGATATAGGCTTTATAAAACCTTTACCTTTTCCCGCATTCAGAAACAAAGTTTTTCAAACTGTGTGTTTCTTGAAAGTCAACACTCAAATTTCATCCAAAAGGAAAAGGTTTGATGGTGGGCCGATACTCTATCAGGGGTATGCCCATTTGCCAGAAACCTCATTCAGAGCTTGTGAAATAGATATATGACGATTTCAAGCTTTGGTACTCTAAGTTTCTTAGGAGTTAAAAATGAGCATATCTTGAGAAGAGAATACACTAGATGCTTCCAAATGAAATATGTATGATGGTGAGTGGGTCCATATCATATATTCAAAAGGTAGCCGTCTGCTCCTTTAGGAGCTTTAGATATAGGCTTTATAAAACCTTTACCTTTTCCCGCATTCAGAAACAAAGTTTTTCAAACTGTGTGTTTCTTGAAAGTCAACACTCAAATTTCATCCAAAAGGAAAAGGTTTGATGGTGGGCCGATACTCTATCAGGGGTATGCCCATTTGCCAGAAACCGCATTCAGAGCAAGTGAAATAGATATATGACGATTTCACGCTTTGGCACTCTAAGTTTCTTAGGAGTTGAAAATGAGCATATCTTGAGAAGAGAATACACTAGCTGCTTCCAAATGAAATATGTATGATGGTGAGTGGTTCCATATCACATATTCAAAAGGTAGCCATCTGCTCTTTTAGGAGCTTTAGATATAGGCTTTATAAAACCTTTAACTTTTCCCGCATTCAGAAACAAAGTTTTTCAAACTGTGCGTTTCTTGAAAGTCAACACTCAAATTTCATCGAAAATAAAAAGGTTTGATGGTGGGCCGATACTCTATCAGGAGTAAGCTCATTTGCCAGAAACCGCATTCAGAGCTTGTGAAATAGATATATGACGATTTCAAGCTTTGGCACTCTAAGTTTCATAGGAGTGGAATATGAGCATATCTTGAAGAGAGAATACACTAGTTGCTTCCAAATGAAATATGTATGATGGTGAATGGTTCCATATCATATATTCAAATGGTAGCCATCTGCTCCTTTAGGAGCTTTAAATATAGGCTTTATAAAACCTTTAACTTTTCTCGCATTCAGAAACAAAGTTTTTCAAACAGTGCATTTCTTGAAAGTCAACACTCAAATTTCATGCAAAAGGAAAAGGTATGATGGTGGGCCGATACTCTATCAGGAGTAAGCCCATTTGCCAGAAACCGCATTCAGAGCTTGTGAAATAGATATATGACGATTTCAAGCTTTGGCACTCTATGTTTCTTAGGAGTTGAATATGAGCATATCTTGAAGAGAGAATACACTAGCTACTTCCAAATGAAATATGTATGATGGTGAGTGGTTCCATATCATATATTCAAAAGGTGGCCATCTGCTCCTTTAGAAGCTTTAGATATAGGCTTTATTAAACTTTTAACTTTTCCCGCATTCAGAAACAAAGTTTTTCAAACTGTGTGTTTCTTGAAAGTCAACACTCAAATTTCATCCAAAAGGAAAAGGTTTGATGGTGGGCCGATACTCTATCAGGGGTATGCCCATTTGCCAGAAACCGCATTCAGAGCAAGTGAAATAGATATATGACGATTTCAAGCTTTGGTACTCAGTTTCTTAGGAGTTGAAAATGAGCATATCTTGAGAAGAGAATACACTAGATGCTTCCAAATGAAATATGTATGATGGTGAGTGGTTCCATATCATATATTCAAAAGGTAGCCATCTGCTCCTTTAGGAGCTTTAGATATAGGCTTTATAAAACCTTTACCTTTTCCCGCATTCAGAAACAAAGTTTTTCAAACTGTGTGTTTCTTGAAAGTCAACACTCAAATTTCATCCAAAAGGAAAAGGTTTGATGGTGGGCCGATACTCTATCAGGGATATGCCCATTTGCCAGAAACCGCATTCAGAGCTTGTGAAATAGATATATGACGATTTCAAGCTTTGGCACTCTAAGTTTCTTAGGAGTCGAAAATTAGCATATCTTGAAAAGAGAACACACTAGCTGCTTCCAAATGAAATATGTATGATGGTGAGTCGTTCCATATCATATATTCAAAAGGTAGCCATCTGCTCCTTTAGGAGCTTTAGATATAGGCTTTATAAAACCTTTAACTTTTCCCGCATTCAGAAACAAAGTTTTTCAAACTGTGCATTTCTTGAAAGTCAACACTCAAATTTCATCCAAAAGGAAAAGGTTTGATGGTGGGCCGATACTCTATGAGGAGTAATCCCATTTGCCAGAAACCGCATTCAGAGCCTGTGAAATAGATATATGACGATTTCAAGCTTTAGCACTCTAAGTTTCTTAGGAGTTGAAAATGAGCATATCTTGAAAAGAGAATACACTAGATGCTTCCAAATGAAATATGTATAATGGTGAGTGGTTCCATATCATATATTCAAAAGGTAGCCATCTGCTTTTTTAGGAGCTTTAGATATAGGCTTTATAAAACCTTTAACTTTTCCCGCATTCAGAAACAAAGTTTTTCAAACTGTGCGTTTCTTGAAAGTCAACACTCAAATTTCATCCAAAAGGAAAAGGTTTGATGGTGGGCCGATACTCTATCAGGAGTAAGCTCATTTGCCAGAAACCGCATTCAGAGCTTGTGAAATAGATATATGACGATTTCAAGCTTTGGCACTCTAAGTTTCATAGGAGTTGAATATGAGCATATCTTGAAGAGAGAATACACTAGCTGCTTCCAATGAAATATGTATGATGGTGAGTGGTTCCATATCATATATTCAAAAGGTAGCCGTCTGCTCCTTTAGGAGCTTTAGATATAGGCTTTATAAAACCTTTAACTTTTCCCGCCTTCAGAAACAAAGTTTTTCACACTGTGCATTTCTTGAAAGTCAACACTCAAATTTCATCCAAAAGGAAAAGGTTTGATGGTGGGCCGATACTCTATCAGGGATATGCCCATTTGCCAGAAACCGCATTCAGAGCTTGTGAAATAGATATATGACGATTTCAAGCTTTGGCACTCTAAGTTTCTTAGGAGTCGAAAATTAGCATATCTTGAAAAGAGAACACACTAGCTGCTTCCAAATGAAATATGTATGATGGTGAGTCGTTCCATATCATATATTCAAAAGGTAGCCATCTGCTCCTTTAGGAGCTTTAGATATAGGCTTTATAAAACCTTTAACTTTTCCCGCATTCAGAAACAAAGTTTTTCAAACTGTGCATTTCTTGAAAGTCAACACTCAAATTTCATCCAAAAGGAAAAGGTTTGATGGTGGGCCGATACTCTATGAGGAGTAATCCCATTTGCCAGAAACCGCATTCAGAGCCTGTGAAATAGATATATGACGATTTCAAGCTTTGGCACTCTAAGTTTCTTAGGAGTTGAAAATGAGCATATCTTGAAAAGAGAATA
The DNA here is from genome assembly GCF_963514075.1 of Conger conger. Taxonomy (NCBI): domain Eukaryota; kingdom Metazoa; phylum Chordata; class Actinopteri; order Anguilliformes; family Congridae; genus Conger; species Conger conger. Next base: position 28,981,386 of record NC_083764.1, read on the forward strand.
CACTAGATGCTTCCAAATGAAATATGTATAATGGTGAGTGGTTCCATATCATATATTCAAAAGGTAGCCATCTGCTCCTTTAGGAGCTTTAGATATAGGCTTTATAAAACCTTTAACTTTTCCCGCATTCAGAAACAAAGTTTTTCAAACTGTGCGTTTCTTGAAAGTCAACACTCAAATTTCATCCAAAAGGAAAAGGTTTGATGGTGGGCCGATACTCTATCAGGAGTAAGCTCATTTGCCAGAAACCGCATTCAGAGCTTGTGAAATAGATATATGACGATTTCAAGCTTTGGCACTCTAAGTTTCATAGGAGTTGAATATGAGCATATCTTGAAGAGAGAATACACTAGCTGCTTCCAATGAAATATGTATGATGGTGAGTGGTTCCATATCATATATTCAAAAGGTAGCCGTCTGCTCCTTTAGGAGCTTTAGATATAGGCTTTATAAAACCTTTAACTTTTCCCGCCTTCAGAAACAAAGTTTTTCACACTGTGCATTTCTTGAAAGTCAACACTCAAATTTCATCCAAAAGGAAAAGGTTTGATGGTGGGCCGATACTCTATCAGGAGTAAGCCTATTTGCCAGAAACCGCATTCAGAGCTTGTGAAATAGATATATGACGATTTCAAGCATTGGCACTCTAAATTTCATAGGAGTTTAATATGAGCATATCTTCAAGAGAGAATACACTAGCTGCTTCCAAATGAAATATGTATGATGGTGAGTGGTTCCATATCATATATTCAAAAGGTGGCCATCTGCTCCTTTAGAAGCTTTAGATATAGGCTTTATAAAACCTTTACCTTTTCCCGCATTCAGAAACAAAGTTTTTCAAACTGTGTGTTTCTTGAAAGTCAACACTCAAATTTCATCCAAAAGGAAAAGGTTTGATGGTGGGCCGATACTCTATCAGGGGTATGCCCATTTGCCAGAAACCGCATTCAGAGCAAGTGAAATAGATATATGACGATTTCACGCTTTGGCACTCTAAGTTTCTTAGGAGTTGAAAATGAGCATATCTTGAGAAGAGAATACACTAGCTGCTTCCAAATGAAATATGTATGATGGTGAGTGGTTCCATATCATATATTCAAATGGTAGCCATCTGCTCCTTTATGAGCTTTAAATATAGGCTTTATAAAACCTTTAACTTTTCTCGCATTCAGAAACAAAGTTTTTCAAACTGTGCATTTCTTGAAAGTCAACACTCAAATTTCATCCAAAAGGAAAAGGTATGATGGTGGGCCGATACTCTATCAGGGGTATGCCCATTTGCCAGAAACCGCATTCAGAGCTTGTGAAATAGATATATGACGATTTCAAGCTTTGGCACTCTAAGTTTCTTAGGAGTCGAAAATTAGCATATCTTGAAAAGAGAACACACTAGCTGCTTCCAAATGAAATATGTATGATGGTGAGTGGTTCCATATCATATTTTCAAATGGTTGCCATCTGCTCCTTTAGGAGCTTTAAATATAGGCTTTATGAAACCTTTAACTTTTCCCGCATTCAGAAACAAAGTTTTTCAAACTGTGCATTTCTTGAAAGTCAACACTCAAATTTCATGAAAAAGGAAAAGGTTTGATGGTAGGCCGATACTCTATCAGGAGTAATCCCATTTGCCAGAAACCGCATTCAGAGCTTGTGAAATAGATATATGACGATTTCAAGCTTTGGCACTCTAAGTTTCTTAGGAGTTGAATATGAGCATATCTTCAAGAGAGAACACACTAGCTACTTCCAAATGAAATATGTATGATGGTGAGTGGTTCCATATCACATATTCAAAAGGTAGCCATCTGCTCCTTTAGGAGCTTTAGATATAGGCTTTATAAAACCTTTACCTTTTCCCGCATTCAGAAACAAAGTTTTTCAAACTGTGTGTTTCTTGAAAGTCAACACTCAAATTTCATCCAAAAGGAAAAGGTTTGATGGTGGGCCGATACTCTATCAGGGGTATGCCCATTTGCCAGAAACCGCATTCAGAGCTTGTGAAATAGATATATGACGATTTCAAGCTTTGGTACTCAGTTTCTTAGGAGTTGAAAATGAGCATATCTTGAGAAGAGAATAAACTAGATGCTTCCAAATGAAATATGTATGATGGTGAGTGGTTCCATATCATATATTCAAAAGGTAGCCATCTGCTCCTTTAGGAGCTTTAGATATAGGCTTTATAAAACCTTTACCTTTTCCCGCATTCAGAAACAAAGTTTTTCAAACTGTGTGTTTCTTGAAAGTCAACACTCAAATTTCATCCAAAAGGAAAAGGTTTGATGGTGGGCCGATACTCTATCAGAGATATGCCCATTTGCCAGAAGCCGCATTCAGAGCTTGTGAAATAGATATATGACGATTTCAAGCTTTGGCACTCTAAGTTTCTTAGGAGTCGAAAATTAGCATATCTTGAAAAGAGAACACACTAGCTGCTTCCAAATGAAATATGTATGATGGTGAGTCGTTCCATATCATATATTCAAAAGGTAGCCATCTGCTCCTTTAGGAGCTTTAGATATAGGCTTTATAAAACCTTTAACTTTTCCCGCATTCAGAAACAAAGTTTTTCAAACTGTGCATTTCTTGAAAGTCAACACTCAAATTTCATCCAAAAGGAAAAGGTTTGATGGTGGGCCGATACTCTATGAGGAGTAATCCCATTTGCCAGAAACCGCATTCAGAGCCTGTGAAATAGATATATGACGATTTCAAGCTTTGGCCCTCTAAGTTTCTTAGGAGTTGAAAATTAGCATATCTTGAAAAGAGAATAGACTAGATGCTTCCAAATGAAATATGTATAATGGTGAGTGGTTCCATATCATATATTCAAAAGGTAGCCATCTGCTCCTTTAGGAGCTTTAGATATAGGCTTTATAAAACCTTTAACTTTTCCCGCCTTCAGAAACAAAGTTTTTCACACTGTGCATTTCTTGAAAGTCAACACTCAAATTTCATCCAAAAGGAAAAGGTTTGATGGTGGGCCGATACTCTATCAGGAATAATCCCATTTGCCAGAAACCGCATTCAGAGCTTGTGAAATACATATATGACGATTTCAAGCTTTGGTACTCTAAGTTTCTTAGGAGTTGAAAATGAGCATATCTTGAGAAGAGAATACACTAGATGCTTCCAAATGAAATATGTATGATGGTGAGTGGTTCCATATCACATATTCAAAAGGTAGCCATCTGCTCCTTTAGGAGCTTTAGATATAGGCTTTATATAAAACCTTTAACTTTTCGCGCATTCAGAAACAAAGTTTTTCAAACTGTGTGTTTCTTGAAAGTCAACACTCAAATTTCATCCAAAATAAAAAGGTTTGATGGTGGGCCGATACTCTATCAGGGGTATGCCCATTTGCCAGAAACCGCATTCAGAGCTTGTGAAATACATATATGACGATTTCAAGCTTTGGTACTCTAAGTTTCTTAGGAGTTGAAAATGAGCATATCTTGAGAAGAGAATACACTAGATGCTTCCAAATGAAATATGTATGATGGTGAGTGGTTCCATATCATATATTCAAAAGGTAGCCATCTGCTCCTTTAGGAGCTTTAGATATAGGCTTTATAAAACCTTTTCCTTTTCCCGCATTCAGAAACAAAGTTTTTCAAACTGTGTGTTTCTTGAAAGTCAACACTCAAATTTCATCCAAAAGGAAAAGGTTTGATGGTGGGCCGATACTCTATGAGGAGTAATCCCATTTGCCAGAAACCGCATTCAGAGCTTGTGAAATAGATATATGACGATTTCAAGCTTTGGTACTCTAAGTTTCTTAGGAGTTGAAAATGAGCATATCTTGAGAAGAGAATACACTAGATGCTTCCAAATGAAATATGTATGATGGTGAGTGGTTCCATATCATATATTCAAAAGGTAGCCATCTGCTCCTTTAGGAGCTTTAGATATAGGCTTTATAAAACCTTTACCTTTTCCCGCATTCAGAAACAAAGTTTTTCAAACTGTGTGTTTCTTGAAAGTCAACACTCAAATTTCATCCAAAAGGAAAAGGTTTGATGGTGGGCCGATACTCTATCAGGGGTATGCCCATTTGCCAGAAACCGCATTCAGAGCAAGTGAAATAGATATATGACGATTTCACGCATTGGCACTCTAAGTTTCTTAGGAGTTGAAAATGAGCATATCTTGAGAAGAGAATACACTAGCTGCTTCCAAATGAAATATGTATGATGGTGAGCGGTTCCATCTCACATATTCAAAAGGTAGCCATCTGCTCTTTTAGGAGCTTTAGATATAGGCTTTATAAAACCTTTAACTTTTCCCGCATTCAGAAACAAAGTTTTTCAAACTGTGCATTTCTTGAAAGTCAACACTCAAATTTCATCCAAAAGGAAAAGGTATGATGGTGGGCCGATACTCTATCAGGGGTATGCCCATTTGCCAGAAACCGCATTCAGAGCTTGTGAAATAGATATATGACGATTTCAAGCTTTGGCACTCTAATTTTCTTAGGAGTCGAAAATTAGCATATCTTGAAAAGAGAACACACTAGCTGCTTCCAAATGAAATATGTATGATGGTGAGTCGTTCCATATCATATATTCAAAAGGTAGCCATCTGCTCCTTTAGGAGCTTCAGATATAGGCTTTATAAAACCTTTAACTTTTCCCGCATTCAGAAACAAAGTTTTTCAAACTGTGTGTTTCTTGAAAGTCAACACTCAAATTTCATCCAAAAGGAAAAGGTTTGATGGTGGGCCGATACTCTATAAGGGGTATGCCCATTTGCCAGAAACCGCATTCAGAGCAAGTGAAATAGATATATGACGATTTCACGCATTGGCACTCTAAGTTTCTTAGGAGTTGAAAATGAACATATCTTGAGAAGAGAATACACTAGCTGCTTCCAAATGAAATATGTATGATGGTGAGTGGTTCCATATCACATATTCAAAAGGTAGCCATCTGCTCTTTTAGGAGCTTTAGATATAGGCTTTATAAAACCTTTAACTTTTCCGGCATTCAGAAACAAAGTTTTTCAAACTGTGCGTTTCTTTAAAGTCAACACTCAAATTTCATCCAAAAGGAAAAGGTTTGATGGTGGGCCGATACTCTATCAGGAGTAAGCTCATTTGCCAGAAACCGCATTCAGAGCTTGTGAAATACATATATGACGATTTCAAGCTTTGGCACTCTAAGTTTCATAGGAGTTGAATATGAGCATATCTTGAAGAGAGAATACACTAGCTGCTTCCAAATGAAATATGTATGATGGTGAGTGGTTCCATATCATATATTCAAATGGTAGCCATCTGCTCCTTTAGGAGCTTTAAATATAGGCTTTATAAAACCTTTAACTTTTCTCGCATTCAGAAACAAAGTTTTTCAAACTGTGCGTTTCTTGAAAGTCAACACTCAAATTTCATCCAAAAGGAAAAGGTATGATGGTGGGCCGATACTCTATCAGGGGTATGCCCATTTGCCAGAAACCGCATTCAGAGCTTGTGAAATAGATATATGACGATTTCAAGCTTTGGCACTCTAAGTTTCTTAGGAGTCGAAAATTAGCATATCTTGAAAAGAGAACACACTAGCTGCTTCCAAATGAAATATGTATGATGGTGAGTCGTTCCATATCATATATTCAAAAGGTAGCCATCTGCTCCTTTAGGAGCTTTAGATATAGGCTTTATAAAACCTTTAACTTTTCCCGCATTCAGAAACAAAGTTTTTCAAACTGTGCGTTTCTTGAAAGTCAACACTCAAATTTCATCCAAAAGGAAAAGGTTTGATGGTGGGCCGATACTCTATCAGGAGTAAGCTCATTTGCCAGAAACCGCATTCAGAGCTTGTGAAATACATATATGACGATTTCAAGCTTTGGCACTCTAAGTTTCATAGGAGTTGAATATGAGCATATCTTGAAGAGAGAATACACTAGCTGCTTCCAAATGAAATATGTATGATGGTGAGTGGTTCCATATCATATATTCAAATGGTAGCCATCTGCTCCTTTAGGAGCTTTAAATATAGGCTTTATAAAACCTTTAACTTTTCTCGCATTCAGAAACAAAGTTTTTCAAACTGTGCATTTCTTGAAAGTCAACACTCAAATTTCATCCAAAAGGAAAAGGTATGATGGTGGGCCGATACTCTATCAGGGGTATGCCCATTTGCCAGAAACCGCATTCAGAGCTTGTGAAATAGATATATGACGATTTCAAGCTTTGGCACTCTAAGTTTCTTAGGAGTCGAAAATTAGCATATCTTGAAAAGAGAACACACTAGCTGCTTCCAAATGAAATATGTATGATGGTGAGTCGTTCCATATCATATATTCAAAAGGTAGCCATCTGCTCCTTTAGGAGCTTTAGATATAGGCTTTATAAAACCTTTAACTTTTCCCGCATTCAGAAACAAAGTTTTTCAAACTGTGTGTTTCTTGAAAGTCAACACTCAAATTTCATCCAAAAGGAAAAGGTTTGATGGTGGGCCGATACTCTATCAGGGGTATGCCCATTTGCCAGAAACCGCATTCAGAGCAAGTGAAATAGATATATGACGATTTCACGCATTGGCACTCTAAGTTTCTTAGGAGTTGAAAATGAGCATATCTTGAGAAGAGAATACACTAGCTGCTTCCAAATGAAATATGTATGATGGTGAGTGGTTCCATATCACATATTCAAAAGGTAGCCATCTGCTCTTTTAGGAGCTTTAGATATAGGCTTTATAAAACCTTTAACTTTTCCCGCATTCAGAAACAAAGTTTTTCAAACTGTGCGTTTCTTGAAAGTCAACACTCAAATTTCATCCAAAAGGAAAAGGTTTGATGGTGGGCCGATACTCTATCAGGAGTAAGCTCATTTGCCAGAAACCGCATTCAGAGCTTGTGAAATACATATATGACGATTTCAAGCTTTGGCACTCTAAGTTTCATAGGAGTTGAATATGAGCATATCTTGAAGAGAGAATACACTAGCTGCTTCCAAATGAAATATGTATGATGGTGCGTGGTTCCATATCATATATTCAAATGGTAGCCATCTGCTCCTTTAGGAGCTTTAAATATAGGCTTTATAAAACCTTTAACTTTTCTCGCATTCAGAAACAAAGTTTTTCAAACTGTGCATTTCTTGAAAGTCAACACTCAAATTTCATCCAAAAGGAAAAGGTATGATGGTGGGCCGATACTCTATCAGGGGTATGCCCATTTGCCAGAAACCGCATTCAGAGCTTGTGAAATAGATATATGACGATTTCAAGCTTTGGCACTCTAAGTTTCTTAGGAGTCGAAAATTAGCATATCTTGAGAAGAGAATACACTAGCTGCTTCCAAATGAAATATGTATGATGGTGAGTGGTTCCATATCACATATTCAAAAGGTAGCCATCTTCTCTTTTAGGAGCTTTAGATATAGGCTTTATAAAACCTTTAACTTTTCCCACATTCAGAAACAAAGTTTTTCAAACTGTGCGTTTCTTGAAAGTCAACACTCAAATTTCATCCAAAAGGAAAAGGTTTGATGGTGGGCCGATACTCTATCAGGAGTAAGCTCATTTGCCAGAAACCGCATTCAGAGCTTGTGAAATACATATATGACGATTTCAAGCTTTGGCACTCTAAGTTTCATAGGAGTTGAATATGAGCATATCTTGAAGAGAGAATACACTAGCTGCTTCCAAATGAAATATGTATGATGGTGAGTGGTTCCATATCATATATTCAAATGGTAGCCATCTGCTCCTTTAGGAGCTTTAAATATAGGCTTTATAAAATCTTTAACTTTTCTCGCATTCAGAAACAAGGTTTTTCAAACTGTGCATTTCTTGAAAGTCAACACTCAAATTTCATCCAAAAGGAAAAGGTATGATGGTGGGCCGATACTCTATCAGGGGTATGCCCATTTGCCAGAAACCGCATTCAGAGCTTGTGAAATAGATATATGACGATTTCAAGCTTTGGCACTCTAAGTTTCTTAGGAGTCGAAAATTAGCATATCTTGAGAAGAGAATACACTAGCTGCTTCCAAATGAAATATGTATGATGGTGAGTGGTTCCATATCACATATTCAAAAGGTAGCCATCTGCTCTTTTAGGAGCTTTAGATATAGGCTTTATAAAACCTTTAACTTTTCCCACATTCAGAAACAAAGTTTTTCAAACTGTGCGTTTCTTGAAAGTCAACACTCAAATTTCATCCAAAAGGAAAAGGTTTGATGGTGGGCCGATACTCTATCAGGAGTAAGCTCATTTGCCAGAAACCGCATTCAGAGCTTGTGAAATACATATATGACGATTTCAAGCTTTGGCACTCTAAGTTTCATAGGAGTTGAATATGAGCATATCTTGAAGAGAGAATACACTAGCTGCTTCCAAATGAAATATGTATGATGGTGAGTGGTTCCATATCATATATTCAAATGGTAGCCATCTGCTCCTTTAGGAGCTTTAAATATAGGCTTTATAAAATCTTTAACTTTTCTCGCATTCAGAAACAAGGTTTTTCAAACTGTGCATTTCTTGAAAGTCAACACTCAAATTTCATCCAAAAGGAAAAGGTATGATGGTGGGCCGATACTCTATCAGGGGTATGCCCATTTGCCAGAAACCGCATTCAGAGCTTGTGAAATAGATATATGACGATTTCAAGCTTTGGCACTCTAAGTTTCTTAGGAGTCGAAAATTAGCATATCTTGAAAAGAGAACACACTAGCTGCTTCCAAATGAAATATGTATGATGGTGAGTCGTTCCATATCATATATTCAAAAGGTAGCCATCTGCTCCTTTAGGAGCTTTAGATATAGGCTTTATAAAACCTTTGACTTTTCCCGCATTCAGAAACAAAGTTTTTCAAACTGTGCATTTCTTGAAAGTCAACACTCAAATTTCATCCAAAAGGAAAAGGTTTGATGGTGGGCCGATACTCTATGAGGAGTAATCCCATTTGCCAGAAACCGCATTCAGAGCTTGTGAAATAGATATAAGACGATTTCAAGCTTTGGTACTCTAAGTTTCTTAGGAGTTGAAAATGAGCATATCTTGAGAAGAGAATACACTAGATGCTTCCAAATGAAATATGTATGATGGTGAGTCGTTCCATATCATATATTCAAAAGGTAGCCATCTGCTCCTTTAGGAGCTTTAGATATAGGCTTTATAAAACCTTTACCTTTTCCCGCATTCAGAAACAAAGTTTTTCAAACTGTGTGTTTCTTGAAAGTCAACACTCAAATTTCATCCAAAAGGAAAAGGTATGATGGTTGACCGATACTCTATCAGGGGTATGCCCATTTGCCAGAAACCGCATTCAGAGCAAGTGAAATAGATATATGACGATTTCACGCATTGGCACTCTAAGTTTCTTAGGAGTTGAAAATGAGCATATCTTGAGAAGAGAATACACTAGATGCTTCCAAATGAAATATGTATGATGGTGAGTGGTTCCATATCATATATTCAAAAGGTAGCCATCTGCTCCTTTAGGAGCTTTAGATATAGGCTTTATAAAACCTTTACCTTTTCCCGCATTCAGAAACAAAGTTTTTCAAACTGTGCGTTTCTTGAAAGTCAACACTCAAATTTCATCCAAAAGGAAAAGGTTTGATGGTGGGCCGATACTCTATCAGGAGTAAGCTCATTTGCCAGAAACCGCATTCAGAGCTTGTGAAATACATATATGACGATTTCAAGCTTTGGCACTCTAAGTTTCATAGGAGTTGAATATGAGCATTTCTTGAAGAGAGAATACACTAGCTGCTTCCAAATGAAATATGTATGATGGTGAGTGGTTCCATATCATATATTCAAAAGGTAGCCATCTGCTCCTTTAGGAGCTTTAGATATAGGCTTTATAAAACCTTTGACTTTTCCCGCATTCAGAAACAAAGTTTTTCAAACTGTGCATTTCTTGAAAGTCAACACTCAAATTTCATCCAAAAGGAAAAGGTTTGATGGTGGGCCGATACTCTATCAGGAGTAAGCTCATTTGCCAGAAACCGCATTCAGAGCTTGTGAAATACATATATGACGATTTCAAGCTTTGGCACTCTAAGTTTCATAGGAGTTGAATATAGGCATTTCTTGAAGAGAGAATACACTAGCTGCTTCCAAATGAAATATGTATGATGGTGAGTGGTTCCATATCATATATTCAAATGGTAGCCATCTGCTCCTTTAGGAGCTTTAAATATAGGCTTTATAAAACCTTTAACTTTTCTCGCATTCAGAAACAAAGTTTTTCAAACTGTGCATTTCTTGAAAGTCAACACTCAAATTTCATCCAAAAGGAAAAGGTATGATGGTGGGCCGATACTCTATCAGGGGTATGCCCATTTGCCAGAAACCGCATTCAGAGCTCGTGAAATAGATATATGACGATTTCAAGCTTTGGCACTCTAAGTTTCTTAGGAGTCGAAAATTAGCATATCTTGAAAAGAGAACACACTAGCTGCTTCCAAATGAAATATGTATGATGGTGAGTCGTTCCATATCATATATTCAAAAGGTAGCCATCTGCTCCTTTAGGAGCTTTAGATATAGGCTTTATAAAACCTTTAACTTTTCCCGCATTCAGAAACAAAGTTTTTCAAACTGTGCATTTCTTGAAAGTCAACACTCAAATTTCATCCAAAAGGAAAAGGTTTGATGGTGGGCCGATACTCTATGAGGTGTAATCCCATTTGCCAGAAACCGCATTCAGAGCTTGTGAAATAGATATATGACGATTTCAAGCTTTGGTACTCTAAGTTTCTTAGGAGTTGAAAATGAGCATATCTTGAGAAGAGAATACACTAGATGCTTCCAAATGAAATATGTATGATGGTGAGTGGTTCCATATGATATATTCAAAAGGTAGCCATCTGCTCCTTTAGGAGCTTTAGATATAGGCTTTATAAAACCTTTACCTTTTCCCGCATTCAGAAACAAAGTTTTTCAAACTGTGTGTTTCTTGAAAGTCAACACTCAAATTTCATCCAAAAGGAAAAGGTTTGATGGTGGGCCGATACTCTATCAGGGGTATGCCCATTTGCCAGAAACCGCATTCAGAGCAAGTGAAATAGATATATGACGATTTCACGCATTGGCACTCTAAGTTTCTTAGGAGTTGAAAATGAGCATATCTTGAGAAGAGAATACACTAGCTGCTTCCAAATGAAATATGTATGATGGTGAGTGGTTCCATATCACATATTCAAAAGGTAGCCATCTGCTCTTTTAGGAGCTTTAGATATAGGCTTTATGAAACCTTTAACTTTTCCCGCATTCAGAAACAAAGTTTTTCAAACTGTGCGTTTCTTGAAAGTCAACACTCAAATTTCATCCAAAAGGAAAAGGTTTGATGGTGGGCCGATACTCTATCAGGAGTAAGCTCATTTGCCAGAAACCGCATTCAGAGCTTGTGAAATACATATATGACGATTTCAAGCTTTGGCACTCTAAGTTTCATAGGAGTTGAATATGAGCATATCTTGAAGAGAGAATACACTAGCTGCTTCCAAATGAAATATGTATGATGGTGAGTGGTTCCATATCATATATTCAAATGGTAGCCATCTGCTCCTTTAGGAGCTTTAAATATAGGCTTTATAAAACCTTTAACTTTTCTCGCATTCAGAAACAAAGTTTTTCAAACTGTGCATTTCTTGAAAGTCAACACTCAAATTTCATCCAAAAGGAAAAGGTATGATGGTGGGCCGATACTCTATCAGGGGTATGCCCATTTGCCAGAAACCGCATTCAGAGCTTGTGAAATAGATATATGACGATTTCAAGCTTTGGCACTCTAAGTTTCATAGGAGTTGAATATGAGCATATCTTGAAGAGAGAATACACTAGCTGCTTCCAAATGAAATATGTATGATGGTGAGTCGTTCCATATCATATATTCAAAAGGTAGCCATCTGCTCCTTTAGAAGCTTTAGATATAGGCTTTATAAAACCTTTAACTTTTCCCGCATTCAGAAACAAAGTTTTTCAAACTGTGCATTTCTTGAAAGTCAACACTCAAATTTCATCCAAAAGGAAAAGGTTTGATGGTGGGCCGATACTCTATGAGGAGTAATCCCATTTGCCAGAAACCGCATTCAGAGCTTGTGAAATAGATATATGACGATTTCAAGCTTTGGTACTCTAAGTTTCTTAGGAGTTGAAAATGAGCATATCTTGAGAAGAGAATACACTAGATGCTTCCAAATGAAATATGTATGATGGTGAGTGGTTCCATATCATATATTCAAAAGGTAGCCATCTGCTCCTTTAGGAGCTTTAGATATAGGCTTTATAAAACCTTTACCTTTTCCCGCATTCAGAAACAAAGTTTTTCAAACTGTGTGTTTCTTGAAAGTCAACACTCAAATTTCATCCAAAAGGAAAAGGTTTGATGGTGGGCCGATACTCTATCAGGGGTATGCCCATTTGCCAGAAACCGCATTCAGAGCAAGTGAAATAGATATATGACGATTTCACGCATTGGCACTCTAAGTTTCTTAGGAGTTGAAAATGAGCATATCTTGAGAAGAGAATACACTAGCTGCTTCCAAATGAAATATGTATGATGGTGAGTGGTTCCATATCACATATTCAAAAGGTAGCCATCTGCTCTTTTAGGAGCTTTAGATATAGGCTTTATAAAACCTTTAACTTTTCCCGCATTCAGAAACAAAGTTTTTCAAACTGTGCGTTTCTTGAAAGTCAACACTCAAATTTCATCCAAAAGGAAAAGGTTTGATGGTGGGCCGATACTCTATCAGGAGTAAGCTCATTTGCCAGAAACCGCATTCAGAGCTTGTGAAATAGATATATGACGATTTCAAGCTTTGGCACTCTAAGTTTCATAGGAGTTGAATATGAGCATATCTTGAAGAGAGAATACACTAGCTGCTTCCAAATGAAATATGTATGATGGTGAGTGGTTCCATATCATATATTCAAATGGTAGCCATCTGCTCCTTTAGGAGCTTTAAATATAGGCTTTATAAAACCTTTAACTTTTCTCGCATTCAGAAACAAAGTTTTTCAAACTGTGCATTTCTTGAAAGTCAACACTCAAATTTCATCCAAAAGGAAAAGGTATGATGGTGGGCCGATACTCTATCAGGGGTATGCCCATTTGCCAGAAACCGCATTCAGAGCTTGTGAAATAGATATATGACGATTTCAAGCTTTGGCACTCTAAGTTTCTTAGGAGTCAAAAATTAGCATATCTTGAAAAGAGAACACACTAGCTGCTTCCAAATGAAATATGTATGATGGTGAGTCGTTCCATATCATATATTCAAAAGGTAGCCATCTGCTCCTTTAGGAGCTTTAGATATAGGCTTTATAAAACCTTTAACTTTTCCCGCATTCAGAAACAAAGTTTTTCAAACTGTGTGTTTCTTGAAAGTCAACACTCAAATTTCATCCAAAAGGAAAAGGTTTGATGGTGGGCCGATACTCTATCAGGAGTAAGCTCATTTGCCAGAAACCGCATTCAGAGCTTGTGAAATACATATATGACGATTTCAAGCTTTGGCACTCTAAGTTTCATAGGAGTTGAATATGAGCATATCTTGAAGAGAGAATACACTAGCTGCTTCCAAATGAAATATGTATGATGGTGAGTGGTTCCATATCATATATTCAAATGGTAGCCATCTGCTCCTTTAGGAGCTTTAGATATAGGCTTTATAAAACCTTTAACTTTTCCCGCATTCAGAAACAAAGTTTTTCAAACTGTGCATTTCTTGAAAGTCAACACTCAAATTTCATCCAAAAGGAAAAGGTATGATGGTTGACCGATACTCTATCAGGGGTATGCCCATTTGCCAGAAACCGCATTCAGAGCTTGTGAAATAGATATATGACGATTTCAAGCTTTGGCACTCTAAGTTTCTTAGGAGTCAAAAATTAGCATATCTTGAAAAGAGAACACACTAGCTGCTTCCAAATGAAATATGTATGATGGTGAGTCGTTCCATATCATATATTCAAAAGGTAGCCATCTGCTCCTTTAGGAGCTTTAGATATAGGCTTTATAAAACCTTTAACTTTTCCCGCATTCAGAAACAAAGTTTTTCAAACTGTGTGTTTCTTGAAAGTCAACACTCAAATTTCATCCAAAAGGAAAAGGTTTGATGGTGGGCCGATACTCTATCAGGGGTATGCCCATTTGCCAGAAACCGCATTCAGAGCAAGTGAAATAGATATATGACGATTTCACGCATTGGCACTCTAAGTTTCTTAGGAGTTGAAAATGAGCATATCTTGAGAAGAGAATACACTAGCTGCTTTCAAATGAAATATGTATGATGGTGAGTGGTTCCATATCACATATTCAAAAGGTAGCCATCTGCTCTTTTAGGAGCTTTAGATATAGGCTTTATAAAACCTTTACCTTTTCCCGCATTCAGAAACAAAGTTTTTCAAACTGTGTGTTTCTTGAAAGTCAACACTCAAATTTCATCCAAAAGGAAAAGGTTTGATGGTGGGCCGATACTCTATCAGGGGTATGCCCATTTGCCAGAAACCGCATTCAGAGCAAGTGAAATAGATATATGACGATTTCACGCATTGGCACTCTAAGTTTCTTAGGAGTTGAAAATGAGCATATCTTGAGAAGAGAATACACTAGCTGCTTCCAAATGAAATATGTATGATGGTGAGTGGTTCCATATCACATATTCAAAAGGTAGCCATCTGCTCTTTTAGGAGCTTTAGATATAGGCTTTATAAAACCTTTAACTTTTCCCACATTCAGAAACAAAGTTTTTCAAACTGTGCGTTTCTTGAAAGTCAACACTCAAATTTCATCCAAAAGGAAAAGGTTTGATGGTGGGCCGATACTCTATCAGGAGTAAGCTCATTTGCCAGAAACCGCATTCAGAGCTTGTGAAATACATATATGACGATTTCAAGCTTTGGCACTCTAAGTTTCATAGGAGTTGAATATGAGCATATCTTGAAGAGAGAATACACTAGCTGCTTCCAAATGAAATATGTATGATGGTGAGTGGTTCCATATCATATATTCAAATGGTAGCCATCTGCTCCTTTAGGAGCTTTAAATATAGGCTTTATAAAATCTTTAACTTTTCTCGCATTCAGAAACAAGGTTTTTCAAACTGTGCATTTCTTGAAAGTCAACACTCAAATTTCATCCAAAAGGAAAAGGTATGATGGTGGGCCGATACTCGATCAGGGGTATGCCCATTTGCCAGAAACCGCATTCAGAGCTTGTGAAATAGATATATGACGATTTCAAGCTTTGGCACTCTAAGTTTCTTAGGAGTCGAAAATTAGCATATCTTGAAAAGAGAACACACTAGCTTCTTCCAAATGAAATATGTATGATGGTGAGTCGTTCCATATCATATATTCAAAAGGTAGCCATCTGCTCCTTTAGGAGCTTTAGATATAGGCTTTATAAAACCTTTAACTTTTCCCGCATTCAGAAACAAAGTTTTTCAAACTGTGTGTTTCTTGAAAGTCAACACTCAAATTTCATCCAAAAGGAAAAGGTTTGATGGTGGGCCGATACTCTATCAGGAGTAAGCTCATTTGCCAGAAACCGCATTCAGAGCTTGTGAAATACATATATGACGATTTCAAGCTTTGGCACTCTAAGTTTCATAGGAGTTGAATATGAGCATATCTTGAAGAGAGAATACACTAGCTGCTTCCAAATGAAATATGTATGATGGTGAGTGGTTCCATATCATATATTCAAATGGTAGCCATCTGCTCCTTTAGGAGCTTTAGATATAGGCTTTATAAAACCTTTAACTTTTCCCGCATTCAGAAACAAAGTTTTTCAAACTGTGCATTTCTTGAAAGTCAACACTCAAATTTCATCCAAAAGGAAAAGGTATGATGGTTGACCGATACTCTATCAGGGGTATGCCCATTTGCCAGAAACCGCATTCAGAGCTTGTGAAATAGATATATGACGATTTCAAGCTTTGGCACTCTAAGTTTCTTAGGAGTCAAAAATTAGCATATCTTGAAAAGAGAACACACTAGCTGCTTCCAAAAGAAATATGTATGATGGTGAGTCGTTCCATATCATATATTCAAAAGGTAGCCATCTGCTCCTTTAGGAGCTTTAGATATAGGCTTTATAAAACCTTTAACTTTTCCCGCATTCAGAAACAAAGTTTTTCAAACTGTGTGTTTCTTGAAAGTCAACACTCAAATTTCATCCAAAAGGAAAAGGTTTGATGGTGGGCCGATACTCTATCAGGGGTATGCCCATTTGCCAGAAACCGCATTCAGAGCAAGTGAAATAGATATATGACGATTTCACGCATTGGCACTCTAAGTTTCTTAGGAGTTGAAAATGAGCATATCTTGAGAAGAGAATACACTAGCTGCTTTCAAATGAAATATGTATGATGGTGAGTGGTTCCATATCACATATTCAAAAGGTAGCCATCTGCTCTTTTAGGAGCTTTAGATATAGGCTTTATAAAACCTTTACCTTTTCCCGCATTCAGAAACAAAGTTTTTCAAACTGTGTGTTTCTTGAAAGTCAACACTCAAATTTCATCCAAAAGGAAAAGGTTTGATGGTGGGCCGATACTCTATCAGGGGTATGCCCATTTGCCAGAAACCGCATTCAGAGCAAGTGAAATAGATATATGACGATTTCACGCATTGGCACTCTAAGTTTCTTAGGAGTTGAAAATGAGCATATCTTGAGAAGAGAATACACTAGCTGCTTCCAAATGAAATATGTATGATGGTGAGTGGTTCCATATCACATATTCAAAAGGTAGCCATCTGCTCTTTTAGGAGCTTTAGATATAGGCTTTATAAAACCTTTAACTTTTCCCACATTCAGAAACAAAGTTTTTCAAACTGTGCGTTTCTTGAAAGTCAACACTCAAATTTCATCCAAAAGGAAAAGGTTTGATGGTGGGCCGATACTCTATCAGGAGTAAGCTCATTTGCCAGAAACCGCATTCAGAGCTTGTGAAATACATATATGACGATTTCAAGCTTTGGCACTCTAAGTTTCATAGGAGTTGAATATGAGCATATCTTGAAGAGAGAATACACTAGCTGCTTCCAAATGAAATATGTATGATGGTGAGTGGTTCCATATCATATATTCAAATGGTAGCCATCTGCTCCTTTAGGAGCTTTAAATATAGGCTTTATAAAATCTTTAACTTTTCTCGCATTCAGAAACAAGGTTTTTCAAACTGTGCATTTCTTGAAAGTCAACACTCAAATTTCATCCAAAAGGAAAAGGTATGATGGTGGGCCGATACTCGATCAGGGGTATGCCCATTTGCCAGAAACCGCATTCAGAGCTTGTGAAATAGATATATGACGATTTCAAGCTTTGGCACTCTAAGTTTCTTAGGAGTCGAAAATTAGCATATCTTGAAAAGAGAACACACTAGCTGCTTCCAAATGAAATATGTATGATGGTGAGTCGTTCCATATCATATATTCAAAAGGTAGCCATCTGCTCCTTTAGGAGCTTTAGATATAGGCTTTATAAAACCTTTAACTTTTCCCGCATTCAGAAACAAAGTTTTTCAAACTGTGCATTTCTTGAAAGTCAACACTCAAATTTCATCCAAAAGGAAAAGGTTTGATGGTGGGCCGATACTCTATGAGGAGTAATCCCATTTGCCAGAAACCGCATTCAGAGCTTGTGAAATAGATATATGACGATTTCAAGCTTTGGTACTCTAAGTTTCTTAGGAGTTGAAAATGAGCATATCTTGAGAAGAGAATACACTAGATGCTTCCAAATGAAATATGTATGATGGTGAGTGGTTCCATATCATATATTCAAAAGGTAGCCATCTGCTCCTTTAGGAGCTTTAGATATAGGCTTTATAAAACCTTTACCTTTTCCCGCATTCAGAAACAAAGTTTTTCAAACTGTGTGTTTCTTGAAAGTCAACACTCAAATTTCATCCAAAAGGAAAAGGTTTGATGGTGGGCCGATACTCTATCAGGGGTATGCCCATTTGCCAGAAACCGCATTCAGAGCAAGTGAAATAGATATATGACGATTTCACGCATTGGCACTCTAAGTTTCTTAGGAGTTGAAAATGAGCATATCTTGAGAAGAGAATACACTAGCTGCTTCCAAATGAAATATGTATGATGGTGAGTGGTTCCATATCACATATTCAAAAGGTAGCCATCTGCTCTTTTAGGAGCTTTAGATATAGGCTTTATAAAACCTTTAACTTTTCCCGCATTCAGAAACAAAGTTTTTCAAACTGTGCGTTTCTTGAAAGTCAACACTCAAATTTCATCCAAAAGGAAAAGGTTTGATGGTGGGCCGATACTCTATCAGGAGTAAGCTCATTTGCCAGAAACCGCATTCAGAGCTTGAGAAATACATATATGACGATTTCAAGCTTTGGCACTCTAAGTTTCATAGGAGTTGAATATGAGCATATCTTGAAGAGAGAATACACTAGCTGCTTCCAAATGAAATATGTATGATGGTGAGTGGTTCCATATCATATATTCAAATGGTAGCCATCTGCTCCTTTAGGAGCTTTAAATATAAGCTTTATAAAACCTTTAACTTTTCTCGCATTCAGAAACAAAGTTTTTCAAACTGTGCATTTCTTGAAAGTCAACACTCAAATTTCATCCAAAAGGAAAAGGTATGATGGTGGGCCGATACTCTATCAGGGGTATGCCCATTTGCCAGAAACCGCATTCAGAGCTTGTGAAATAGATATATGACGATTTCAAGCTTTGGCACTCTAAGTTTCTTAGGAGTCGAAAATTAGCATATCTTGAAAAGAGAACACACTAGCTGCTTCCAAATGAAATATGTATGATGGTGAGTCGTTCCATATCATATATTCAAAAGGTAGCCATCTGCTCCTTTAGGAGCTTTAGATATAGGCTTTATAAAACCTTTAACTTTTCCCGCATTCAGAAACAAAGTTTTTCAAACTGTGTGTTTCTTGAAAGTCAACACTCAAATTTCACCCAAAAGGAAAAGGTTTGATGGTGGGCCGATACTCTATCAGGGGTATGCCCATTTGCCAGAAACCGCATTCAGAGCAAGTGAAATAGATATATGACGATTTCACGCATTGGCACTCTAAGTTCCTTAGGAGTTGAAAATGAGCATATCTTGAGAAGAGAATACACTAGCTGCTTCCAAATGAAATATGTATGATGGTGAGTGGTTCCATATCACATATTCAAAAGGTAGCCATCTGCTCTTTTAGGAGCTTTAGATATAGGCTTTATAAAACCTTTAACTTTTCCCGCATTCAGAAACAAAGTTTTTCAAACTGTGTGTTTCTTGAAAGTCAACACTCAAATTTCATCCAAAAGGAAAAGGTTTGAAGGTGGGCCGAGACTCTATCAGGGGTATGCCCATTTGCCAGAAACCGCATTCAGAGCTTGTGAAATAGATATATGACGATTTCAAGCTTTGGCACTC
The DNA here is from genome assembly GCF_963514075.1 of Conger conger. Taxonomy (NCBI): domain Eukaryota; kingdom Metazoa; phylum Chordata; class Actinopteri; order Anguilliformes; family Congridae; genus Conger; species Conger conger. Next base: position 29,000,771 of record NC_083764.1, read on the forward strand.
TGTTTCTTAGGAGTTGAAAATGAGCATATCTTGAGAAGAGAATACACTAGCTGCTTCCAAATGAAATATGTATGACTGTCATCGTTCCATATCATATATTCAAAAGGTAGCCATCTACTCCTTTAGGAGCTTTAGATATAGGCTTTATCAAACCTTTAACTTTTCCCGCATTCAGAAACAAAGTTTTTCAAACTGTGCGTTTCTTGAAAGTCAACACTCAAATTTCATCCAAAAGGAAAAGGTTTGATGGTGGGCCGATACTCTATCAGGAGTAAGCTAATTTGCCAGAAACCGCATTCAGAGCTTGTGAAATAGATATATGACGATTTCAAGCTTTGGCACTCTAAGTTTCATAGGAGTTGAATATGAGCATATCTTGAAGAGAGAATACACTAGCTGCTTCCAAATGAAATATGTATGATGGTGAGTGGTTCCATATCATATATTCAAAAGGTAGCCATCTGCTCCTTTAGGAGCTTTAGATATAGGCTTTATAAAACCTTTAACTTTTCCCACCTTCAGAAACAAAGTTTTTCACACTGTGCATTTCTTGAAAGTCAACACTCAAATTTCATCCAAAAGGAAAAGGTTTGATGGTGGGCCGATACTCTATCAGGAGTAATCCCATTTGCCAGAAACCGCATTCAGAGCTTGTGAAATAGATATATGACGATTTCAAGCTTTGGCACTCTAAGTTTCTTAGGAGTTGAATATGAGCATATCTTGAGAAGAGAATACACTAGATGCTTCCAAATGAAATATGTATGATGGTGAGTGGTTCCATATCATATATTCAAAAGGTAGCCATCTGCTCCTTTAGGAGCTTTAGATATAGGCTTTATAAAACATTAACCTTTTCTCGCATTCAGAAACAAAGTTTTTCAAACTGTGTGTTTCTTGAAAGTCAACACTCAAATTTCATCCAAAAGGAAAAGGTTTGATGGTGGGCCGATACTCTATCAGGGGTATGCCCATTTGCCAGAAACCGCATTCAGAGCAAGTGAAATAGATATATGACGATTTCACGCTTTGGCACTCTAAGTTTCTTAGGAGTTGAAAATGAGCATATCTTGAGAAGAGAATACACTAGCTGCTTCCAAATGAAATATGTATGATGGTGAGTGGTTCCATATCACATATTCAAAAGGTAGCCATCTGCTCTTTTAGGAGCTTTAGATATAGGCTTTATAAAACCTTTAACTTTTCCCGCATTCAGAAACAAAGTTTTTCAAACTGTGCGTTTCTTGAAAGTCAACACTCAAATTTCATCCAAAAGGAAAAGGTTTGATGGTGGGCCGATACTCTATCAGGAGTAATCCCATTTGCCAGAAACCGCATTCAGAGCTTGTGAAATAGATATATGACGATTTCAAGCTTTGGCACTCTAAGTTTCTTAGTAGTTGAATATGAGCATATCTTCAAGAGAGAACACACTAGCTACTTCCAAATGAAATATGTATGATGGTGAGTGGTTCCATATCACATATTCAAAAGGTAGCCATCTGCTCCTTTAGGAGCTTTAGATATAGGCTTTATAAAACCTTTAACTTTTACCGCATTCAGAAACAAAGTTTTTCAAACTGTGCGTTTCTTGAAAGTCAACACTCAAATTTCAACCAAAAGGAAAAGGTTTGATGGTGGGCCGATACTCTATCAGGAGTAAGCTCATTTGCCAGAAACCGCATTCAGAGCTTGTGAAATACATATATGACGATTTCAAGCTTTGGCACTCTAAGTTTCATAGGAGTTGAATATGAGCATATCTTGAAGAGAGAATACACTAGCTGCTTCCAAATGAAATATGTATGATGGTGAGTGGTTCCATATCACATATTCAAATGGTAGCCATCTGCTCCTTTAGGAGCTTTAAATATAGGCTTTATAAAACCTTTAACTTTTCTCGCATTCAGAAACAAAGTTTTTCAAACTGTGCATTTCTTGAAAGTCAACACTCAAATTTCATCCAAAAGGAAAAGGTATGATGGTGGGCCGATACTCTATCAGGGGTATGCCCATTTGCCAGAAACCGCATTCAGAGCTTGTGAAATAGATATATGACGATTTCAAGCTTTGGCACTCTAAGTTTCTTAGGAGTCGAAAATTAGCATATCTTGAAAAGAGAACACACTAGCTGCTTCCAAATGAAATATGTATGATGGTGAGTCGTTCCATATCATATATTCAAAAGGTAGCCATCTGCTCCTTTAGGAGCTTTAGATATAGGCTTTATAAAACCTTTAACTTTTCCCGCATTCAGAAACAAAGTTTTTCAAACTGTGCATTTCTTGAAAGTCAACACTCAAATTTCATCCAAAAGGAAAAGGTTTGATGGTGGGCCGATACTCTATGAGGAGTAATCCCATTTGCCAGAAACCGCATTCAGAGCTTGTGAAATACATATATGACGATTTCAAGCTTTGGCACTCTAAGTTTCATAGGAGTTGAATATGAGCATATCTTGAAGAGAGAATACACTAGCTGCTTCCAAATGAAATATGTATGATGGTGAGTGGTTCCATATCATATATTCAAATGGTAGCCATCTGCTCCTTTAGGAGCTTTAAATATAGGCTTTATAAAACCTTTAACTTTTCCCGCATTCAGAAACAAAGTTTTTCAAACTGTGCATTTCATGAAAGTCAACACTGAAATTTCATCCAAAGGGAAAAGGTATGATGGTGGGCCGATACTCTATCAGGGGTATGCCCATTTGCCAGAAACCGCATTCAGAGCTTGTGAAATAGATATATGACGATTTCAAGCTTTGGCACCTCTAAGTTTCATCAGAGTTTAATATGAGCATATCTTGAAAAGAGAATACACTAGCTGCTTCCAAATGAAATATGTATGATGGTGAGTGGTTCCATATCATATATTAAAAAGGTGGCCATCTGCTCCTTTAGAAGCTTTAGATATAGGCTTTATAAAACCTTTACCTTTTCCCGCATTCAGAAACAAAGTTTTTCAAACTGTGTGTTTCTTGAAAGTCAACACTCAAATTTCATCCAAGAGGAAAAGGTTTGATGGTGGGCCGATACTCTATCAGGGGTATGCCCATTTGCCAGAAACCGCATTCAGAGCAAGTGAAATAGATATATGACGATTTCACGCTTTGGCACTCTAAGTTTCTTAGGAGTTGAAAATGAGCATATCTTGAGAAGAGAATACACTAGATGCTTCCAAATGAAATATGTATGATGGTGAGTGGTTCCATATCATATATTCAAAAGGTAGCCATCTGCTCCTTTAGGAGCTTTAGATATAGGCTTTATAAAACCTTAACCTTTTCCCGCATTCAGAAACAAAGTTTTTCAAACTGTGCATTTCTTGAAAGTCAACACTCAAATTTCATCCAAAAGGAAAAGGTTTGATGGTGGGCCGATACTCTATGAGGAGTAATCCCATTTGCCAGAAACCGCATTCAGAGCTTGTGAAATAGATATATGACGATTTCAAGCTTTGGTACTCTAAGTTTCTTAGGAGTTGAAAATGAGCATATCTTGAGAAGAGAATACACTAGATGCTTCCAAATGAAATATGTATGATGGTGAGTGGTTCCATATCATATATTCAAAAGGTAGCCATCTGCTCCTTTAGGAGCTTTAGATATAGGCTTTATAAAACCTTTACCTTTTCCCGCATTCAGAAACAAAGTTTTTCAAACTGTGTGTTTCTTGAAAGTCAACACTCAAATTTCATCCAAAAGGAAAAGGTTTGATGGTGGGCCGATACTCTATCAAGGGTATGCCCATTTGCCAGAAACCGCATTCAGAGCAAGTGAAATAGATATATGACGATTTCAAGCTTTGGCACTCTAAGTTTCTTAGGAGTCGAAAATTAGCATATCTTGAAAAGAGAACACACTAGCTGCTTCCAAATGAAATATGTATGATGGTGAGTCGTTCCATATCATATATTCAAAAGGTAGCCATCTGCTCCTTTAGGAGCTTTAGATATAGGCTTTATAAAACCTTTAACTTTTCCCGCATTCAGAAACAAAGTTTTTCAAACTGTGCATTTCTTGAAAGTCAACACTCAAATTTCATCCAAAAGGAAAAGGTTTGATGGTGGGCCGATACTCTATGAGGAGTAATCCCATTTGCCAGAAACCGCATTCAGAGCTTGTGAAATACATATATGACGATTTCAAGCTTTGGCACTCTAAGTTTCATAGGAGTTGAATATGAGCATATCTTGAAGAGAGAATACACTAGCTGCTTCCAAATGAAATATGTATGATGGTGAGTGGTTCCATATCATATATTCAAATGGTAGCCATCTGCTCCTTTAGGAGCTTTAAATATAGGCTTTATAAAACCTTTAACTTTTCCCGCATTCAGAAACAAAGTTTTTCAAACTGTGCATTTCATGAAAGTCAACACTGAAATTTCATCCAAAGGGAAAAGGTATGATGGTGGGCCGATACTCTATCAGGGGTATGCCCATTTGCCAGAAACCGCATTCAGAGCTTGTGAAATAGATATATGACGATTTCAAGCTTTGGCACCTCTAAGTTTCATCAGAGTTTAATATGAGCATATCTTGAAAAGAGAATACACTAGCTGCTTCCAAATGAAATATGTATGATGGTGAGTGGTTCCATATCATATATTAAAAAGGTGGCCATCTGCTCCTTTAGAAGCTTTAGATATAGGCTTTATAAAACCTTTACCTTTTCCCACATTCAGAAACAAAGTTTTTCAAACTGTGTGTTTCTTGAAAGTCAACACTCAAATTTCATCCAAAAGGAAAAGGTTTGATGGTGGGCCGATACTCTATCAGGGGTATGCCCATTTGCCAGAAACCGCATTCAGAGCAAGTGAAATAGATATATGACGATTTCACGCTTTGGCACTCTAAGTTTCTTAGGAGTCGAAAATTAGCATATCTTGAAAAGAGAACACACTAGCTGCTTCCAAATGAAATATGTATGATGGTGAGTCGTTCCATATCATATATTCAAAAGGTAGCCATCTGCTCCTTTAGGAGCTTTAGATATAGGCTTTATAAAACCTTTAACTTTTCCCGCATTCAGAAACAAAGTTTTTCAAACTGTGCATTTCTTGAAAGTCAACACTCAAATTTCATCCAAAAGGAAAAGGTTTGATGGTGGGCCGATACTCTATGAGGAGTAATCCCATTTGCCAGAAACCGCATTCAGAGCTTGTGAAATACATATATGACGATTTCAAGCTTTGGCACTCTAAGTTTCATAGGAGTTGAATATGAGCATATCTTGAAGAGAGAATACACTAGCTGCTTCCAAATGAAATATGTATGATGATGAGTGGTTCCATATCATATATTCAAATGGTAGCCATCTGCTCCTTCAGGAGCTTTAAATATAGGCTTTATAAAACCTTTAACTTTTCCCGCATTCAGAAACAAAGTTTTTCAAACTGTGCATTTCATGAAAGTCAACACTGAAATTTCATCCAAAGGGAAAAGGTATGATGGTGGGCCGATACTCTATCAGGGGTATGCCCATTTGCCAGAAACCGCATTCAGAGCTTGTGAAATAGATATATGACGATTTCAAGCTTTGGCACCTCTAAGTTTCATCAGAGTTTAATATGAGCATATCTTGAAAAGAGAATACACTAGCTGCTTCCAAATGAAATATGTATGATGGTGAGTGGTTCCATATCATATATTAAAAAGGTGGCCATCTGCTCCTTTAGAAGCTTTAGATATAGGCTTTATAAAACCTTTACCTTTTCCCACATTCAGAAACAAAGTTTTTCAAACTGTGTGTTTCTTGAAAGTCAACACTCAAATTTCATCCAAAAGGAAAAGGTTTGATGGTGGGCCGATACTCTATCAGGGGTATGCCCATTTGCCAGAAACCGCATTCAGAGCAAGTGAAATAGATATATGACGATTTCACGCTTTGGCACTCTAAGTTTCTTAGGAGTTGAAAATGAGCATATCTTGAGAAGAGAATACACTAGATGCTTCCAAATGAAATATGTATGATGGTGAGTGGTTCCATATCATATATTCAAAAGGTAGCCATCTGCTCCTTTAGGAGCTTTAGATATAGGCTTTATAAAACCTTAACCTTTTCCCGCATTCAGAAACAAAGTTTTTCAAACTGTGCATTTCTTGAAAGTCAACACTCAAATTTCATCCAAAAGGAAAAGGTTTGATGGTGGGCCGATACTCTATGAGGAGTAATCCCATTTGCCAGAAACCGCATTCAGAGCTTGTGAAATAGATATATGACGATTTCAAGCTTTGGTACTCTAAGTTTCTTAGGAGTTGAAAATGAGCATATCTTGAGAAGAGAATACACTAGATGCTTCCAAATGAAATATGTATGATGGTGAGTGGTTCCATATCATATATTCAAAAGGTAGCCATCTGCTCCTTTAGGAGCTTTAGATATAGGCTTTATGAAACCTTTACCTTTTCCCGCATTCAGAAACAAAGTTTTTCAAACTGTGTGTTTCTTGAAAGTCAACACTCAAATTTCATCCAAAAGGAAAAGGTTTGATGGTGGGCCGATACTCTATCAAGGGTATGCCCATTTGCCAGAAACCGCATTCAGAGCAAGTGAAATAGATATATGACGATTTCAAGCATTGGCACTCTAAGTTTCTTAGGAGTTGAAAATGAGCATATCTTGAGAAGAGAATACACTAGCTGCTTCCAAATGAAATATGTATGATGGTGAGTGGTTCCATATCACATATTCAAAAGGTAGCCATCTGCTCCTTTAGGAGCTTTAGATATAGGCTTTATGAAACCTTTACCTTTTCCCGCATTCAGAAACAAAGTTTTTCAAACTGTGCGTTTCTTGAAAGTCAACACTCAAATTTCATCCAAAAGGAAAAGGTTTGATGGTGGGCCGATACTCTATCAGGAGTAAGCTCATTTGCCAGAAACCGCATTCAGAGCTTGTGAAATACATATATGACGATTTCAAGCTTTGGCACTCTAAGTTTCATAGGAGTTGAATATGAGCATATCTTGAAGAGAGAATACACTAGCTGCTTCCAAATGAAATATGTATGATGGTGAGTGGTTCCATATCATATATTCAAATGGTAGCCATCTGCTTTTTTAGGAGCTTTAAATATAAGCTTTATAAAACCTTTAACTTTTCTCGCATTCAGAAACAAAGTTTTTCAAACTGTGCATTTCTTGAAAGTCAACACTCAAATTTCATCCAAAAGGAAAAGGTATGATGGTGGGCCGATACTCTATCAGGGGTATGCCCATTTGCCAGAAACCGCATTCAGAGCTTGTGAAATAGATATATGACGATTTCAAGCTTTGGCACTCTAAGTTTCTTAGGAGTCGAAAATTAGCATATCTTGAAAAGAGAACACACTAGCTGCTTCCAAATGAAATATGTATGATGGTGAGTGGTTCCATATCACATATTCAAAAGGTAGCCATCTGCTCTTTTAGGAGCTTTAGATATAGGCTTTATAAAACCTTTAACTTTTCCCGCATTCAGAAACAAAGTTTTTCAAACTGTGTGTTTCTTGAAAGTCAACACTCAAATTTCATCCAAAAGGAAAAGGTTTGAAGGTGGGCCGAGACTCTATCAGGGGTATGCCCATTTGCCCGAAACCGCATTCAGAGCTTGTGAAATAGATATATGACGATTTCAAGCTTTGGCACTCTGTTTCTTAGGAGTTGAAAATGAGCATATCTTGAGAAGAGAATACACTAGCTGCTTCCAAATGAAATATGTATGACTGTCATCGTTCCATATCATATATTCAAAAGGTAGCCATCTACTCCTTTAGGAGCTTTAGATATAGGCTTTATCAAACCTTAAACTTTTCCCGCATTCAGAAACAAAGTTTTTCAAACTGTGCGTTTCTTGAAAGTCAACACTCAAATTTCATCCAAAAGGAAAAGGTTTGATGGTGGGCCGATACTCTATCAGGAGTAAGCTAATTTGCCAGAAACCGCATTCAGAGCTTGTGAAATAGATATATGACGATTTCAAGCTTTGGCACTCTAAGTTTCATAGGAGTTGAATATGAGCATATCTTGAAGAGAGAATACACTAGCTGCTTCCAAATGAAATATGTATGATGGTGAGTGGTTCCATATCATATATTCAAAAGGTAGCCATCTGCTCCTTTAGGAGCTTTAGATATAGGCTTTATAAAACCTTAACCTTTTCTCGCATTCAGAAACAAAGTTTTTCAAACTGTGTGTTTCTTGAAAGTCAACACTCAAATTTCATCCAAAAGGAAAAGGTTTGATGGTGGGCCGATACTCTATCAGGGGTATGCCCATTTGCCAGAAACCGCATTCAGAGCAAGTGAAATAGATATATGACGATTTCACGCTTTGGCACTCTAAGTTTCTTAGGAGTTGAAAATGAGCATATCTTGAGAAGAGAATACACTAGCTGCTTCCAAATGAAATATGTATGATGGTGAGTGGTTCCATATCACATATTCAAAAGGTAGCCATCTGCTCTTTTAGGAGCTTTAGATATAGGCTTTATAAAACCTTTAACTTTTCCCGCATTCAGAAACAAAGTTTTTCAAACTGTGCGTTTCTTGAAAGTCAACACTCAAATTTCATCCAAAAGGAAAAGGTTTGATGGTGGGCCGATACTCTATCAGGAGTAATCCCATTTGCCAGAAACCGCATTCAGAGCTTGTGAAATAGATATATGACGATTTCAAGCTTTGGCACTCTAAGTTTCTTAGTAGTTGAATATGAGCATATCTTCAAGAGAGAACACACTAGCTACTTCCAAATGAAATATGTATGATGGTGAGTGGTTCCATATCACATATTCAAAAGGTAGCCATCTGCTCCTTTAGGAGCTTTAGATATAGGCTTTATAAAACCTTTAACTTTTACCGCATTCAGAAACAAAGTTTTTCAAACTGTGCGTTTCTTGAAAGTCAACACTCAAATTTCAACCAAAAGGAAATGGTTTGATGGTGGGCCGATACTCTATCAGGAGTAAGCTCATTTGCCAGAAACCGCATTCAGAGCTTGTGAAATACATATATGACGATTTCAAGCTTTGGCACTCTAAGTTTCATAGGAGTTGAATATGAGCATATCTTGAAGAGAGAATACACTAGCTGCTTCCAAATGAAATATGTATGATGGTGAGTGGTTCCATATCACATATTCAAATGGTAGCCATCTGCTCCTTTAGGAGCTTTAAATATAGGCTTCATAAAACCTTTAACTTTTCTCGCATTCAGAAACAAAGTTTTTCAAACTGTGCATTTCTTGAAAGTCAACACTCAAATTTCATCCAAAAGGAAAAGGTATGATGGTGGGCCGATACTCTATCAGGGGTATGCCCATTTGCCAGAAACCGCATTCAGAGCTTGTGAAATAGATATATGACGATTTCAAGCTTTGGCACTCTAAGTTTCTTAGGAGTCGAAAATTAGCATATCTTGAAAAGAGAACACACTAGCTGCTTCCAAATGAAATATGTATGATGGTGAGTGGTTCCATATCATATATTCAAAAGGTAGCCATCTGCTCCTTTAGGAGCATTAGATATAGGCTTTATAAAACCTTTACCTTTTCCCGCATTCAGAAACAAAGTTTTTCAAACTGTGCATTTCTTGAAAGTCAACACTGAAATTTCATCCAAAAGGAAAAGGTATGATGGTGGGCCGATACTCTATCAGGGGTATGCCCATTTGCCAGAAACCGCATTCAGAGCTTGCAAAATAGATATATGACGATTTCAAGCTTTGGCACTCTAAGTTTCTTAGGTGTCGAAAATTAGCATATCTTGAAAAGAGAACACACTAGCTCTTTCCAAATGAAATATGTATGATGGTGAGTGGTTCCATATCACATATTCAAAAGGTAGCCATCTGCTCTTTTAGGAGCTTTAGATATAGGCTTTATAAAACCTTTAACTTTTCCCGCATTCAGAAACAAAGTTTTTCAAACTGTGCGTTTCTTGAAAGTCAACACTCAAATTTCATCCAAAAGGAAAAGGTTTGATGGTGGGCCGATACTCTATCAGGGGTATGCCCATTTGCCAGAAACCGCATTCAGAGCTTGTGAAATAGATATATGACGATTTCAAGCTTTGGCACCTCTAAGTTTCATCAGAGTTTAATATGAGCATATCTTGAAAAGAGAATACACTAGCTGCTTCCAAATGAAATATGTATGATGGTGAGTGGTTCCATATCATATATTCAAAAGGTGGCCATCTGCTCCTTTAGAAGCTTTAGATATAGGCTTTATAAAACCTTTACCTTTTCCCGCATTCAGAAACAAAGTTTTTCAAACTGTGTGTTTCTTGAAAGTCAACACTCAAATTTCATCCAAAAGGAAAAGGTTTGATGGTGGGCCGATACTCTATCAGGGGTATGCCCATTTGCCAGAAACCGCATTCAGAGCAAGTGAAATAGATATATGACGATTTCACGCTTTGGCACTCTAAGTTTCTTAGGAGTTGAAAATGAGCATATCTTGAGAAGAGAATACACTAGCTGCTTCCAAATGAAATATGTATGATGGTGAGTGGTTCCATATCACATATTCAAAAGGTAGCCATCTGCTCTTTTAGGAGCTTTAGATCTAGGCTTTATAAAACCTTTAACTTTTCCCGCATTCAGAAACAAAGTTTTTCAAACTGTGCGTTTCTTGAAAGTCAACACTCAAATTTCATCCAAAAGGAAAAGGTTTGATGGTGGGCCGATACTCTATCAGGGGTATGCCCATTTGCCAGAAACCGCATTCAGAGCTTGTGAAATAGATATATGACGATTTCAAGCTATGGCACTCTAAGTTTCTTAGGAGTCGAAAATTAGCATATCTTGAAAAGAGAACACACTAGCTGCTTCCAAATGAAATATGTATGATGGTGAGTCGTTCCATATCATATATTCAAAAGGTAGCCATCTGCTCTTTTAGGAGCTTTAGATATAGGCTTTATAAAACCTTAACCTTTTCCCGCATTCAGAAACAAAGTTTTTCAAACTGTGTGTTTCTTGAAAGTCAACACTCAAATTTCATCCAAAAGGAAAAGGTTTGATGGTGGGCCGATACTCTCTCAGGGGTATGCCCATTTGCCAGAAACCGCATTCAGAGCAAGTGAAATAGATATATGACGATTTCACGCTTTGGCACTCTAAGTTTCTTAGGAGTTGAAAATGAGCATATCTTGAGAAGAGAATACACTAGCTGCTTCCAAATGAAATATGTATGATGGTGAGTGGTTCCATATCACATATTCAAAAGGTAGCCATCTGCTCTTTTAGGAGCTTTAGATATAGGCTTTATAAAACCTTTAACTTTTCCCGCATTCAGAAACAAAGTTTTTCAAACTGTGCGTTTCTTGAAAGTCAACACTCAAATTTCATCCAAAATAAAAAGGTTTGATGGTGGACCGATACTCTATCAGGAGTAAGCTCATTTGCCAGAAACCGCATTCAGAGCTTGTGAAATACATATATGACGATTTCAAGCTTTGGCACTCTGTTTCTTAGGAGTTGAAAATGAGCATATCTTGAAAAGAGAATACACTAGATGCTTCCAAATGAAATATGTATAATGGTGAGTGGTTCCATATCATATATTCAAAAGGTAGCCATCTGCTCCTTTAGGAGCTTTAGATATAGGTTTTATAAAACCCTTACCTTTTCCCGCATTCAGAAACAAAGTTTTTCAAACTGTGTGTTTTTTGAAAGTCAACACTCAAATTTCATCCAAAAGGAAAAGGTTTGAAGGTGGGCCGAGACTCTATCAGGGGTATGCCCATTTGCCAGAAACCGCATTCAGAGCTTGTGAAATAGATATATGACGATTTCAAGCTTTGGCACTCTGTTTCTTAGGAGTTGAAAATGAGCATATCTTGAGAAGAGAATACACTAGCTGCTTCCAAATGAAATATGTATGACTGTCATCGTTCCATATTATATATTCAAAAGGTAGCCATCTACTCCTTTAGGAGCTTTAGATATAGGCTTTATCAAACCTTTAACTTTTCCCGCATTCAGAAACAAAGTTTTTCAAACTGTGCGTTTCTTGAAAGTCAACACTCAAATTTCATCCAAAAGGAAAAGGTTTGATGGTGGGCCGATACTCTATCAGGAGTAAGCTAATTTGCCAGAAACCGCATTCAGAGCTTGTGAAATAGATATATGACGATTTCAAGCTTTGGCACTATAAGTTTCATAGGAGTTGAATATGAGCATATCTTGAAGAGAGAATACACTAGCTGCTTCCAAATGAAATATGTATGATGGTGAGTGGTTCCATATCATATATTCAAAAGGTAGCCATCTGCTCCTTTAGGAGCTTTAGATATAGGCTTTATAAAACCTTTAACTTTTCCCACCTTCAGAAACAAAGTTTTTCACACTGTGCATTTCTTGAAAGTCAACACTCAAATTTCATCCAAAAGGAAAAGGTTTGATGGTGGGCCGATACTCTATCAGGAGTAATCCCATTTGCCAGAAACCGCATTCAGAGCTTGTGAAATAGATATATGACGATTTCAAGCTTTGGCACTCTAAGTTTCTTAGTAGTTGAATATGAGCATATCTTCAAGAGAGAACACACTAGCTACTTCCAAATGAAATATGTATGATGGTGAGTGGTTCCATATCACATATTCAAAAGGTAGCCATCTGCTCTTTTAGGAGCTTTAGATATAGGCTTTATAAAACCTTTAACTTTTACCGCATTCAGAAACAAAGTTTTTCAAACTGTGCGTTTCTTGAAAGTCAACACTCAAATATCAACCAAAAGGAAAAGGTTTGATGGTGGGCCGATACTCTATCAGGAGTAAGCTAATTTGCCAGAAACCGCATTCAGAGCTTGTGAAATAGATATATGACGATTTCAAGCTTTGGCACTATAAGTTTCATAGGAGTTGAATATGAGCATATCTTGAAGAGAGAATACACTAGCTGCTTCCAAATGAAATATGTATGATGGTGAGTGGTTCCATATCACATATTCAAAAGGTAGCCATCTGCTCTTTTAGGAGCTTTAGATATAGGCTTTATAAAACCTTTAACTTTTCCCGCATTCAGAAACAAAGTTTTTCAAACTGTGTGTTTCTTGAAAGTCAACACTCAAATTTCATCCAAAAGGAAAAGGTTTGAAGGTGGGCCGAGACTCTATCAGGGGTATGCCCATTTGCCCGAAACCGCATTCAGAGCTTGTGAAATAGATATATGACGATTTCAAGCTTTGGCACTCTGTTTCTTAGGAGTTGAAAATGAGCATATCTTGAGAAGAGAATACACTAGCTGCTTCCAAATGAAATATGTATGACTGTCATCGTTCCATATCATATATTCAAAAGGTAGCCATCTACTCCTTTAGGAGCTTTAGATATAGGCTTTATCAAACCTTTAACTTTTCCCGCATTCAGAAACAAAGTTTTTCAAACTGTGCGTTTCTTGAAAGTCAACACTCAAATTTCATCCAAAAGGAAAAGGTTTGATGGTGGGCCGATACTCTATCAGGAGTAAGCTAATTTGCCAGAAACCGCATTCAGAGCTTGTGAAATAGATATATGACGATTTCAAGCTTTGGCACTCTAAGTTTCATAGGAGTTGAATATGAGCATATCTTGAAGAGAGAATACACTAGCTGCTTCCAAATGAAATATGTATGATGGTGAGTGGTTCCATATCATATATTCAAAAGGTAGCCATCTGCTCTTTTAGGAGCTTTAGATATAGGCTTTATAAAACCTTTAACTTTTCCCGTATTCAGAAACAAAGTTTTTCAAACTGTGCGTTTCTTGAAAGTCAACACTCAAATTTCATCCAAAATAAAAAGGTTTGATGGTGGACCGATACTCTATCAGGAGTAAGCTCATTTGCCAGAAACCGCATTCAGAGCTTGTGAAATACATATATGACGATTTCAAGCTTTGGCACTCTGTTTCTTAGGAGTTGAAAATGAGCATATCTTGAAAAGAGAATACACTAGATGCTTCCAAATGAAATATGTATAATGGTGAGTGGTTCCATATCATATATTCAAAAGGTAGCCATCTGCTCCTTTAGGAGCTTTAGATATAGGTTTTATAAAACCCTTACCTTTTCCCGCATTCAGAAACAAAGTTTTTCAAACTGTGTGTTTTTTGAAAGTCAACACCCAAATTTCATCCAAAAGGAAAAGGTTTGAAGGTGGGCCGAGACTCTATCAGGGGTATGCCCATTTGCCAGAAACCGCATTCAGAGCTTGTGAAATAGATATATGACGATTTCAAGCTTTGGCACTCTGTTTCTTAGGAGTTGAAAATGAGCATATCTTGAGAAGAGAATACACTAGCTGCTTCCAAATGAAATATGTATGACTGTCATCGTTCCATATCATATATTCAAAAGGTAGCCATCTACTCCTTTAGGAGCTTTAGATATAGGCTTTATCAAACCTTTAACTTTTCCCGCATTCAGAAACAAAGTTTTTCAAACTGTGCGTTTCTTGAAAGTCAACACTCAAATTTCATCCAAAAGGAAAAGGTTTGATGGTGGGCCGATACTCTATCAGGAGTAAGCTAATTTGCCAGAAACCGCATTCAGAGCTTGTGAAATAGATATATGACGATTTCAAGCTTTGGCACTATAAGTTTCATAGGAGTTGAATATGAGCATATCTTGAAGAGAGAATACACTAGCTGCTTCCAAATGAAATATGTATGATGGTGAGTGGTTCCATATCACATATTCAAAAGGTAGCCATCTGCTCTTTTAGGAGCTTTAGATATAGGCTTTATAAAACCTTTAACTTTTCCCGCATTCAGAAACAAAGTTTTTCAAACTGTGTGTTTCTTGAAAGTCAACACTCAAATTTCATCCAAAAGGAAAAGGTTTGAAGGTGGGCCGAGACTCTATCAGGGGTATGCCCATTTGCCCGAAACCGCATTCAGAGCTTGTGAAATAGATATATGACGATTTCAAGCTTTGGCACTCTGTTTCTTAGGAGTTGAAAATGAGCATATCTTGAGAAGAGAATACACTAGCTGCTTCCAAATGAAATATGTATGACTGTCATCGTTCCATATCATATATTCAAAAGGTAGCCATCTACTCCTTTAGGAGCTTTAGATATAGGCTTTATCAAACCTTTAACTTTTCCCGCATTCAGAAACAAAGTTTTTCAAACTGTGCGTTTCTTGAAAGTCAACACTCAAATTTCATCCAAAAGGAAAAGGTTTGATGGTGGGCCGATACTCTATCAGGAGTAAGCTAATTTGCCAGAAACCGCATTCAGAGCTTGTGAAATAGATATATGACGATTTCAAGCTTTGGCACTATAAGTTTCATAGGAGTTGAATATGAGCATATCTTGAAGAGAGAATACACTAGCTGCTTCCAAATGAAATATGTATGATGGTGAGTGGTTCCATATCACATATTCAAAAGGTAGCCATCTGCTCTTTTAGGAGCTTTAGATATAGGCTTTATAAAACCTTTAACTTTTACCGCATTCAGAAACAAAGTTTTTCAAACTGTGCGTTTCTTGAAAGTCAACACTCAAATATCAACCAAAAGGAAAAGGTTTGATGGTGGGCCGATACTCTATCAGGAGTAAGCTAATTTGCCAGAAACCGCATTCAGAGCTTGTGAAATAGATATATGACGATTTCAAGCTTTGGCACTATAAGTTTCATAGGAGTTGAATATGAGCATATCTTGAAGAGAGAATACACTAGCTGCTTCCAAATGAAATATGTATGATGGTGAGTGGTTCCATATCACATATTCAAAAGGTAGCCATCTGCTCTTTTAGGAGCTTTAGATATAGGCTTTATAAAACCTTTAACTTTTCCCGCATTCAGAAACAAAGTTTTTCAAACTGTGTGTTTCTTGAAAGTCAACACTCAAATTTCATCCAAAAGGAAAAGGTTTGAAGGTGGGCCGAGACTCTATCAGGGGTATGCCCATTTGCCCGAAACCGCATTCAGAGCTTGTGAAATAGATATATGACGATTTCAAGCTTTGGCACTCTGTTTCTTAGGAGTTGAAAATGAGCATATCTTGAGAAGAGAATACACTAGCTGCTTCCAAATGAAATATGTATGACTGTCATCGTTCCATATCATATATTCAAAAGGTAGCCATCTACTCCTTTAGGAGCTTTAGATATAGGCTTTATCAAACCTTTAACTTTTCCCGCATTCAGAAACAAAGTTTTTCAAACTGTGCGTTTCTTGAAAGTCAACACTCAAATTTCATCCAAAAGGAAAAGGTTTGATGGTGGGCCGATACTCTATCAGGAGTAAGCTCATTTGCCAGAAACCGCATTCAGAGCTTGTGAAATACATATATGACGATTTCAAGCTTTGGCACTCTGTTTCTTAGGAGTTGAAAATGAGCATATCTTGAAAAGAGAATACACTAGATGCTTCCAAATGAAATATGTATAATGGTGAGTGGTTCCATATCATATATTCAAAAGGTAGCCATCTGCTCCTTTAGGAGCTTTAGATATAGGTTTTATAAAACCCTTACCTTTTCCCGCATTCAGAAACAAAGTTTTTCAAACTGTGTGTTTTTTGAAAGTCAACACCCAAATTTCATCCAAAAGGAAAAGGTTTGAAGGTGGGCCGAGACTCTATCAGGGGTATGCCCATTTGCCAGAAACCGCATTCAGAGCTTGTGAAATAGATATATGACGATTTCAAGCTTTGGCACTCTGTTTCTTAGGAGTTGAAAATGAGCATATCTTGAGAAGAGAATACACTAGCTGCTTCCAAATGAAATATGTATGACTGTCATCGTTCCATATCATATATTCAAAAGGTAGCCATCTACTCCTTTAGGAGCTTTAGATATAGGCTTTATCAAACCTTTAACTTTTCCCGCATTCAGAAACAAAGTTTTTCAAACTGTGCGTTTCTTGAAAGTCAACACTCAAATTTCATCCAAAAGGAAAAGGTTTGATGGTGGGCCGATACTCTATCAGGAGTAAGCTAATTTGCCAGAAACCGCATTCAGAGCTTGTGAAATAGATATATGACGATTTCAAGCTTTGGCACTATAAGTTTCATAGGAGTTGAATATGAGCATATCTTGAAGAGAGAATACACTAGCTGCTTCCAAATGAAATATGTATGATGGTGAGTGGTTCCATATCACATATTCAAAAGGTAGCCATCTGCTCTTTTAGGAGCTTTAGATATAGGCTTTATAAAACCTTTAACTTTTCCCGCATTCAGAAACAAAGTTTTTCAAACTGTGTGTTTCTTGAAAGTCAACACTCAAATTTCATCCAAAAGGAAAAGGTTTGAAGGTGGGCCGAGACTCTATCAGGGGTATGCCCATTTGCCCGAAACCGCATTCAGAGCTTGTGAAATAGATATATGACGATTTCAAGCTTTGGCACTCTGTTTCTTAGGAGTTGAAAATGAGCATATCTTGAGAAGAGAATACACTAGCTGCTTCCAAATGAAATATGTATGACTGTCATCGTTCCATATCATATATTCAAAAGGTAGCCATCTACTCCTTTAGGAGCTTTAGATATAGGCTTTATCAAACCTTTAACTTTTCCCGCATTCAGAAACAAAGTTTTTCAAACTGTGCGTTTCTTGAAAGTCAACACTCAAATTTCATCCAAAAGGAAAAGGTTTGATGGTGGGCCGATACTCTATCAGGAGTAAGCTAATTTGCCAGAAACCGCATTCAGAGCTTGTGAAATAGATATATGACGATTTCAAGCTTTGGCACTATAAGTTTCATAGGAGTTGAATATGAGCATATCTTGAAGAGAGAATACACTAGCTGCTTCCAAATGAAATATGTATGATGGTGAGTGGTTCCATATCACATATTCAAAAGGTAGCCATCTGCTCTTTTAGGAGCTTTAGATATAGGCTTTATAAAACCTTTAACTTTTCCCGCATTCAGAAACAAAGTTTTTCAAACTGTGTGTTTCTTGAAAGTCAACACTCAAATTTCATCCAAAAGGAAAAGGTTTGAAGGTGGGCCGAGACTCTATCAGGGGTATGCCCATTTGCCCGAAACCGCATTCAGAGCTTGTGAAATAGATATATGACGATTTCAAGCTTTGGCACTCTGTTTCTTAGGAGTTGAAAATGAGCATATCTTGAGAAGAGAATACACTAGCTGCTTCCAAATGAAATATGTATGACTGTCATCGTTCCATATCATATATTCAAAAGGTAGCCATCTACTCCTTTAGGAGCTTTAGATATAGGCTTTATCAAACCTTTAACTTTTCCCGCATTCAGAAACAAAGTTTTTCAAACTGTGCGTTTCTTGAAAGTCAACACTCAAATTTCATCCAAAAGGAAATGGTTTGATGGTGGGCCGATACTCTATCAGGAGTAAGCTAATTTGCCAGAAACCGCATTCAGAGCTTGTGAAATAGATATATGACGATTTCAAGCTTTGGCACTCTAAGTTTCATAGGAGTTGAATATGAGCATATCTTGAAGAGAGAATACACTAGCTGCTTCCAAATGAAATATGTATGATGGTGAGTGGTTCCATATCATATATTCAAAAGGTAGCCATCTGCTCTTTTAGGAGCTTTAGATATAGGCTTTATAAAACCTTTAACTTTTCCCGCATTCAGAAACAAAGTTTTTCAAACTGTGTGTTTCTTGAAAGTCAACACTCAAATTTCATCCAAAAGGAAAAGGTTTGAAGGTGGGCCGAGACTCTATCAGGGGTATGCCCATTTGCCCGAAACCGCATTCAGAGCTTGTGAAATAGATATATGACGATTTCAAGCTTTGGCACTCTGTTTCTTAGGAGTTGAAAATGAGCATATCTTGAGAAGAGAATACACTAGCTGCTTCCAAATGAAATATGTATGACTGTCATCGTTCCATATCATATATTCAAAAGGTAGCCATCTACTCCTTTAGGAGCTTTAGATATAGGCTTTATCAAACCTTTAACTTTTCCCGCATTCAGAAACAAAGTTTTTCAAACTGTGCGTTTCTTGAAAGTCAACACTCAAATTTCATCCAAAAGGAAAAGGTTTGATGGTGGGCCGATACTCTATCAGGAGTAAGCTAATTTGCCAGAAACCGCATTCAGAGCTTGTGAAATAGATATATGACGATTTCAAGCTTTGGCACTCTAAGTTTCATAGGAGTTGAATATGAGCATATCTTGAAGAGAGAATACACTAGCTGCTTCCAAATGAAATATGTATGATGGTGAGTGGTTCCATATCATATATTCAAAAGGTAGCCATCTGCTCCTTTAGGAGCTTTAGATATAGGCTTTATAAAACCTTAACCTTTTCTCGCATTCAGAAACAAAGTTTTTCAAACTGTGTGTTTCTTGAAAGTCAACACTCAAATTTCATCCAAAAGGAAAAGGTTTGATGGTGGGCCGATACTCTATCAGGGGTATGCCCATTTGCCAGAAACCGCATTCAGAGCAAGTGAAATAGATATATGACGATTTCACGCTTTGGCACTCTAAGTTTCTTAGGAGTTGAAAATGAGCATATCTTGAGAAGAGAATACACTAGCTGCTTCCAAATGAAATATGTATGATGGTGAGTGGTTCCATATCACATATTCAAAAGGTAGCCATCTGCTCTTTTAGGAGCTTTAGATATAGGCTTTATAAAACCTTTAACTTTTCCCGCATTCAGAAACAAAGTTTTTCAAACTGTGCGTTTCTTGAAAGTCAACAATCAAATTTCATCCAAAAGGAAAAGGTTTGATGGTGGGCCGATACTCTATCAGGAGTAATCCCATTTGCCAGAAACCGCATTCAGAGCTTGTGAAATAGATATATGACGATTTCAAGCTTTGGCACTCTAAGTTTCTTAGTAGTTGAATATGAGCATATCTTCAAGAGAGAACACACTAGCTACTTCCAAATGAAATATGTATGATGGTGAGTGGTTCCATATCACATATTCAAAAGGTAGCCATCTGCTCCTTTAGGAGCTTTAGATATAGGCTTTATAAAACCTTTAACTTTTCCCGCATTCAGAAACAAAGTTTTTCAAACTGTGCGTTTCTTGAAAGTCAACACTCAAATTTCAACCAAAAGGAAAAGGTTTGATGGTGGGCCGATACTCTATCAGGAGTAAGCTCATTTGCCAGAAACCGCATTCAGAGCTTGTGAAATACATATATGACGATTTCAAGCTTTGGCACTCTAAGTTTCATAGGAGTTGAATATGAGAATATCTTGAAGAGAGAATACACTAGCTGCTTCCAAATGAAATATGTATGATGGTGAGTGGTTCCATATCACATATTCAAATGGTCGCCATCTGCTCCTTTAGGAGCTTTAAATATAGGCTTTATAAAACCTTTAACTTTTCTCGCATTCAGAAACAAAGTTTTTCAAACTGTGCATTTCTTGAAAGTCAACACTCAAATTTCATCCAAAAGGAAAAGGTATGATGGTGGGCCGATACTCTATCAGGGGTATGCCCATTTGCCAGAAACCGCATTCAGAGCTTGTGAAATAGATATATGACGATTTCAAGCTTTGGCACTCTAAGTTTCTTAGGAGTCGAAAATTAGCATATCTTGAAAAGAGAACACACTAGCTGCTTCCAAATGAAATATGTATGATGGTGAGTGGTTCCATATCATATATTCAAAAGGTAGCCATCTGCTCCTTTAGGAGCATTAGATATAGGCTTTATAAAACCTTTACCTTTTCCCGCATTCAGAAACAAAGTTTTTCAAACTGTGTGTTTCTTGAAAGTCAACACTGAAATTTCATCCAAAAGGAAAAGGTATGATGGTGGGCCGATACTCTATCAGGGGTATGCCCATTTGCCAGAAACCGCATTCAGAGCTTGTGAAATAGATATATGACGATTTCAAGCTTTGGCACTCTAAGTTTCATAGGAGTTGAATATGAGCATATCTTGAAGAGAGAATACACTAGCTGCTTCCAAATGAAATATGTATGATGGTGAGTGGTTCCATATCATATATTCAAAAGGTAGCCATCTGCTCCTTTAGGAGCTTTAGATATAGGCTTTATAAAACCTTAACCTTTTCTCGCATTCAGAAACAAAGTTTTTCAAACTGTGTGTTTCTTGAAAGTCAACACTCAAATTTCATCCAAAAGGAAAAGGTTTGATGGTGGGCCGATACTCTATCAGGGGTATGCCCATTTGCCAGAAACCGCATTCAGAGCAAGTGAAATAGATATATGACGATTTCACGCTTTGGCACTCTAAGTTTCTTAGGAGTTGAAAATGAGCATATCTTGAGAAGAGAATACACTAGCTGCTTCCAAATGAAATATGTATGATGGTGAGTGGTTCCATATCACATATTCAAAAGGTAGCCATCTGCTCTTTTAGGAGCTTTAGATATAGGCTTTATAAAACCTTTAACTTTTCCCGCATTCAGAAACAAAGTTTTTCAAACTGTGCGTTTCTTGAAAGTCAACACTCAAATTTCATCCAAAAGGAAAAGGTTTGATGGTGGGCCGATACTCTATCAGGAGTAATCCCATTTGCCAGAAACCGCATTCAGAGCTTGTGAAATAGATATATGACGATTTCAAGCTTTGGCACTCTAAGTTTCTTAGTAGTTGAATATGAGCATATCTTCAAGAGAGAACACACTAGCTACTTCCAAATGAAATATGTATGATGGTGAGTGGTTCCATATCACATATTCAAAAGGTAGCCATCTGCTCCTTTAGGAGCTTTAGATATAGGCTTTATAAAACCTTTAACTTTTCCCGCATTCAGAAACAAAGTTTTTCAAACTGTGCGTTTCTTGAAAGTCAACACTCAAATTTCAACCAAAAGGAAAAGGTTTGATGGTGGGCCGATACTCTATCAGGAGTAAGCTCATTTGCCAGAAACCGCATTCAGAGCTTGTGAAATACATATATGACGATTTCAAGCTTTGGCACTCTAAGTTTCATAGGAGTTGAATATGAGAATATCTTGAAGAGAGAATACACTAGCTGCTTCCAAATGAAATATGTATGATGGTGAGTGGTTCCATATCACATATTCAAATGGTAGCCATCTGCTCCTTTAGGAGCTTTAAATATAGGCTTTATAAAACCTTTAACTTTTCTCGCATTCAGAAACAAAGTTTTTCAAACTGTGCATTTCTTGAAAGTCAACACTCAAATTTCATCCAAAAGGAAAAGGTATGATGGTGGGCCGATACTCTATCAGGGGTATGCCCATTTGCCAGAAACCGCATTCAGAGCTTGTGAAATAGATATATGACGATTTCAAGCTTTGGCACTCTAAGTTTCTTAGGAGTCGAAAATTAGCATATCTTGAAAAGAGAACACACTAGCTGCTTCCAAATGAAATATGTATGATGGTGAGTGGTTCCATATCATATATTCAAAAGGTAGCCATCTGCTCCTTTAGGAGCATTAGATATAGGCTTTATAAAACCTTTACCTTTTCCCGCATTCAGAAACAAAGTTTTTCAAACTGTGTGTTTCTTGAAAGTCAACACTGAAATTTCATCCAAAAGGAAAAGGTATGATGGTGGGCCGATACTCTATCAGGGGTATGCCCATTTGCCAGAAACCGCATTCAGAGCTTGTGAAATAGATATATGACGATTTCAAGCTTTGGCACTCTAAGTTTCTTAGGTGTCGAAAATTAGCATATCTTGAAAAGAGAACACACTAGCTCTTTCCACAAATGAAATATGTATGATGGTGAGTGGTTCCATATCACATATTCAAAAGGTAGCCATCTGCTCTTTTAGGAGCTTTAGATATAGGCTTTATAAAACCTTTAACTTTTCCCGCATTCAGAAACAAAGTTTTTCAAACTGTGCGTTTCTTGAAAGTCAACACTCAAATTTCATCCAAAAGGAAAAGGTTTGATGGTGGACCGATACTCTATGAGGAGTAATCCCATTTGCCAGAAACCGCATTCAGAGCTTGTGAAATACATATATGACGATTTCAAGCTTTGGCACTCTAAGTTTCATAGGAGTTGAATATGAGCATATCTTGAAGAGAGAATACACTAGCTGCTTCCAAATGAAATATGTATGATGGTGAGTGGTTCCATATCATATATTCAAATGGTAGCCATCTGCTCCTTTAGGAGCTTTAAATATAGGCTTTATAAAACCTTTAACTTTTCCCGCATTCAGAAACAAAGTTTTTCAAACTGTGCATTTCATGAAAGTCAACACTGAAATTTCATCCAAAGGGAAAAGGTATGATGGTGGGCCGATACTCTATCAGGGGTATGCCCATTTGCCAGAAACCGCATTCAGAGCTTGTGAAATAGATATATGACGATTTCAAGCTTTGGCACCGCTAAGTTTCATCAGAGTTTAATATGAGCATATCTTGAAAAGAGAATACACTAGCTGCTTCCAAATGAAATATGTATGATGGTGAGTGGTTCCATATCATATATTCAAAAGGTGGCCATCTGCTCCTTTAGAAGCTTTAGATATAGGCTTTATAAAACCTTTACCTTTTCCCGCATTCAGAAACAAAGTTTTTCAAACTGTGTGTTTCTTGAAAGTCAACACTCAAATTTCATCCAAAAGGAAAAGGTTTGATGGTGGGCCGATACTCTATCAGGGGTATGCCCATTTGCCAGAAACCGCATTCAGAGCAAGTGAAATAGATATATGACGATTTCACGCTTTGGCACTCTAAGTTTCTTAGGAGTTGAAAATGAGCATATCTTGAGAAGAGAATACACTAGATGCTTCCAAATGAAATATGTATGATGGTGAGTGGTTCCATATCATATATTCAAAAGGTAGCCATCTGCTCCTTTAGGAGCTTTAGATATAGGCTTTATAAAACCTTTACCTTTTCCCGCATTCAGAAACAAAGTTTTTCAAACTGTGTGTTTCTTGAAAGTCAACACTCAAATTTCATCCAAAAGGAAAAGGTTTGATGGTGGGCCGATACTCTATCAGGGGTATGCCCATTTGCCAGAAACCGCATTCAGAGCAAGTGAAATAGATATATGACGATTTCACGCTTTGGCACTCTGAGTTTCTTAGGAGTTGAAAATGAGCATATCTTGAGAAGAGAATACACTAGCTGCTTCCAAATGAAATATGTATGATGGTGAGTGGTTCCATATCACATATTCAAAAGGTAGCCATCTGCTCTTTTAGGAGCTTTAGATATAGGCTTTATAAAACCTTTAACTTTTCCCGCATTCAGAAACAAAGTTTTTCAAACTGTGCGTTTCTTGAAAGTCAACACTCAAATTTCATCCAAAATAAAAAGGTTTGATGGTGGGCCGATCCTCTATCAGGAGTAAGCTCATTTGCCAGAAACCGCATTCAGAGCTTGTGAAATACATATATGACGATTTCAAGCTTTGGCACTCTGTTTCTTAGGAGTTGAATATGAGCATATCTTGAAAAGAGAATACACTAGATGCTTCCAAATGAAATATGTATAATGGTGAGTGGTTCCATATCATATATTCAAAAGGTAGCCATCTGCTCCTTTAGGAGCTTTAGATATAGGCTTTATAAAACCCTTACCTTTTCCCGCATTCAGAAACAAAGTTTTTCAAACTGTGTGTTTCTTGAAAGTCAACACTCAAATTTCATCCAAAAGGAAAAGGTTTGAAGGTGGGCCGAGACTCTATCAGGGGTATGCCCATTTGCCAGAAACCGCATTCAGAGCTTGTGAAATAGATATATGACGATTTCAAGCTTTGGCACTCTGTTTCTTAGGAGTTGAAAATGAGCATATCTTGAGAAGAGAATACACTAGCTGCTTCCAAATGAAATATGTATGACTGTCATCGTTCCATATCATATATTCAAAAGGTAGCCATCTACTCCTTTAGGAGCTTTAGATATAGGCTTTATCAAACCTTTAACTTTTCCCGCATTCAGAAACAAAGTTTTTCAAACTGTGCGTTTCTTGAAAGTCAACACTCAAATTTCATCCAAAAGGAAAAGGTTTGATGGTGGGCCGATACTCTATCAGGAGTAAGCTAATTTGCCAGAAACCGCATTCAGAGCTTGTGAAATAGATATTTGACGATTTCAAGCTTTGGCACTATAAGTTTCATAGGAGTTGAATATGAGCATATCTTGAAGAGAGAATACACTAGCTGCTTCCAAATGAAATATGTATGATGGTGAGTGGTTCCATATCATATATTCAAAAGGTAGCCATCTGCTCCTTTAGGAGCTTAAGATATAGGCTTTATAAAACCTTTAACTTTTCCCACCTTCAGAAACAAAGTTTTTCACACTGTGCATTTCTTGAAAGTCCACACTCAAATTTCATCCAAAAGGAAAAGGTTTGATGGTGGGCCGATACTCTATCAGGAGTAATCCCATTTGCCAGAAACCGCATTCAGAGCTTGTGAAATACATATATGACGATTTCAAGCTTTGGCACTCTAAGTTTCTTAGTAGTTGAATATGAGCATATCTTCAAGAGAGAACACACTAGCTACTTCCAAATGAAATATGTATGATGGTGAGTGGTTCCATATCACATATTCAAAAGGTAGCCATCTGCTCCTTTAGGAGCTTTAGATATAGGCTTTATAAAACCTTTAACTTTTACCGCATTCAGAAACAAAGTTTTTCAAACTGTGCGTTTCTTGAAAGTCAACACTCAAATTTCAACCAAAAGGAAAAGGTTTGATGGTGGGCCGATACTCTATCAGGAGTAAGCTCATTTGCCAGAAACCGCATTCAGAGCTTGTGAAATACATATATGACGATTTCAAGCTTTGGCACCTCTAAGTTTCATCAGAGTTTAATATGAGCATATCTTGAAAAGAGAATACACTAGCTGCTTCCAAATGAAATATGTATGATGGTGAGTGGTTCCATATCATATATTCAAAAGGTTGCCATCTACTCCTTTAGGAGCTTTAGATATAGGCTTTATCAAACCTTTAACTTTTCCCGCATTCAGAAACAAAGTTTTTCAAACTGTGCGTTTCTTGAAAGTCAACACTCAAATTTCATCCAAAAGAAAAAGGTTTGATGGTGGGCCGATACTCTATCAGGAGTAAGCTCATTTGCCAGAAACCGCATTCAGAGCTTGTGAAATAGATATATGACGATTTCAAGCTTTGGCACTCTAAGTTTCTTAGGAGTTGAATATGAGCATATCTTGAGAAGAGAATACACTAGCTGCTTCCAAATGAAATATGTATGATGGTGAGTGGTTCCATATCATATATTCAAAAGGTAGCCATCTGCTCCTTTAGGAGCTTTAGATATAGGCTTTATAAAACCTTAACCTTTTCCCGCATTCAGAAACAAAGTTTTTCAAACTGTGTGTTTCTTGAAAGTCAACACTCAAATTTCATCCAAAAGGAAAAGGTTTGATGGTGGGCCGATACTCTATCAGGGGTATGCCCATTTGCCAGAAACCGCATTCAGAGCAAGTGAAATAGATATATGACGATTTCACGCTTTGGCACTCTAAGTTTCTTAGGAGTTGAAAATGAGCATATCTTGAGAAGAGAATACACTAGCTGCTTCCAAATGAAATATGTATGATGGTGAGTGGTTCCATATCACATATTCAAAAGGTAGCCATCTGCTCTTTTAGTAGCTTTAGATATAGGCTTTATAAAACCTTTAACTTTTCCCGCATTCAGAAACAAAGTTTTTCAAACTGTGCGTTTCTTGAAAGTCAACACTCAAATTTCATCCAAAAGGAAAAGGTTTGATGGTGGGCCGATACTCTATCAGGAGTAATCCCATTTGCCAGAAACCGCATTCAGAGCTTGTGAAATAGATATATGACGATTTCAAGCTTTGGCACTCTAAGTTTCTTAGTAGTTGAATATGAGCATATCTTCAAGAGAGAACACACTAGCTACTTCCAAATGAAATATGTATGATGGTGAGTGGTTCCATATCATATATTCAAAAGGTAGCCATCTGCTCCTTTAGGAGCTTTAGAAATAGGCTTTATAAAACCTTTAACTTTTACCGCATTCAGAAACAAAGTTTTTCAAACTGTGCATTTCTTGAAAGTCAACACTCAAATTTCAACCAAAAGGAAAAGGTTTGATGGTGGGCCGATACTCTATCAGGAGTAAGCTCATTTGCCAGAAACCGCATTCAGAGCTTGTGAAATACATATATGACGATTTCAAGCTTTGGCACCTCTAAGTTTCATCAGAGTTTAATATGAGCATATCTTGAAAAGAGAATACACTAGCTGCTTCCAAATGAAATATGTATGATGGTGAGTGGTTCCATATCATATATTCAAAAGGTAGCCATCTACTCCTTTAGGAGCTTTAGATATAGGCTTTATCAAACCTTTAACTTTTCCCGCATTCAGAAACAAAGTTTTTCAAACTGTGCGTTTCTTGAAAGTCAACACTCAAATTTCATCCAAAAGAAAAAGGTTTGATGGTTGGCCGATACTCTATCAGGAGTAAGCTCATTTGCCAGAAACCGCATTCAGAGCTTGTGAAATAGATATATGACGATTTCAAGCTTTGGCACTCTAAGTTTCTTAGGAGTTGAATATGAGCATATCTTGAGAAGAGAATACACTAGATGCTTCCAAATGAAATATGTATGATGGTGAGTGGTTCCATATCATATATTCAAAAGGTAGCCATCTGCTCCTTTAGGAGCTTTAGATATAGGCTTTATAAAACCTTAACCTTTTCCCGCATTCAGAAACAAAGTTTTTCAAACTGTGTGTTTCTTGAAAGTCAACACTCAAATTTCATCCAAAAGGAAAAGGTTTGATGGTGGGCCGATACTCTATCAGGGGTATGCCCATTTGCCAGAAACCGCATTCAGAGCAAGTGAAATAGATATATGACGATTTCACGCTTTGGCACTCTAAGTTTCTTAGGAGTTGAAAATGAGCATATCTTGAGAAGAGAATACACTAGCTGCTTCCAAATGAAATATGTATGATGGTGAGTGGTTCCATATCACATATTCAAAAGGTAGCCATCTGCTCTTTTAGGAGCTTTAGATATAGGCTTTATAAAACCTTTAACTTTTCCCGCATTCAGAAACAAAGTTTTTCAAACTGTGCGTTTCTTGAAAGTCAACACTCAAATTTCATCCAAAAGGAAAAGGTTTGATGGTGGGCCGATACTCTATCAGGGGTATGCCCATTTGCCAGAAACCGCATTCAGAGCTTGTGAAATAGATATATGACGATTTCAAGCTATGGCACTCTAAGTTTCTTAGGAGTCGAAAATTAGCATATCTTGAAAAGAGAACACACTAGCTGCTTCCAAATGAAATATGTATGATGGTGAGTCGTTCCATATCATATATTCAAAAGGTAGCCATCTGCTCTTTTAGGAGCTTTAGATATAGGCTTTATAAAACCTTAACCTTTTCCCGCATTCAGAAACAAAGTTTTTCAAACTGTGTGTTTCTTGAAAGTCAACACTCAAATTTCATCCAAAAGGAAAAGGTTTGATGGTGGGCCGATACTCTCTCAGGGGTATGCCCATTTGCCAGAAACCGCATTCAGAGCAAGAGAAATAGATATATGACGATTTCACGCTTTGGCACTCTAAGTTTCTTAGGAGTTGAAAATGAGCATATCTTGAGAAGAGAATACACTAGCTGCTTCCAAATGAAATATGTATGATGGTGAGTGGTTCCATATCACATATTCAAAAGGTAGCCATCTGCTCTTTTAGGAGCTTTAGATATAGGCTTTATAAAACCTTTAACTTTTCCCGCATTCAGAAACAAAGTTTTTCAAACTGTGCGTTTCTTGAAAGTCAACACTCAAATTTCATCCAAAATAAAAAGGTTTGATGGTGGACCGATACTCTATCAGGAGTAAGCTCATTTGCCAGAAACCGCATTCAGAGCTTGTGAAATACATATATGACGATTTCAAGCTTTGGCACTCTGTTTCTTAGGAGTTGAAAATGAGCATATCTTGAAAAGAGAATACACTAGATGCTTCCAAATGAAATATGTATAATGGTGAGTGGTTCCATATCATATATTCAAAAGGTAGCCATCTGCTCCTTTAGGAGCTTTAGATATAGGTTTTATAAAACCCTTACCTTTTCCCGCATTCAGAAACAAAGTTTTTCAAACTGTGTGTTTTTTGAAAGTCAACACTCAAATTTCATCCAAAAGGAAAAGGTTTGAAGGTGGGCCGAGACTCTATCAGGGGTATGCCCATTTGCCAGAAACCGCATTCAGAGCTTGTGAAATAGATATATGACGATTTCAAGCTTTGGCACTCTGTTTCTTAGGAGTTGAAAATGAGCATATCTTGAGAAGAGAATACACTAGCTGCTTCCAAATGAAATATGTATGACTGTCATCGTTCCATATTATATATTCAAAAGGTAGCCATCTACTCCTTTAGGAGCTTTAGATATAGGCTTTATCAAACCTTTAACTTTTCCCGCATTCAGAAACAAAGTTTTTCAAACTGTGCGTTTCTTGAAAGTCAACACTCAAATTTCATCCAAAAGGAAAAGGTTTGATGGTGGGCCGATACTCTATCAGGAGTAAGCTAATTTGCCAGAAACCGCATTCAGAGCTTGTGAAATAGATATATGACGATTTCAAGCTTTGGCACTATAAGTTTCATAGGAGTTGAATATGAGCATATCTTGAAGAGAGAATACACTAGCTGCTTCCAAATGAAATATGTATGATGGTGAGTGGTTCCATATCATATATTCAAAAGGTAGCCATCTGCTCCTTTAGGAGCTTTAGATATAGGCTTTATAAAACCTTTAACTTTTCCCACCTTCAGAAACAAAGTTTTTCACACTGTGCATTTCTTGAAAGTCAACACTCAAATTTCATCCAAAAGGAAAAGGTTTGATGGTGGGCCGATACTCTATCAGGAGTAATCCCATTTGCCAGAAACCGCATTCAGAGCTTGTGAAATAGATATATGACGATTTCAAGCTTTGGCACTCTAAGTTTCTTAGTAGTTGAATATGAGCATATCTTCAAGAGAGAACACACTAGCTACTTCCAAATGAAATATGTATGATGGTGAGTGGTTCCATATCACAGATTCAAAAGGTAGCCATCTGCTCCTTTAGGAGCTTTAGATATAGGCTTTATAAAACCTTTAACTTTTACCGCATTCAGAAACAAAGTTTTTCAAACTGTGCGTTTCTTGAAAGTCAACACTCAAATTTCAACCAAAAGGAAAAGGTTTGATGGTGGGCCGATACTCTATCAGGAGTAAGCTCATTTGCCAGAAACCGCATTCAGAGCTTGTGAAATACATATATGACGATTTCAAGCTTTGGCACCTCTAAGTTTCATCAGAGTTTAATATGAGCATATCTTGAAAAGAGAATACACTAGCTGCTTCCAAATGAAATATGTATGATGGTGAGTGGTTCCATATCATATATTCAAAAGGTTGCCATCTACTCCTTTAGGAGCTTTAGATATAGGCTTTATCAAACCTTTAACTTTTCCCGCATTCAGAAACAAAGTTTTTCAAACTGTGCGTTTCTTGAAAGTCAACACTCAAATTTCATCCAAAAGAAAAAGGTTTGATGGTGGGCCGATACTCTATCAGGAGTAAGCTCATTTGCCAGAAACCGCATTCAGAGCTTGTGAAATAGATATATGACGATTTCAAGCTTTGGCACTCTAAGTTTCTTAGGAGTTGAAAATGAGCATATCTTGAGAAGAGAATACACTAGCTGCTTCCAAATGAAATATGTATGATGGTGAGTGGTTCCATATCATATATTCAAAAGGTAGCCATCTGCTCCTTTAGGAGCTTTAGATATAGGCTTTATAAAACCTTAACCTTTTCCCGCATTCAGAAACAAAGTTTTTCAAACTGTGTGTTTCTTGAAAGTCAACACTCAAATTTCATCCAAAAGGAAAAGGTTTGATGGTGGGCCGATACTCTATCAGGGGTATGCCCATTTGCCAGAAACCGCATTCAGAGCAAGTGAAATAGATATATGACGATTTCACGCTTTGGCACTCTAAGTTTCTTAGGAGTTGAAAATGAGCATATCTTGAGAAGAGAATACACTAGCTGCTTCCAAATGAAATATGTATGATGGTGAGTGGTTCCATATCACATATTCAAAAGGTAGCCATCTGCTCTTTTAGTAGCTTTAGATATAGGCTTTATAAAACCTTTAACTTTTCCCGCATTCAGAAACAAAGTTTTTCAAACTGTGCGTTTCTTGAAAGTCAACACTCAAATTTCATCCAAAAGGAAAAGGTTTGATGGTGGGCCGATACTCTATCAGGAGTAATCCCATTTGCCAGAAACCGCATTCAGAGCTTGTGAAATAGATATATGACGATTTCAAGCTTTGGCACTCTAAGTTTCTTAGTAGTTGAATATGAGCATATCTTCAAGAGAGAACACACTAGCTACTTCCAAATGAAATATGTATGATGGTGAGTGGTTCCATATCATATATTCAAAAGGTAGCCATCTGCTCTTTTAGTAGCTTTAGATATAGGCTTTATAAAACCTTTAACTTTTCCCGCATTCAGAAACAAAGTTTTTCAAACTGTGCGTTTCTTGAAAGTCAACACTCAAATTTCATCCAAAAGGAAAAGGTTTGATGGTGGGCCGATACTCTATCAGGAGTAATCCCATTTGCCAGAAACCGCATTCAGAGCTTGTGAAATACATATATGACGATTTCAAGCTTTGGCACCTCTAAGTTTCATCAGAGTTTAATATGAGCATATCTTGAAAAGAGAATACACTAGCTGCTTCCAAATGAAATATGTATGATGGTGAGTGGTTCCATATCATATATTCAAAAGGTAGCCATCTACTCCTTTAGGAGCTTTAGATATAGGCTTTATCAAACCTTTAACTTTTCCCGCATTCAGAAACAAAGTTTTTCAAACTGTGCGTTTCTTGAAAGTCAACACTCAAATTTCATCCAAAAGAAAAAGGTTTGATGGTGGGCCGATACTCTATCAGGAGTAAGCTCATTTGCCAGAAACCGCATTCAGAGCTTGTGAAATAGATATATGACGATTTCAAGCTTTGGCACTCTAAGTTTCTTAGGAGTTGAATATGAGCATATCTTGAGAAGAGAATACACTAGATGCTTCCAAATGAAATATGTATGATGGTGAGTGGTTCCATATCATATATTCAAAAGGTAGCCATCTGCTCCTTTAGGAGCTTTAGATATAGGCTTTATAAAACCTTAACCTTTTCCCGCATTCAGAAACAAAGTTTTTCAAACTGTGTGTTTCTTGAAAGTCAACACTCAAATTTCATCCAAAAGGAAAAGGTTTGATGGTGGGCCGATACTCTATCAGGGGTATGCCCATTTGCCAGAAACCGCATTCAGAGCAAGTGAAATAGATATATGACGATTTCACGCTTTGGCACTCTAAGTTTCTTAGGAGTTGAAAATGAGCATATCTTGAGAAGAGAATACACTAGCTGCTTCCAAATGAAATATGTATGATGGTGAGTGGTTCCATATCACATATTCAAAAGGTAGCCATCTGCTCTTTTAGGAGCTTTAGATATAGGCTTTATAAAACCTTTAACTTTTCCCGCATTCAGAAACAAAGTTTTTCAAACTGTGCGTTTCTTGAAAGTCAACACTCAAATTTCATCCAAAAGGAAAAGGTTTGATGGTGGGCCGATACTCTATCAGGGGTATGCCCATTTGCCAGAAACCGCATTCAGAGCTTGTGAAATAGATATATGACGATTTCAAGCTATGGCACTCTAAGTTTCTTAGGAGTCGAAAATTAGCATATCTTGAAAAGAGAACACACTAGCTGCTTCCAAATGAAATATGTATGATGGTGAGTCGTTCCATATCATATATTCAAAAGGTAGCCATCTGCTCTTTTAGGAGCTTTAGATATAGGCTTTATAAAACCTTAACCTTTTCCCGCATTCAGAAACAAAGTTTTTCAAACTGTGTGTTTCTTGAAAGTCAACACTCAAATTTCATCCAAAAGGAAAAGGTTTGATGGTGGGCCGATACTCTCTCAGGGGTATGCCCATTTGCCAGAAACCGCATTCAGAGCAAGTGAAATAGATATATGACGATTTCACGCTTTGGCACTCTAAGTTTCTTAGGAGTTGAAAATGAGCATATCTTGAGAAGAGAATACACTAGCTGCTTCCAAATGAAATATGTATGATGGTGAGTGGTTCCATATCACATATTCAAAAGGTAGCCATCTGCTCTTTTAGGAGCTTTAGATATAGGCTTTATAAAACCTTTAACTTTTCCCGCATTCAGAAACAAAGTTTTTCAAACTGTGCGTTTCTTGAAAGTCAACACTCAAATTTCATCCAAAATAAAAAGGTTTGATGGTGGACCGATACTCTATCAGGAGTAAGCTCATTTGCCAGAAACCGCATTCAGAGCTTGTGAAATACATATATGACGATTTCAAGCTTTGGCACTCTGTTTCTTAGGAGTTGAAAATGAGCATATCTTGAAAAGAGAATACACTAGATGCTTCCAAATGAAATATGTATAATGGTGAGTGGTTCCATATCATATATTCAAAAGGTAGCCATCTGCTCCTTTAGGAGCTTTAGATATAGGTTTTATAAAACCCTTACCTTTTCCCGCATTCAGAAACAAAGTTTTTCAAACTGTGTGTTTTTTGAAAGTCAACACTCAAATTTCATCCAAAAGGAAAAGGTTTGAAGGTGGGCCGAGACTCTATCAGGGGTATGCCCATTTGCCAGAAACCGCATTCAGAGCTTGTGAAATAGATATATGACGATTTCAAGCTTTGGCACTCTGTTTCTTAGGAGTTGAAAATGAGCATATCTTGAGAAGAGAATACACTAGCTGCTTCCAAATGAAATATGTATGACTGTCATCGTTCCATATCATATATTCAAAAGGTAGCCATCTACTCCTTTAGGAGCTTTAGATATAGGCTTTATCAAACCTTTAACTTTTCCCGCATTCAGAAACAAAGTTTTTCAAACTGTGCGTTTCTTGAAAGTCAACACTCAAATTTCATCCAAAAGGAAAAGGTTTGATGGTGGGCCGATACTCTATCAGGAGTAAGCTAATTTGCCAGAAACCGCATTCAGAGCTTGTGAAATAGATATATGACGATTTCAAGCTTTGGCACTATAAGTTTCATAGGAGTTGAATATGAGCATATCTTGAAGAGAGAATACACTAGCTGCTTCCAAATGAAATATGTATGATGGTGAGTGGTTCCATATCATATATTCAAAAGGTAGCCATCTGCTCCTTTAGGAGCTTTAGATATAGGCTTTATAAAACCTTTAACTTTTCCCACCTTCAGAAACAAAGTTTTTCACACTGTGCATTTCTTGAAAGTCAACACTCAAATTTCATCCAAAAGGAAAAGGTTTGATGGTGGGGCGATACTCTATCAGGAGTAATCCCATTTGCCAGAAACCGCATTCAGAGCTTGTGAAATAGATATATGACGATTTCAAGCTTTTGCACTCTAAGTTTCTTAGTAGTTGAATATGAAAATATCTTCAAGAGAGAACACACTAGCTACTTCCAAATGAAATATGTATGATGGTGAGTGGTTCCATATCACATATTCAAAAGGTAGCCATCTGCTCCTTTAGGAGCTTTAGATATAGGCTTTATAAAACCTTTAACTTTTACCGCATTCAGAAACAAAGTTTTTCAAACTGTGCGTTTCTTGAAAGTCAACACTCAAATTTCAACCAAAAGGAAAAGGTTTGATGGTGGGCCGATACTCTATCAGGAGTAAGCTCATTTGCCAGAAACCGCATTCAGAGCTTGTGAAATACATATATGACGATTTCAAGCTTTGGCACCTCTAAGTTTCATCAGAGTTTAATATGAGCATATCTTGAAAAGAGAATACACTAGCTGCTTCCAAATGAAATATGTATGATGGTGAGTGGTTCCATATCATATATTCAAAAGGTTGCCATCTACTCCTTTAGGAGCTTTAGATATAGGCTTTATCAAACCTTTAACTTTTCCCGCATTCAGAAACAAAGTTTTTCAAACTGTGCGTTTCTTGAAAGTCAACACTCAAATTTCATCCAAAAGAAAAAGGTTTGATGGTGGGCCGATACTCTATCAGGAGTAAGCTCATTTGCCAGAAACCGCATTCAGAGCTTGTGAAATAGATATATGACGATTTCAAGCTTTGGCACTCTAAGTTTCTTAGGAGTTGAATATGAGCATATCTTGAGAAGAGAATACACTAGATGCTTCCAAATGAAATATGTATGATGGTGAGTGGTTCCATATCATATATTCAAAAGGTAGCCATCTGCTCCTTTAGGAGCTTTAGATATAGGCTTTATAAAACCTTAACCTTTTCCCGCATTCAGAAACAAAGTTTTTCAAACTGTGTGTTTCTTGAAAGTCAACACTCAAATTTCATCCAAAAGGAAAAGGTTTGATGGTGGGCCGATACTCTATCAGGGGTATGCCCATTTGCCAGAAACCGCATTCAGAGCAAGTGAAATAGATATATGACGATTTCACGCTTTGGCACTCTAAGTTTCTTAGGAGTTGAAAATGAGCATATCTTGAGAAGAGAATACACTAGCTGCTTCCAAATGAAATATGTATGATGGTGAGTGGTTCCATATCACATATTCAAAAGGTAGCCATCTGCTCTTTTAGGAGCTTTAGATATAGGCTTTATAAAACCTTTAACTTTTCCCGCATTCAGAAACAAAGTTTTTCAAACTGTGCATTTCTTGAAAGTCAACACTCAAATTTCATCCAAAAGGAAAAGGTTTGATGGTGGGCCGATACTCTATCAGGGGTATGCCCATTTGCCAGAAACCGCATTCAGAGCTTGTGAAATAGATATATGACGATTTCAAGCTTTGGCACTCTAAGTTTCTTAGGAGTTGAATATGAGCATATCTTGAGAAGAGAATACACTAGATGCTTCCAAATGAAATATGTATGATGGTGAGTGGTTCCATATCATATATTCAAAAGGTAGCCATCTGCTCCTTTAGGAGCTTTAGATATAGGCTTTATAAAACCTTAACCTTTTCCCGCATTCAGAAACAAAGTTTTTCAAACTGTGTGTTTCTTGAAAGTCAACACTCAAATTTCATCCAAAAGGAAAAGGTTTGATGGTGGGCCGATACTCTATCAGGGGTATGCCCATTTGCCAGAAACCGCATTCAGAGCAAGTGAAATAGATATATGACGATTTCACGCTTTGGCACTCTAAGTTTCTTAGGAGTTGAAAATGAGCATATCTTGAGAAGAGAATACACTAGCTGCTTCCAAATGAAATATGTATGATGGTGAGTGGTTCCATATCACATATTCAAAAGGTAGCCATCTGCTCTTTTAGTAGCTTTAGATATAGGCTTTATAAAACCTTTAACTTTTCCCGCATTCAGAAACAAAGTTTTTCAAACTGTGCGTTTCTTGAAAGTCAACACTCAAATTTCATCCAAAAGGAAAAGGTTTGATGGTGGGCCGATACTCTATCAGGAGTAATCCCATTTGCCAGAAACCGCATTCAGAGCTTGTGAAATAGATATATGACGATTTCAAGCTTTGGCACTCTAAGTTTCTTAGTAGTTGAATATGAGCATATCTTCAAGAGAGAACACACTAGCTACTTCCAAATGAAATATGTATGATGGTGAGTGGTTCCATATCATATATTCAAAAGGTAGCCATCTGCTCCTTTAGGAGCTTTAGAAATAGGCTTTATAAAAGCTTTAACTTTTACCGCATTCAGAAACAAAGTTTTTCAAACTGTGCATTTCTTGAAAGTCAACACTCAAATTTCAACCAAAAGGAAAAGGTTTGATGGTGGGCCGATACTCTATCAGGAGTAAGCTCATTTGCCAGAAACCGCATTCAGAGCTTGTGAAATACATATATGACGATTTCAAGCTTTGGCACCTCTAAGTTTCATCAGAGTTTAATATGAGCATATCTTGAAAAGAGAATACACTAGCTGCTTCCAAATGAAATATGTATGATGGTGAGTGGTTCCATATCATATATTCAAAAGGTAGCCATCTACTCCTTTAGGAGCTTTAGATATAGGCTTTATCAAACCTTTAACTTTTCCCGCATTCAGAAACAAAGTTTTTCAAACTGTGCGTTTCTTGAAAGTCAACACTCAAATTTCATCCAAAAGGAAAAGGTTTGATGGTGGGCCGATACTCTATCAGGAGTAAGCTCATTTGCCAGAAACCGCATTCAGAGCTTGTGAAATAGATATATGACGATTTCAAGCTTTGGCACTCTAAGTTTCTTAGGAGTTGAATATGAGCATATCTTGAGAAGAGAATACACTAGATGCTTCCAAATGAAATATGTATGATGGTGAGTGGTTCCATATCATATATTCAAAAGGTAGCCATCTGCTCCTTTAGGAGCTTTAGATATAGGCTTTATAAAACCTTAACCTTTTCCCGCATTCAGAAACAAAGTTTTTCAAACTGTGTGTTTCTTGAAAGTCAACACTCAAATTTCATCCAAAAGGAAAAGGTTTGATGGTGGGCCGATACTCTATCAGGGGTATGCCCATTTGCCAGAAACCGCATTCAGAGCAAGTGAAATAGATATATGACGATTTCACGCTTTGGCACTCTAAGTTTCTTAGGAGTTGAAAATGAGCATATCTTGAGAAGAGAATACACTAGCTGCTTCCAAATGAAATATGTATGATGGTGAGTGGTTCCATATCACATATTCAAAAGGTAGCCATCTGCTCTTTTAGGAGCTTTAGATATAGGCTTTATAAAACCTTTAACTTTTCCCGCATTCAGAAACAAAGTTTTTCAAACTGTGCGTTTCTTGAAAGTCAACACTCAAATTTCATCCAAAAGGAAAAGGTTTGATGGTGGGCCGATACTCTATCAGGGGTATGCCCATTTGCCAGAAACCGCATTCAGAGCTTGTGAAATAGATATATGACGATTTCAAGCTATGGCACTCTAAGTTTCTTAGGAGTCGAAAATTAGCATATCTTGAAAAGAGAACACACTAGCTGCTTCCAAATGAAATATGTATGATGGTGAGTCGTTCCATATCATATATTCAAAAGGTAGCCATCTGCTCTTTTAGGAGCTTTAGATATAGGCTTTATAAAACCTTAACCTTTTCCCGCATTCAGAAACAAAGTTTTTCAAACTGTGTGTTTCTTGAAAGTCAACACTCAAATTTCATCCAAAAGGAAAAGGTTTGATGGTGGGCCGATACTCTCTCAGGGGTATGCCCATTTGCCAGAAACCGCATTCAGAGCAAGTGAAATAGATATATGAC
This sequence comes from Conger conger, assembly GCF_963514075.1. Classification (NCBI taxonomy): domain Eukaryota; kingdom Metazoa; phylum Chordata; class Actinopteri; order Anguilliformes; family Congridae; genus Conger; species Conger conger. The sequence goes on from NC_083764.1 coordinate 29,038,880, forward strand.
GATTTCACGCTTTGGCACTCTAAGTTTCTTAGGAGTTGAAAATGAGCATATCTTGAGAAGAGAATACACTAGCTGCTTCCAAATGAAATATGTATGATGGTGAGTGGTTCCATATCACATATTCAAAAGGTAGCCATCTGCTCTTTTAGGAGCTTTAGATATAGGCTTTATAAAACCTTTAACTTTTCCCGCATTCAGAAACAAAGTTTTTCAAACTGTGCGTTTCTTGAAAGTCAACACTCAAATTTCATCCAAAATAAAAAGGTTTGATGGTGGACCGATACTCTATCAGGAGTAAGCTCATTTGCCAGAAACCGCATTCAGAGCTTGTGAAATACATATATGACGATTTCAAGCTTTGGCACTCTGTTTCTTAGGAGTTGAAAATGAGCATATCTTGAAAAGAGAATACACTAGATGCTTCCAAATGAAATATGTATAATGGTGAGTGGTTCCATATCATATATTCAAAAGGTAGCCATCTGCTCCTTTAGGAGCTTTAGATATAGGTTTTATAAAACCCTTACCTTTTCCCGCATTCAGAAACAAAGTTTTTCAAACTGTGTGTTTTTTGAAAGTCAACACTCAAATTTCATCCAAAAGGAAAAGGTTTGAAGGTGGGCCGAGACTCTATCAGGGGTATGCCCATTTGCCAGAAACCGCATTCAGAGCTTGTGAAATAGATATATGACGATTTCAAGCTTTGGCACTCTGTTTCTTAGGAGTTGAAAATGAGCATATCTTGAGAAGAGAATACACTAGCTGCTTCCAAATGAAATATGTATGACTGTCATCGTTCCATATCATATATTCAAAAGGTAGCCATCTACTCCTTTAGGAGCTTTAGATATAGGCTTTATCAAACCTTTAACTTTTCCCGCATTCAGAAACAAAGTTTTTCAAACTGTGCGTTTCTTGAAAGTCAACACTCAAATTTCATCCAAAAGGAAAAGGTTTGATGGTGGGCCGATACTCTATCAGGAGTAAGCTAATTTGCCAGAAACCGCATTCAGAGCTTGTGAAATAGATATATGACGATTTCAAGCTTTGGCACTATAAGTTTCATAGGAGTTGAATATGAGCATATCTTGAAGAGAGAATACACTAGCTGCTTCCAAATGAAATATGTATGATGGTGAGTGGTTCCATATCATATATTCAAAAGGTAGCCATCTGCTCCTTTAGGAGCTTTAGATATAGGCTTTATAAAACCTTTAACTTTTCCCACCTTCAGAAACAAAGTTTTTCACACTGTGCATTTCTTGAAAGTCAACACTCAAATTTCATCCAAAAGGAAAAGGTTTGATGGTGGGCCGATACTCTATCAGGAGTAATCCCATTTGCCAGAAACCGCATTCAGAGCTTGTGAAATAGATATATGACGATTTCAAGCTTTGGCACTCTAAGTTTCTTAGTAGTTGAATATGAGCATATCTTCAAGAGAGAACACACTAGCTACTTCCAAATGAAATATGTATGATGGTGAGTGGTTCCATATCACATATTCAAAAGGTAGCCATCTGCTCCTTTAGGAGCTTCAGATATAGGCTTTATAAAACCTTTAACTTTTACCGCATTCAGAAACAAAGTTTTTCAAACTGTGCGTTTCTTGAAAGTCAACACTCAAATTTCAACCAAAAGGAAAAGGTTTGATGGTGGGCCGATACTCTATCAGGAGTAAGCTCATTTGCCAGAAACCGCATTCAGAGCTTGTGAAATACATATATGACGATTTCAAGCTTTGGCACCTCTAAGTTTCATCAGAGTTTAATATGAGCATATCTTGAAAAGAGAATACACTAGCTGCTTCCAAATGAAATATGTATGATGGTGAGTGGTTCCATATCATATATTCAAAAGGTTGCCATCTACTCCTTTAGGAGCTTTAGATATAGGCTTTATCAAACCTTTAACTTTTCCCGCATTCAGAAACAAAGTTTTTCAAACTGTGCGTTTCTTGAAAGTCAACACTCAAATTTCATCCAAAAGAAAAAGGTTTGATGGTGGGCCGATACTCTATCAGGAGTAAGCTCATTTGCCAGAAACCGCATTCAGAGCTTGTGAAATAGATAGATGACGATTTCAAGCTTTGGCACTCTAAGTTTCTTAAGAGTTGAATATGAGCATATCTTGAGAAGAGAATACACTAGATGCTTCCAAATGAAATATGTATGATGGTGAGTGGTTCCATATCATATATTCAAAAGGTAGCCATCTGCTCCTTTAGGAGCTTTAGATATAGGCTTTATAAAACCTTAACCTTTTCCCGCATTCAGAAACAAAGTTTTTCAAACTGTGTGTTTCTTGAAAGTCAACACTCAAATTTCATCCAAAAGGAAAAGGTTTGATGGTGGGCCGATACTCTATCAGGGGTATGCCCATTTGCCAGAAACCGCATTCAGAGCAAGTGAAATAGATATATGACGATTTCACGCTTTGGCACTCTAAGTTTCTTAGGAGTTGAAAATGAGCATATCTTGAGAAGAGAATACACTAGCTGCTTCCAAATGAAATATGTATGATGGTGAGTGGTTCCATATCACATATTCAAAAGGTAGCCATCTGCTCTTTTAGGAGCTTTAGATATAGGCTTTATAAAACCTTTAACTTTTCCCGCATTCAGAAACAAAGTTTTTCAAACTGTGCATTTCTTGAAAGTCAACACTCAAATTTCATCCAAAAGGAAAAGGTTTGATGGTGGGCCGATACTCTATCAGGGGTATGCCCATTTGCCAGAAACCGCATTCAGAGCTTGTGAAATAGATATATGACGATTTCAAGCTATGGCACTCTAAGTTTCTTAGGAGTTGAAAATGAGCATATCTTGAAAAGAGAACACACTAGCTGCTTCCAAATGAAATATGTATGATGGTGAGTCGTTCCATATCATATATTCAAAAGGTAGCCATCTGCTCTTTTAGGAGCTTTAGATATAGGCTTTATAAAACCTTAACCTTTTCACGCATTCAGAAACAGAGTTTTTCAAACTGTGCGTTTCTTGAAAGTCAACACTCAAATTTCATCCAAAATAAAAAGGTTTGATGGTGGGCCGATACTCTATCAGGAGTAAGCTCATTTGCCAGAAACCGCATTCAGAGCTTGTGAAATACATATATGACGATTTCAAGCTTTGGCACTCTGTTTCTTAGGAGTTGAAAATGAGCATATCTTGAAAAGAGAATACACTAGATGCTTCCAAATGAAATATGTATAATGGTGAGTGGTTCCATATCATATATTCAAAAGGTAGCCATCTGCTCCTTTAGGAGCTTTAGATATAGGCTTTATAAAACCCTTACCTTTTCCCGCATTCAGAAACAAAGTTTTTCAAACTGTGTGTTTCTTGAAAGTCAACACTCAAATTTCATCCAAAAGGAAAAGGTTTGAAGGTGGGCCGAGACTCTATCAGGGGTATGCCCATTTGCCAGAAACCGCATTCAGAGCTTGTGAAATAGATATATGACGATTTCAAGCTTTGGCACTCTGTTTCTTAGGAGTTGAAAATGAGCATATCTTGAGAAGAGAATACACTAGCTGCTTCCAAATGAAATATGTATGACTGTCATCGTTCCATATCATATATTCAAAAGGTAGCCATCTACTCCTTTAGGAGCTTTAGATATAGGCTTTATCAAACCTTTAACTTTTCCCGCATTCAGAAACAAAGTTTTTCAAACTGTGCGTTTCTTGAAAGTCAACACTCAAATTTCATCCAAAAGGAAAAGGTTTGATGGTGGGCCGATACTCTATCAGGAGTAAGCTCATTTGCCAGAAACCGCATTCAGAGCTTGTGAAATAGATATATGACGATTTCAAGCTTTGGCACTCTAAGTTTCATAGGAGTTGAATATGAGCATATCTTGAAGAGAGAATACACTAGCTGCTTCCAAATGAAATATGTATGATGGTGAGTGGTTCCATATCATATATTCAAAAGGTAGCCATCTGCTCCTTTAGGAGCTTTAGATATAGGCTTTATAAAACCTTTAACTTTTCCCACCTTCAGAAACAAAGTTTTTCACACTGTGCATTTCTTGAAAGTCAACACTCAAATTTCATCCAAAATAAAAAGGTTTGATGGTGGGCCGATACTCTATCAGGAGTAATCCCATTTGCCAGAAACCGCATTCAGAGCTTGTGAAATAGATATATGACGATTTCAAGCTTTGGCACTCTAAGTTTCTTAGGAGTTGAATATGAGCATATCTTGAGAAGAGAATACACTAGCTGCTTCCAAATGAAATATGTATGATGGTGAGTGGTTCCATATCATATATTCAAAAGGTAGCCATCTGCTCCTTTAGGAGCTTTAGATATAGGCTTTATAAAACCTTAACCTTTTCTCGCATTCAGAAACAAAGTTTTTCAAACTGTGTGTTTCTTGAAAGTCAACACTCAAATTTCATCCAAAAGGAAAAGGTTTGATGGTGGGCCGATACTCTATCAGGAGTAATCCCATTTGCCAGAAACCGCATTCAGAGCTTGTGAAATAGATATATGACGATTTCAAGCTTTGGCACTCTAAGTTTCTTAGTAGTTGAATATGAGCATATCTTCAAGAGAGAACACACTAGCTACTTCCAAATGAAATATGTATGATGGTGAGTGGTTCCATATCACATATTCAAAAGGTAGCCATCTGCTCCTTTAGGAGCTTTAGATATAGGCTTTATAAAACCTTTAACTTTTACCGCATTCAGAAACAAAGTTTTTCAAACTGTGCGTTTCTTGAAAGTCAACACTCAAATTTCAACCAAAAGGAAAAGGTTTGATGGTGGGCCGATACTCTATCAGGAGTAAGCTCATTTGCCAGAAACCGCATTCAGAGCTTGTGAAATACATATATGACGATTTCAAGCTTTGGCACTCTAAGTTTCATAGGAGTTGAATATGAGCATATCTTGAAGAGAGAATACACTAGCTGCTTCCAAATGAAATATGTATGATGGTGAGTGGTTCCATATCACATATTCAAATGGTAGCCATCTGCTCCTTTAGGAGCTTTAAATATAGGCTTTATAAAACCTTTAACTTTTCTCGCATTCAGAAACAAAGTTTTTCAAACTGTGCATTTCTTGAAAGTCAACACTCAAATTTCATCCAAAAGGAAAAGGTATGATGGTGGGCCGATACTCTATCAGGGGTATGCCCATTTGCCAGAAACCGCATTCAGAGCTTGTGAAATAGATATATGACGATTTCAAGCTTTGGCACTCTAAGTTTCTTAGGAGTCGAAAATTAGCATATCTTGAAAAGAGAACACACTAGCTGCTTCCAAATGAAATATGTATGATGGTGAGTGGTTCCATATCATATATTCAAAAGGTAGCCATCTGCTCCTTTAGGAGCATTAGATATAGGCTTTATAAAACCTTTACCTTTTCCCGCATTCAGAAACAAAGTTTTTCAAACTGTGCATTTCTTGAAAGTCAACACTGAAATTTCATCCAAAAGGAAAAGGTATGATGGTGGGCCGATACTCTATCAGGGGTATGCCCATTTGCCAGAAACCGCATTCAGAGCTTGTGAAATAGATATATGACGATTTCAAGCTTTGGCACTCTAAGTTTCTTAGGTGTCGAAAATTAGCATATCTTGAAAAGAGAACACACTAGCTCTTTCCAAATGAAATATGTATGATGGTGAGTGGTTCCATATCACATATTCAAAAGGTAGCCATCTGCTCTTTTAGGAGCTTTAGATATAGGCTTTATAAAACCTTTAACTTTTCCCGCATTCAGAAACAAAGTTTTTCAAACTGTGCGTTTCTTGAAAGTCAACACTCAAATTTCATCCAAAAGGAAAAGGTTTGATGGTGGACCGATACTCTATGAGGAGTAATCCCATTTGCCAGAAACCGCATTCAGAGCTTGTGAAATACATATATGACGATTTCAAGCTTTGGCACTCTAAGTTTCATAGGAGTTGAATATGAGCATATCTTGAAGAGAGAATACACTAGCTGCTTCCAAATGAAATATGTATGATGGTGAGTGGTTCCATATCATATATTCAAATGGTAGCCATCTGCTCCTTTAGGAGCTTTAAATATAGGCTTTATAAAACCTTTAACTTTTCCCGCATTCAGAAACAAAGTTTTTCAAACTGTGCATTTCATGAAAGTCAACACTGAAATTTCATCCAAAGGGAAAAGGTATGATGGTGGGCCGATACTCTATCAGGGGTATGCCCATTTGCCAGAAACCGCATTCAGAGCTTGTGAAATAGATATATGACGATTTCAAGCTTTGGCACCTCTAAGTTTCATCAGAGTTTAATATGAGCATATCTTGAAAAGAGAATACACTAGCTGCTTCCAAATGAAATATGTATGATGGTGAGTGGTTCCATATCATATATTCAAAAGGTGGCCATCTGCTCCTTTAGAAGCTTTAGATATAGGCTTTATAAAACCTTTACCTTTTCCCGCATTCAGAAACAAAGTTTTTCAAACTGTGTGTTTCTTGAAAGTCAACACTCAAATTTCATCCAAAAGGAAAAGGTTTGATGGTGGGCCGATACTCTATCAGGGGTATGCCCATTTGCCAGAAACCGCATTCAGAGCAAGTGAAATAGATATATGACGATTTCACGCTTTGGCACTCTAAGTTTCTTAGGAGTTGAAAATGAGCATATCTTGAGAAGAGAATACACTAGATGCTTCCAAATGAAATATGTATGATGGTGAGTGGTTCCATATCATATATTCAAAAGGTAGCCATCTGCTCCTTTAGGAGCTTTAGATATAGGCTTTATAAAACCTTTACCTTTTCCCGCATTCAGAAACAAAGTTTTTCAAACTGTGTGTTTCTTGAAAGTCAACACTCAAATTTCATCCAAAAGGAAAAGGTTTGATGGTGGGCCGATACTCTATCAGGGGTATGCCCATTTGCCAGAAACCGCATTCAGAGCTTGTGAAATAGATATATGACGATTTCAAGCTTTGGCACTCTAAGTTTCTTAGGAGTTGAATATGAGCATATCTTGAGAAGAGAATACACTAGATGCTTCCAAATGAAATATGTATGATGGTGAGTGGTTCCATATCATATATTCAAAAGGTAGCCATCTGCTCCTTTAGGAGCATTAGATATAGGCTTTATAAAACCTTTACCTTTTCCCGCATTCAGAAACAAAGTTTTTCAAACTGTGCATTTCTTGAAAGTCAACACTGAAATTTCATCCAAAAGGAAAAGGTATGATGGTGGGCCGATACTCTATCAGGGGTATGCCCATTTGCCAGAAACCGCATTCAGAGCTTGTGAAATAGATATATGACGATTTCAAGCTTTGGCACTCTAAGTTTCTTAGGTGTCGAAAATTAGCATATCTTGAAAAGAGAACACACTAGCTCTTTCCAAATGAAATATGTATGATGGTGAGTGGTTCCATATCACATATTCAAAAGGTAGCCATCTGCTCTTTTAGGAGCTTTAGATATAGGCTTTATAAAACCTTTAACTTTTCCCGCATTCAGAAACAAAGTTTTTCAAACTGTGCGTTTCTTGAAAGTCAACACTCAAATTTCATCCAAAAGGAAAAGGTTTGATGGTGGACCGATACTCTATGAGGAGTAATCCCATTTGCCAGAAACCGCATTCAGAGCTTGTGAAATACATATATGACGATTTCAAGCTTTGGCACTCTAAGTTTCATAGGAGTTGAATATGAGCATATCTTGAAGAGAGAATACACTAGCTGCTTCCAAATGAAATATGTATGATGGTGAGTGGTTCCATATCATATATTCAAATGGTAGCCATCTGCTCCTTTAGGAGCTTTAAATATAGGCTTTATAAAACCTTTAACTTTTCCCGCATTCAGAAACAAAGTTTTTCAAACTGTGCATTTCATGAAAGTCAACACTGAAATTTCATCCAAAGGGAAAAGGTATGATGGTGGGCCGATACTCTATCAGGGGTATGCCCATTTGCCAGAAACCGCATTCAGAGCTTGTGAAATAGATATATGACGATTTCAAGCTTTGGCACCTCTAAGTTTCATCAGAGTTTAATATGAGCATATCTTGAAAAGAGAATACACTAGCTGCTTCCAAATGAAATATGTATGATGGTGAGTGGTTCCATATCATATATTCAAAAGGTGGCCATCTGCTCCTTTAGAAGCTTTAGATATAGGCTTTATAAAACCTTTACCTTTTCCCGCATTCAGAAACAAAGTTTTTCAAACTGTGTGTTTCTTGAAAGTCAACACTCAAATTTCATCCAAAAGGAAAAGGTTTGATGGTGGGCCGATACTCTATCAGGGGTATGCCCATTTGCCAGAAACCGCATTCAGAGCAAGTGAAATAGATATATGACGATTTCACGCTTTGGCACTCTAAGTTTCTTAGGAGTTGAAAATGAGCATATCTTGAGAAGAGAATACACTAGATGCTTCCAAATGAAATATGTATGATGGTGAGTGGTTCCATATCATATATTCAAAAGGTAGCCATCTGCTCCTTTAGGAGCTTTAGATATAGGCTTTATAAAACCTTTACCTTTTCCCGCATTCAGAAACAAAGTTTTTCAAACTGTGTGTTTCTTGAAAGTCAACACTCAAATTTCATCCAAAAGGAAAAGGTTTGATGGTGGGCCGATACTCTATCAGGGGTATGCCCATTTGCCAGAAACCGCATTCAGAGCTTGTGAAATAGATATATGACGATTTCAAGCTTTGGCACTCTAAGTTTCTTAGGAGTTGAATATGAGCATATCTTGAGAAGAGAATACACTAGATGCTTCCAAATGAAATATGTATGATGGTGAGTGGTTCCATATCATATATTCAAAAGGTAGCCATCTGCTCCTTTAGGAGCTTTAGATATAGGCTTTATAAAACCTTAACCTTTTCTCGCATTCAGAAACAAAGTTTTTCAAACTGTGTGTTTCTTGAAAGTCAACACTCAAATTTCATCCAAAAGGAAAAGGTTTGATGGTGGGCCGATACTCTATCAGGGGTATGCCCATTTGCCAGAAACCGCATTCAGAGCAAGTGAAATAGATATATGACGATTTCACGCTTTGGCACTCTAAGTTTCTTAGGAGTTGAAAATGAGCATATCTTGAGAAGAGAATACACTAGCTGCTTCCAAATGAAATATGTATGATGGTGAGTGGTTCCATATCACATATTCAAAAGGTAGCCATCTGCTCTTTTAGGAGCTTTAGATATAGGCTTTATAAAACCTTTAACTTTTCCCGCATTCAGAAACAAAGTTTTTCAAACTGTGCGTTTCTTGAAAGTCAACACTCAAATTTCATCCAAAAGGAAAAGGTTTGATGGTGGGCCGATACTCTATCAGGAGTAATCCCATTTGCCAGAAACCGCATTCAGAGCTTGTGAAATAGATATATGACGATTTCAAGCTTTGGCACTCTAAGTTTCTTAGTAGTTGAATATGAGCATATCTTCAAGAGAGAACACACTAGCTACTTCCAAATGAAATATGTATGATGGTGAGTGATTCCATATCACATATTCAAAAGGTAGCCATCTGCTCCTTTAGGAGCTTTAGATATAGGCTTTATAAAACCTTTAACTTTTACCGCATTCAGAAACAAAGTTTTTCAAACTGTGCGTTTCTTGAAAGTCAACACTCAAATTTCAACCAAAAGGAAAAGGTTTGATGGTGGGCCGATACTCTATCAGGAGTAAGCTCATTTGCCAGAAACCGCATTCAGAGCTTGTGAAATACATATATGACGATTTCAAGCTTTGGCACTCTAAGTTTCATAGGAGTTGAATATGAGCATATCTTGAAGAGAGAATACACTAGCTGCTTCCAAATGAAATATGTATGATGGTGAGTGGTTCCATATCACATATTCAAATGGTAGCCATCTGCTCCTTTAGGAGCTTTAAATATAGGCTTTATAAAACCTTTAACTTTTCTCGCATTCAGAAACAAAGTTTTTCAAACTGTGCATTTCTTGAAAGTCAACACTCAAATTTCATCCAAAAGGAAAAGGTATGATGGTGGGCCGATACTCTATCAGGGGTATGCCCATTTGCCAGAAACCGCATTCAGAGCTTGTGAAATAGATATATGACGATTTCAAGCTTTGGCACTCTAAGTTTCTTAGGAGTCGAAAATGAGCATATCTTGAAAAGAGAACACACTAGCTGCTTCCAAATGAAATATGTATGATGGTGAGTGGTTCCATATCATATATTCAAAAGGTAGCCATCTGCTCCTTTAGGAGCATTAGATATAGGCTTTATAAAACCTTTAACTTTTCCCGCATTCAGAAACAAAGTTTTTCAAACTGTGCGTTTCTTGAAAGTCAACACTCAAATTTCATCCAAAATAAAAAGGTTTGATGGTGGACCGATACTCTATCAGGAGTAAGCTCATTTGCCAGAAACCGCATTCAGAGCTTGTGAAATACATATATGACGATTTCAAGCTTTGGCACTCTGTTTCATAGGAGTTGAAAATGAGCATATCTTGAAAAGAGAATACACTAGATGCTTCCAAATGAAATATGTATAATGGTGAGTGGTTCCATATCATATATTCAAAAGGTAGCCATCTGCTCCTTTAGGAGCTTTAGATATAGGTTTTATAAAACCCTTACCTTTTCCCGCATTCAGAAACAAAGTTTTTCAAACTGTGTGTTTTTTGAAAGTCAACACTCAAATTTCATCCAAAAGGAAAAGGTTTGAAGGTGGGCCGAGACTCTATCAGGGGTATGCCCATTTGCCAGAAACCGCATTCAGAGCTTGTGAAATAGATATATGACGATTTCAAGCTTTGGCACTCTGTTTCTTAGGAGTTGAAAATGAGCATATCTTGAGAAGAGAATACACTAGCTGCTTCCAAATGAAATATGTATGACTGTCATCGTTCCATATCATATATTCAAAAGGTAGCCATCTACTCCTTTAGGAGCTTTAGATATAGGCTTTATCAAACCTTTAACTTTTCCCGCATTCAGAAACAAAGTTTTTCAAACTGTGCGTTTCTTGAAAGTCAACACTCAAATTTCATCCAAAAGGAAAAGGTTTGATGGTGGGCCGATACTCTATCAGGAGTAAGCTAATTTGCCAGAAACCGCATTCAGAGCTTGTGAAATAGATATATGACGATTTCAAGCTTTGGCACTATAAGTTTCATAGGAGTTGAATATGAGCATATCTTGAAGAGAGAATACACTAGCTGCTTCCAAATGAAATATGTATGATGGTGAGTGGTTCCATATCACATATTCAAAAGGTACCCATCTGCTCTTTTAGGAGCTTTAGATATAGGCTTTATAAAACCTTTAACTTTTCCCGCATTCAGAAACAAAGTTTTTCAAACTGTGTGTTTCTTGAAAGTCAACACTCAAATTTCATCCAAAAGGAAAAGGTTTGAAGGTGGGCCGAGACTCTATCAGGGGTATGCCCATTTGCCCGAAACCGCATTCAGAGCTTGTGAAATAGATATATGACGATTTCAAGCTTTGGCACTCTGTTTCTTAGGAGTTGAAAATGAGCATATCTTGAGAAGAGAATACACTAGCTGCTTCCAAATGAAATATGTATGACTGTCATCGTTCCATATCATATATTCAAAAGGTAGCCATCTACTCCTTTAGGAGCTTTAGATATAGGCTTTATCAAACCTTTAACTTTTCCCGCATTCAGAAACAAAGTTTTTCAAACTGTGCGTTTCTTGAAAGTCAACACTCAAATTTCATCCAAAAGGAAAAGGTTTGATGGTGGGCCGATACTCTATCAGGAGTAAGCTAATTTGCCAGAAACCGCATTCAGAGCTTGTGAAATAGATATATGACGATTTCAAGCTTTGGCACTCTAAGTTTCATAGGAGTTGAATATGAGCATATCTTGAAGAGAGAATACACTAGCTGCTTCCAAATGAAATATGTATGATGGTGAGTGGTTCCATATCATATATTCAAAAGGTAGCCATCTGCTCCTTTAGGAGCTTTAGATATAGGCTTTATAAAACCTTTAACTTTTCCTACCTTCAGAAACAAAGTTTTTCACACTGTGCATTTCTTGAAAGTCAACACTCAAATTTCATCCAAAAGGAAAAGGTTTGATGGTGGGCCGATACTCTATCAGGAGTAATCCCATTTGCCAGAAACCGCATTCAGAGCTTGTGAAATAGATATATGACGATTTCAAGCTTTGGCACTCTAAGTTTCTTAGGAGTTGAATATGAGCATATCTTGAGAAGAGAATACACTAGATGCTTCCAAATGAAATATGTATGATGGTGAGTGGTTCCATATCATATATTCAAAAGGTAGCCATCTGCTCCTTTAGGAGCTTTAGATATAGGCTTTATAAAACCTTAACCTTTTCTCGCATTCAGAAACAAAGTTTTTCAAACTGTGTGTTTCTTGAAAGTCAACACTCAAATTTCATCCAAAAGGAAAAGGTTTGATGGTGGGCCGATACTCTATCAGGGGTATGCCCATTTGCCAGAAACCGCATTCAGAGCAAGTGAAATAGATATATGACGATTTCACGCTTTGGCACTCTAAGTTTCTTAGGAGTTGAAAATGAGCATATCTTGAGAAGAGAATACACTAGCTGCTTCCAAATGAAATATGTATGATGGTGAGTGGTTCCATATCACATATTCAAAAGGTAGCCATCTGCTCTTTTAGGAGCTTTAGATATAGGCTTTATAAAACCTTTAACTTTTCCCGCATTCAGAAACAAAGTTTTTCAAACTGTGCGTTTCTTGAAAGTCAACACTCAAATTTCATCCAAAAGGAAAAGGTTTGATGGTGGGCCGATACTCTATCAGGAGTAATCCCATTTGCCAGAAACCGCATTCAGAGCTTGTGAAATAGATATATGACGATTTCAAGCTTTGGCACTCTAAGTTTCTTAGTAGTTGAATATGAGCATATCTTCAAGAGAGAACACACTAGCTACTTCCAAATGAAATATGTATGATGGTGAGTGGTTCCATATCACATATTCAAAAGGTAGCCATCTGCTCCTTTAGGAGCTTTAGATATAGGCTTTATAAAACCTTTAACTTTTACCGCATTCAGAAACAAAGTTTTTCAAACTGTGCGTTTCTTGAAAGTCAACACTCAAATTTCAACCAAAAGGAAAAGGTTTGATGGTGGGCCGATAGTCTATCAGGAGTAAGCTCATTTGCCAGAAACCGCATTCAGAGCTTGTGAAATACATATATGACGATTTCAAGCTTTGGCACTCTAAGTTTCATAGGAGTTGAATATGAGCATATCTTGAAGAGAGAATACACTAGCTGCTTCCAAATAAAATATGTATGATGGTGAGTGGTTCCATATCACATATTCAAATGGAAGCCATCTGCTCCTTTAGGAGCTTTAAATATAGGCTTTATAAAACCTTTAACTTTTCTCGCATTCAGAAACAAAGTTTTTCAAACTGTGCATTTCTTGAAAGTCAACACTCAAATTTCATCCAAAAGGAAAAGGTATGATGGTGGGCCGATACTCTATCAGGGGTATGCCCATTTGCCAGAAACCGCATTCAGAGCTTGTGAAATAGATATATGACGATTTCAAGCTTTGGCACTCTAAGTTTCTTAGGAGTCGAAAATTAGCATATCTTGAAAAGAGAACACACTAGCTGCTTCCAAATGAAATATGTATGATGGTGAGTGGTTCCATATCATATATTCAAAAGGTAGCCATCTGCTCCTTTAGGAGCATTAGATATAGGCTTTATAAAACCTTTACCTTTTCCCGCATTCAGAAACAAAGTTTTTCAAACTGTGTGTTTCTTGAAAGTCAACACTGAAATTTCATCCAAAAGGAAAAGGTATGATGGTGGGCCGATACTCTATCAGGGGTATGCCCATTTGCCAGAAACCGCATTCAGAGCTTGTGAAATAGATATATGACGATTTCAAGCTTTGGCACTCTAAGTTTCTTAGGTGTCGAAAATTAGCATATCTTGAAAAGAGAACACACTAGCTCTTTCCAAATGAAATATGTATGATGGTGAGTGGTTCCATATCACATATTCAAAAGGTAGCCATCTGCTCTTTTAGGAGCTTTAGATATAGGCTTTATAAAACCTTTAACTTTTCCCGCATTCAGAAACAAAGTTTTTCAAACTGTGCGTTTCTTGAAAGTCAACACTCAAATTTCATCCAAAAGGAAAAGGTTTGATGGTGGACCGATACTCTATGAGGAGTAATCCCATTTGCCAGAAACCGCATTCAGAGCTTGTGAAATACATATATGACGATTTCAAGCTTTGGCACTCTAAGTTTCATAGGAGTTGAATATGAGCATATCTTGAAGAGAGAATACACTAGCTGCTTCCAAATGAAATATGTATGATGGTGAGTGGTTCCATATCATATATTCAAATGGTAGCCATCTGCTCCTTTAGGAGCTTTAAATATAGGCTTTATAAAACCTTTAACTTTTCCCGCATTCAGAAACAAAGTTTTTCAAACTGTGCATTTCATGAAAGTCAACACTGAAATTTCATCCAAAGGGAAAAGGTATGATGGTGGGCCGATACTCTATCAGGGGTATGCCCATTTGCCAGAAACCGCATTCAGAGCTTGTGAAATAGATATATGACGATTTCAAGCTTTGGCACTCTAAGTTTCATCAGAGTTTAATATGAGCATATCTTGAAAAGAGAATACACTAGCTGCTTCCAAATGAAATATGTATGATGGTGAGTGGTTCCATATCATATATTCAAAAGGTGGCCATCTGCTCCTTTAGAAGCTTTAGATATAGGCTTTATAAAACCTTTACCTTTTCCCGCATTCAGAAACAAAGTTTTTCAAACTGTGTGTTTCTTGAAAGTCAACACTCAAATTTCATCCAAAAGGAAAAGGTTTGATGGTGGGCCGATACTCTATCAGGGGTATGCCCATTTGCCAGAAACCGCATTCAGAGCAAGTGAAATAGATATATGACGATTTCACGCTTTGGCACTCTAAGTTTCTTAGGAGTTGAAAATGAGCATATCTTGAGAAGAGAATACACTAGATGCTTCCAAATGAAATATGTATGATGGTGAGTGGTTCCATATCATATATTCAAAAGGTAGCCATCTGCTCCTTTAGGAGCTTTAGATATAGGCTTTATAAAACCTTTACCTTTTCCCGCATTCAGAAACAAAGTTTTTCAAACTGTGTGTTTCTTGAAAGTCAACACTCAAATTTCATCCAAAAGGAAAAGGTTTGATGGTGGGCCGATACTCTATCAGGGGTATGCCCATTTGCCAGAAACCGCATTCAGAGCAAGTGAAATAGATATATGACGATTTCAAGCTTTGGCACTCTAAGTTTCTTAGGAGTTGAAAATGAGCATATCTTGAGAAGAGAATACACTAGCTGCTTCCAAATGAAATATGTATGATGGTGAGTGGTTCCATATCACATATTCAAAAGGTAGCCATCTGCTCTTTTAGGAGCTTTAGATATAGGCTTTATAAAACCTTTAACTTTTCCCGCATTCAGAAACAAAGTTTTTCAAACTGTGCGTTTCTTGAAAGTCAACACTCAAATTTCATCCAAAATAAAAAGGTTTGATGGTGGGCCGATACTCTATCAGGAGTAAGCTCATTTGCCAGAAACCGCATTCAGAGCTTGTGAAATACATATATGACGATTTCAAGCTTTGGCACTCTGTTTCTTAGGAGTTGAATATGAGCATATCTTGAAAAGAGAATACACTAGATGCTTCCAAATGAAATATGTATAATGGTGAGTGGTTCCATATCATATATTCAAAAGGTAGCCATCTGCTCCTTTAGGAGCTTTAGATATAGGCTTTATAAAACCCTTACCTTTTCCCGCATTCAGAAACAAAGTTTTTCAAACTGTGTGTTTCTTGAAAGTCAACACTCAAATTTCATCCAAAAGGAAAAGGTTTGAAGGTGGGCCGAGACTCTATCAGGGGTATGCCCATTTGCCAGAAACCGCATTCAGAGCTTGTGAAATAGATATATGACGATTTCAAGCTTTGGCACTCTGTTTCTTAGGAGTTGAAAATGAGCATATCTTGAGAAGAGAATACACTAGCTGCTTCCAAATGAAATATGTATGACTGTCATCGTTCCATATCATATATTCAAAAGGTAGCCATCTACTCCTTTAGGAGCTTTAGATATAGGCTTTATCAAACCTTTAACTTTTCCCGCATTCAGAAACAAAGTTTTTCAAACTGTGCGTTTCTTGAAAGTCAACACTCAAATTTCATCCAAAAGGAAAAGGTTTGATGGTGGGCCGATACTCTATCAGGAGTAAGCTAATTTGCCAGAAACCGCATTCAGAGCTTGTGAAATAGATATATGACGATTTCAAGCTTTGGCACTATAAGTTTCATAGGAGTTGAATATGAGCATATCTTGAAGAGAGAATACACTAGCTGCTTCCAAATGAAATATGTATGATGGTGAGTGGTTCCATATCATATATTCAAAAGGTAGCCATCTGCTCCTTTAGGAGCTTTAGATATAGGCTTTATAAAACCTTTAACTTTTCCCACCTTCAGAAACAAAGTTTTTCACACTGTGCATTTCTTGAAAGTCAACACTCAAATTTCATCCAAAAGGAAAAGGTTTGATGGTGGGCCGATACTCTATCAGGAGTAATCCCATTTGCCAGAAACCGCATTCAGAGCTTGTGAAATAGATATATGACGATTTCAAGCTTTGGCACTCTAAGTTTCTTAGTAGTTGAATATGAGCATATCTTCAAGAGAGAACACACTAGCTACTTCCAAATGAAATATGTATGATGGTGAGTGGTTCCATATCACATATTCAAAAGGTAGCCATCTGCTCCTTTAGGAGCTTTAGATATAGGCTTTATAAAACCTTTAACTTTTACCGCATTCAGAAACAAAGTTTTTCAAACTGTGCGTTTCTTGAAAGTCAACACTCAAATTTCAACCAAAAGGAAAAGGTTTGATGGTGGGCCGATACTCTATCAGGAGTAAGCTCATTTGCCAGAAACCGCATTCAGAGCTTGTGAAATACATATATGACGATTTCAAGCTTTGGCACCTCTAAGTTTCATCAGAGTTTAATATGAGCATATCTTGAAAAGAGAATACACTAGCTGCTTCCAAATGAAATATGTATGACTGTCATCGTTCCATATCATATATTCAAAAGGTAGCCATCTACTCCTTTAGGAGCTTTAGATATAGGCTTTATCAAACCTTTAACTTTTCCCGCATTCAGAAACAAAGTTTTTCAAACTGTGCGTTTCTTGAAAGTCAACACTCAAATTTCATCCAAAAGGAAAAGGTTTGATGGTGGGCCGATACTCTATCAGGAGTAAGCTAATTTGCCAGAAACCGCATTCAGAGCTTGTGAAATAGATATATGACGATTTCAAGCTTTGGCACTATAAGTTTCATAGGAGTTGAATATGAGCATATCTTGAAGAGAGAATACACTAGCTGCTTCCAAATGAAATATGTATGATGGTGAGTGGTTCCATATCATATATTCAAAAGGTAGCCATCTGCTCCTT
Source organism: Conger conger (assembly GCF_963514075.1). Classification (NCBI taxonomy): domain Eukaryota; kingdom Metazoa; phylum Chordata; class Actinopteri; order Anguilliformes; family Congridae; genus Conger; species Conger conger. The sequence goes on from NC_083764.1 coordinate 29,056,356, forward strand.
TAGGAGCTTTAGATATAGGCTTTATAAAACCTTTAACTTTTCCCACCTTCAGAAACAAAGTTTTTCACACTGTGCATTTCTTGAAAGTCAACACTCAAATTTCATCCAAAAGGAAAAGGTTTGATGGTGGGCCGATACTCTATCAGGAGTAATCCCATTTGCCAGAAACCGCATTCAGAGCTTGTGAAATAGATATATGACGATTTCAAGCTTTGGCACTCTAAGTTTCTTAGTAGTTGAATATGAGCATATCTTCAAGAGAGAACACACTAGCTACTTCCAAATGAAATATGTATGATGGTGAGTGGTTCCATATCACATATTCAAAAGGTAGCCATCTGCTCCTTTAGGAGCTTTAGATATAGGCTTTATAAAACCTTTAACTTTTACCGCATTCAGAAACAAAGTTTTTCAAACTGTGCGTTTCTTGAAAGTCAACACTCAAATTTCAACCAAAAGGAAAAGGTTTGATGGTGGGCCGATACTCTATCAGGAGTAAGCTCATTTGCCAGAAACCGCATTCAGAGCTTGTGAAATACATATATGACGATTTCAAGCTTTGGCACCTCTAAGTTTCATCAGAGTTTAATATGAGCATATCTTGAAAAGAGAATACACTAGCTGCTTCCAAATGAAATATGTATGATGGTGAGTGGTTCCATATCATATATTCAAAAGGTTGCCATCTACTCCTTTAGGAGCTTTAGATATAGGCTTTATCAAACCTTTAACTTTTCCCGCATTCAGAAACAAAGTTTTTCAAACTGTGCGTTTCTTGAAAGTCAACACTCAAATTTCATCCAAAAGGAAAAGGTTTGATGGTGGGCCGATACTCTATCAGGGTTATGCCCATTTGCCAGAAACCGCATTCAGAGCAAGTGAAATAGATATATGACGATTTCACGCTTTGGCACTCTAAGTTTCTTAGGAGTTGAAAATGAGCATATCTTGAGAAGAGAATACACTAGCTGCTTCCAAATGAAATATGTATGATGGTGAGTGGTTCCATATCACATATTCAAAAGGTAGCCATCTGCTCTTTTAGTAGCTTTAGATATAGGCTTTATAAAACCTTTAACTTTTCCCGCATTCAGAAACAAAGTTTTTCAAACTGTGCGTTTCTTGAAAGTCAACACTCAAATTTCATCCAAAAGGAAAAGGTTTGATGGTGGGCCGAGACTCTATCAGGGGTATGCCCATTTGCCAGAAACCGCATTCAGAGCTTGTGAAATAGATATATGACGATTTCAAGCTTTGGCACTCTAAGTTTCTTAGTAGTTGAAAATGAGCATATCTTGAGAAGAGAATACACTAGCTGCTTCCAAATGAAATATGTATGACTGTCATCGTTCCATATCATATATTCAAAAGGTAGCCATCTACTCCTTTAGGAGCTTTAGATATAGGCTTTATCAAACCTTTAACTTTTCCCGCATTCAGAAACAAAGTTTTTCAAACTGTGCGTTTCTTGAAAGTCAACACTCAAATTTCATCCAAAAGGAAAAGGTTTGATGGTGGGCCGATACTCTATCAGGAGTAAGCTAATTTGCCAGAAACCGCATTCAGAGCTTGTGAAATAGATATATGACGATTTCAAGCTTTGGCACTATAAGTTTCATAGGAGTTGAATATGAGCATATCTTGAAGAGAGAATACACTAGCTGCTTCCAAATGAAATATGTATGATGGTGAGTGGTTCCATATCACATATTCAAAAGGTAGCCATCTGCTCTTTTAGGAGCTTTAGATATAGGCTTTATAAAACCTTTAACTTTTCCCGCATTCAGAAACAAAGTTTTTCAAACTGTGTGTTTCTTGAAAGTCAACACTCAAATTTCATCCAAAAGGAAAAGGTTTGAAGGTGGGCCGAGACTCTATCAGGGGTATGCCCATTTGCCCGAAACCGCATTCAGAGCTTGTGAAATAGATATATGACGATTTCAAGCTTTGGCACTCTGTTTCTTAGGAGTTGAAAATGAGCATATCTTGAGAAGAGAATACACTAGCTGCTTCCAAATGAAATATGTATGACTGTCATCGTTCCATATCATATATTCAAAAGGTAGCCATCTACTCCTTTAGGAGCTTTAGATATAGGCTTTATCAAACCTTTAACTTTTCCCGCATTCAGAAACAAAGTTTTTCAAACTGTGCGTTTCTTGAAAGTCAACACTCAAATTTCATCCAAAAGGAAAAGGTTTGATGGTGGGCCGATACTCTATCAGGAGTAAGCTAATTTGCCAGAAACCGCATTCAGAGCTTGTGAAATAGATATATGACGATTTCAAGCTTTGGCACTCTAAGTTTCATAGGAGTTGAATATGAGCATATCTTGAAGAGAGAATACACTAGCTGCTTCCAAATGAAATATGTATGATGGTGAGTGGTTCCATATCATATATTCAAAAGGTAGCCATCTGCTCCTTTAGGAGCTTTAGATATAGGCTTTATAAAACCTTTAACTTTTCCTACCTTCAGAAACAAAGTTTTTCACACTGTGCATTTCTTGAAAGTCAACACTCAAATTTCATCCAAAAGGAAAAGGTTTGATGGTGGGCCGATACTCTATCAGGAGTAATCCCATTTGCCAGAAACCGCATTCAGAGCTTGTGAAATAGATATATGACGATTTCAAGCTTTGGCACTCTAAGTTTCTTAGGAGTTGAATATGAGCATATCTTGAGAAGAGAATACACTAGATGCTTCCAAATGAAATATGTATGATGGTGAGTGGTTCCATATCATATATTCAAAAGGTAGCCATCTGCTCCTTTAGGAGCTTTAGATATAGGCTTTATAAAACCTTAACCTTTTCTCGCATTCAGAAACAAAGTTTTTCAAACTGTGTGTTTCTTGAAAGTCAACACTCAAATTTCATCCAAAAGGAAAAGGTTTGATGGTGGGCCGATACTCTATCAGGGGTATGCCCATTTGCCAGAAACCGCATTCAGAGCAAGTGAAATAGATATATGACGATTTCACGCTTTGGCACTCTAAGTTTCTTAGGAGTTGAAAATGAGCATATCTTGAGAAGAGAATACACTAGCTGCTTCCAAATGAAATATGTATGATGGTGAGTGGTTCCATATCACATATTCAAAAGGTAGCCATCTGCTCTTTTAGGAGCTTTAGATATAGGCTTTATAAAACCTTTAACTTTTCCCGCATTCAGAAACAAAGTTTTTCAAACTGTGCGTTTCTTGAAAGTCAACACTCAAATTTCATCCAAAAGGAAAAGGTTTGATGGTGGGCCGATACTCTATCAGGAGTAATCCCATTTGCCAGAAACCGCATTCAGAGCTTGTGAAATAGATATATGACGATTTCAAGCTTTGGCACTCTAAGTTTCTTAGTAGTTGAATATGAGCATATCTTCAAGAGAGAACACACTAGCTACTTCCAAATGAAATATGTATGATGGTGAGTGGTTCCATATCACATATTCAAAAGGTAGCCATCTGCTCCTTTAGGAGCTTTAGATATAGGCTTTATAAAACCTTTAACTTTTACCGCATTCAGAAACAAAGTTTTTCAAACTGTGCGTTTCTTGAAAGTCAACACTCAAATTTCAACCAAAAGGAAAAGGTTTGATGGTGGGCCGATAGTCTATCAGGAGTAAGCTCATTTGCCAGAAACCGCATTCAGAGCTTGTGAAATACATATATGACGATTTCAAGCTTTGGCACTCTAAGTTTCATAGGAGTTGAATATGAGCATATCTTGAAGAGAGAATACACTAGCTGCTTCCAAATAAAATATGTATGATGGTGAGTGGTTCCATATCACATATTCAAATGGTAGCCATCTGCTCCTTTAGGAGCTTTAAATATAGGCTTTATAAAACCTTTAACTTTTCTCGCATTCAGAAACAAAGTTTTTCAAACTGTGCATTTCTTGAAAGTCAACACTCAAATTTCATCCAAAAGGAAAAGGTATGATGGTGGGCCGATACTCTATCAGGGGTATGCCCATTTGCCAGAAACCGCATTCAGAGCTTGTGAAATAGATATATGACGATTTCAAGCTTTGGCACTCTAAGTTTCTTAGGAGTTGAAAATGAGCATATCTTGAGAAGAGAATACACTAGATGCTTCTTCCAAATGAAATATGTATGATGGTGAGTGGTTCCATATCATATATTCAAAAGGTAGCCATCTGCTCCTTTAGGAGCTTTAGATATAGGCTTTATAAAACCTTTACCTTTTCCCGCATTCAGAAACAAAGTTTTTCAAACTGTGTGTTTCTTGAAAGTCAACACTGAAATTTCATCCAAAAGGAAAAGGTATGATGGTGGGCCGATACTCTATCAGGGGTATGCCCATTTGCCAGAAACCGCATTCAGAGCTTGTGAAATAGATATATGACGATTTCAAGCTTTGGCACTCTAAGTTTCTTAGGTGTCGAAAATTAGCATATCTTGAAAAGAGAACACACTAGCTCTTTCCAAATGAAATATGTATGATGGTGAGTGGTTCCATATCACATATTCAAAAGGTAGCCATCTGCTCTTTTAGGAGCTTTAGATATAGGCTTTATAAAACCTTTAACTTTTCCCGCATTCAGAAACAAAGTTTTTCAAACTGTGCGTTTCTTGAAAGTCAACACTCAAATTTCATCCAAAAGGAAAAGGTTTGATGGTGGACCGATACTCTATGAGGAGTAATCCCATTTGCCAGAAACCGCATTCAGAGCTTGTGAAATACATATATGACGATTTCAAGCTTTGGCACTCTAAGTTTCATAGGAGTTGAATATGAGCATATCTTGAAGAGAGAATACACTAGCTGCTTCCAAATGAAATATGTATGATGGTGAGTGGTTCCATATCATATATTCAAATGGTAGCCATCTGCTCCTTTAGGAGCTTTAAATATAGGCTTTATAAAACCTTTAACTTTTCCCGCATTCAGAAACAAAGTTTTTCAAACTGTGCATTTCATGAAAGTCAACACTGAAATTTCATCCAAAGGGAAAAGGTATGATGGTGGGCCGATACTCTATCAGGGGTATGCCCATTTGCCAGAAACCGCATTCAGAGCTTGTGAAATAGATATATGACGATTTCAAGCTTTGGCACCTCTAAGTTTCATCAGAGTTTAATATGAGCATATCTTGAAAAGAGAATACACTAGCTGCTTCCAAATGAAATATGTATGATGGTGAGTGGTTCCATATCATATATTCAAAAGGTGGCCATCTGCTCCTTTAGAAGCTTTAGATATAGGCTTTATAAAACCTTTACCTTTTCCCGCATTCAGAAACAAAGTTTTTCAAACTGTGTGTTTCTTGAAAGTCAACACTCAAATTTCATCCAAAAGGAAAAGGTTTGATGGTGGGCCGATACTCTATCAGGGGTATGCCCATTTGCCAGAAACCGCATTCAGAGCAAGTGAAATAGATATATGACGATTTCACGCTTTGGCACTCTAAGTTTCTTAGGAGTTGAAAATGAGCATATCTTGAGAAGAGAATACACTAGATGCTTCTTCCAAATGAAATATGTATGATGGTGAGTGGTTCCATATCATATATTCAAAAGGTAGCCATCTGCTCCTTTAGGAGCTTTAGATATAGGCTTTATAAAACCTTTACCTTTTCCCGCATTCAGAAACAAAGTTTTTCAAACTGTGTGTTTCTTGAAAGTCAACACTCAAATTTCATCCAAAAGGAAAAGGTTTGATGGTGGGCCGATACTCTATCAGGGGTATGCCCATTTGCCAGAAACCGCATTCAGAGCAAGTGAAATAGATATATGACGATTTCACGCTTTGGCACTCTAAGTTTCTTAGGAGTTGAAAATGAGCATATCTTGAGAAGAGAATACACTAGCTGCTTCCAAATGAAATATGTATGATGGTGAGTGGTTCCATATCACATATTCAAAAGGTAGCCATCTGCTCTTTTAGGAGCTTTAGATATAGGCTTTATAAAACCTTTAACTTTTCCCGCATTCAGAAACAAAGTTTTTCAAACTGTGCGTTTCTTGAAAGTCAACACTCAAATTTCATCCAAAATAAAAAGGTTTGATGGTGGGCCGATACTCTATCAGGAGTAAGCTCATTTGCCAGAAACCGCATTCAGAGCTTGTGAAATACATATATGACGATTTCAAGCTTTGGCACTCTGTTTCTTAGGAGTTGAATATGAGCATATCTTGAAAAGAGAATACACTAGATGCTTCCAAATGAAATATGTATAATGGTGAGTGGTTCCATATCATATATTCAAAAGGTAGCCATCTGCTCCTTTAGGAGCTTTAGATATAGGCTTTATAAAACCCTTACCTTTTCCCGCATTCAGAAACAAAGTTTTTCAAACTGTGTGTTTCTTGAAAGTCAACACTCAAATTTCATCCAAAAGGAAAAGGTTTGAAGGTGGGCCGAGACTCTATCAGGGGTATGCCCATTTGCCAGAAACCGCATTCAAGGCTTGTGAAATAGATATATGACGATTTCAAGCTTTGGCACTCTGTTTCTTAGGAGTTGAAAATGAGCATATCTTGAGAAGAGAATACACTAGCTGCTTCCAAATGAAATATGTATGACTGTCATCGTTCCATATCATATATTCAAAAGGTAGCCATCTACTCCTTTAGGAGCTTTAGATATAGGCTTTATCAAACCTTTAACTTTTCCCGCATTCAGAAACAAAGTTTTTCAAACTGTGCGTTTCTTGAAAGTCAACACTCAAATTTCATCCAAAAGGAAAAGGTTTGATGGTGGGCCGATACTCTATCAGGAGTAAGCTAATTTGCCAGAAACCGCATTCAGAGCTTGTGAAATAGATATATGACGATTTCAAGCTTTGGCACTATAAGTTTCATAGGAGTTGAATATGAGCATATCTTGAAGAGAGAATACACTAGCTGCTTCCAAATGAAATATGTATGATGGTGAGTGGTTCCATATCATATATTCAAAAGGTAGCCATCTGCTCCTTTAGGAGCTTTAGATATAGGCTTTATAAAACCTTTAACTTTTCCCACCTTCAGAAACAAATTTTTCACACTGTGCATTTCTTGAAAGTCAACACTCAAATTTCATCCAAAAGGAAAAGGTTTGATGGTGGGCCGATACTCTATCAGGAGTAATCCCATTTGCCAGAAACCGCATTCAGAGCTTGTGAAATAGATATATGACGATTTCAAGCTTTGGCACTCTAAGTTTCTTAGTAGTTGAATATGAGCATATCTTCAAGAGAGAACACACTAGCTACTTCCAAATGAAATATGTATGATGGTGAGTGGTTCCATATCACATATTCAAAAGGTAGCCATCTGCTCCTTTAGGAGCTTTAGATATAGGCTTTATAAAACCTTTAACTTTTACCGCATTCAGAAACAAAGTTTTTCAAACTGTGCGTTTCTTGAAAGTCAACACTCAAATTTCAACCAAAAGGAAAAGGTTTGATGGTGGGCCGATACTCTATCAGGAGTAAGCTCATTTGCCAGAAACCGCATTCAGAGCTTGTGAAATACATATATGACGATTTCAAGCTTTGGCACCTCTAAGTTTCATCAGAGTTTAATATGAGCATATCTTGAAAAGAGAATACACTAGCTGCTTCCAAATGAAATATGTATGATGGTGAGTGGTTCCATATCATATATTCAAAAGGTTGCCATCTACTCCTTTAGGAGCTTTAGATATAGGCTTTATCAAACCTTTAACTTTTCTCGCATTCAGAAACAAAGTTTTTCAAACTGTGCGTTTCTTGAAAGTCAACACTCAAATTTCATCCAAAAGAAAAAGTTTTGATGGTGGGCCGATACTCTATCAGGAGTAAGCTCATTTGCCAGAAACCGCATTCAGAGCTTGTGAAATAGATATATGACGATTTCAAGCTTTGGCACTCTAAGTTTCTTAGGAGTTGAATATGAGCATATCTTGAGAAGAGAATACACTAGCTGCTTCCAAATGAAATATGTATGATGGTGAGTGGTTCCATATCATATATTCAAAAGGTAGCCATCTGCTCCTTTAGGAGCTTTAGATATAGGCTTTATAAAACCTTAACCTTTTCCCGCATTCAGAAACAAAGTTTTTCAAACTGTGTGTTTCTTGAAAGTCAACACTCAAATTTCATCCAAAAGGAAAAGGTTTGATGGTGGGCCGATACTCTATCAGGGGTATGCCCATTTGCCAGAAACCGCATTCAGAGCAAGTGAAATAGATATATGACGATTTCACGCTTTGGCACTCTAAGTTTCTTAGGAGTTGAAAATGAGCATATCTTGAGAAGAGAATACACTAGCTGCTTCCAAATGAAATATGTATGATGGTGAGTGGTTCCATATCACATATTCAAAAGGTAGCCATCTGCTCTTTTAGTAGCTTTAGATATAGGCTTTATAAAACCTTTAACTTTTCCCGCATTCAGAAACAAAGTTTTTCAAACTGTGCGTTTCTTGAAAGTCAACACTCAAATTTCATCCAAAAGGAAAAGGTTTGATGGTGGGCCGATACTCTATCAGGAGTAATCCCATTTGCCAGAAACCGCATTCAGAGCTTGTGAAATACATATATGACGATTTCAAGCTTTGGCACCTCTAAGTTTCATCACAGTTTAATATGAGCATATCTTGAAAAGAGAATACACTAGCTGCTTCCAAATGAAATATGTATGATGGTGAGTGGTTCCATATCATATATTTAAAAGGTAGCCATCTACTCCTTTAGGAGCTTTAGATATAGGCTTTATCAAACCTTTAACTTTTCCCGCATTCAGAAACAAAGTTTTTCAAACTGTGCGTTTCTTGAAAGTCAACACTCAAATTTCATCCAAAAGAAAAAGGTTTGATGGTGGGCCGATACTCTATCAGGAGTAAGCTCATTTGCCAGAAACCGCATTCAGAGCTTGTGAAATAGATATATGACGATTTCAAGCTTTGGCACTCTAAGTTTCTTAGGAGTTGAATATGAGCATATCTTGAGAAGAGAATACACTAGATGCTTCCAAATGAAATATGTATGATGGTGAGTGGTTCCATATCATATATTCAAAAGGTAGCCATCTGCTCCTTTAGGAGCTTTAGATATAGGCTTTATAAAACCTTAACCTTTTCCCGCATTCAGAAACAAAGTTTTTCAAACTGTGTGTTTCTTGAAAGTCAACACTCAAATTTCATCCAAAAGGAAAAGGTTTGATGGTGGGCCGATACTCTATCAGGGGTATGCCCATTTGCCAGAAACCGCATTCAGAGCAAGTGAAATAGATATATGACGATTTCACGCTTTGGCACTCTAAGTTTCTTAGGAGTTGAAAATGAGCATATCTTGAGAAGAGAATACACTAGCTGCTTCCAAATGAAATATGTATGATGGTGAGTGGTTCCATATCACATATTCAAAAGGTAGCCATCTGCTCTTTTAGGAGCTTTAGATATAGGCTTTATAAAACCTTTAACTTTTCCCGCATTCAGAAACAAAGTTTTTCAAACTGTGCGTTTCTTGAAAGTCAACACTCAAATTTCATCCAAAAGGAAAAGGTTTGATGGTGGGCCGATACTCTATCAGGGGTATGCCCATTTGCCAGAAACCGCATTCAGAGCTTGTGAAATAGATATATGACGATTTCAAGCTATGGCACTCTAAGTTTCTTAGGAGTCGAAAATTAGCATATCTTGAAAAGAGAATACACTAGCTGCTTCCAAATGAAATATGTATGATGGTGAGTCGTTCCATATCATATATTCAAAAGGTAGCCATCTGCTCTTTTAGGAGCTTTAGATATAGGCTTTATAAAACCTTTAACTTTTCCCGCATTCAGAAACAAAGTTTTTCAAACTGTGCGTTTCTTGAAAGTCAACACTCAAATTTCATCCAAAATAAAAAGGTTTGATGGTGGACCGATACTCTATCAGGAGTAAGCTCATTTGCCAGAAACCGCATTCAGAGCTTGTGAAATACATATATGACGATTTCAAGCTTTGGCACTCTGTTTCTTAGGAGTTGAAAATGAGCATATCTTGAAAAGAGAATACACTAGATGCTTCCAAATGAAATATGTATAATGGTGAGTGGTTCCATATCATATATTCAAAAGGTAGCCATCTGCTCCTTTAGGAGCTTTAGATATAGGTTTTATAAAACCCTTACCTTTTCCCGCATTCAGAAACAAAGTTTTTCAAACTGTGTGTTTTTTGAAAGTCAACACTCAAATTTCATCCAAAAGGAAAAGGTTTGAAGGTGGGCCGAGACTCTATCAGGGGTATGCCCATTTGCCAGAAACCGCATTCAGAGCTTGTGAAATAGATATATGACGATTTCAAGCTTTGGCACTCTGTTTCTTAGGAGTTGAAAATGAGCATATCTTGAGAAGAGAATACACTAGCTGCTTCCAAATGAAATATGTATGACTGTCATCGTTCCATATTATATATTCAAAAGGTAGCCATCTACTCCTTTAGGAGCTTTAGATATAGGCTTTATCAAACCTTTAACTTTTCCCGCATTCAGAAACAAAGTTTTTCAAACTGTGCGTTTCTTGAAAGTCAACACTCAAATTTCATCCAAAAGAAAAAGGTTTGATGGTGGGCCGATACTCTATCAGGAGTAATCCCATTTGCCAGAAACCGCATTCAGAGCTTGTGAAATAGATATATGACGATTTCAAGCTTTGGCACTCTAAGTTTCTTAGTAGTTGAATATGAGCATATCTTCAAGAGAGAACACACTAGCTACTTCCAAATGAAATATGTATGATGGTGAGTGGTTCCATATCACATATTCAAAAGGTAGCCATCTGCTCCTTTAGGAGCTTTAGATATAGGCTTTATAAAACCTTTAACTTTTACCGCATTCAGAAACAAAGTTTTTCAAACTGTGCGTTTCTTGAAAGTCAACACTCAAATTTCAACCAAAAGGAAAAGGTTTGATGGTGGGCCGATACTCTATCAGGAGTAAGCTCATTTGCCAGAAACCGCATTCAGAGCTTGTGAAATACATATATGACGATTTCAAGCTTTGGCACCTCTAAGTTTCATCAGAGTTTAATATGAGCATATCTTGAAAAGAGAATACACTAGCTGCTTCCAAATGAAATATGTATGATGGTGAGTGGTTCCATATCATATATTCAAAAGGTTGCCATCTACTCCTTTAGGAGCTTTAGATATAGGCTTTATCAAACCTTTAACTTTTCCCGCATTCAGAAACAAAGTTTTTCAAACTGTGCGTTTCTTGAAAGTCAACACTCAAATTTCATCCAAAAGAAAAAGGTTTGATGGTGGGCCGATACTCTATCAGGAGTAAGCTCATTTGCCAGAAACCGCATTCAGAGCTTGTGAAATAGATATATGACGATTTCAAGCTTTGGCACTCTAAGTTTCTTAGGAGTTGAATATGAGCATATCTTGAGAAGAGAATACACTAGATGCTTCCAAATGAAATATGTATGATGGTGAGTGGTTCCATATCATATATTCAAAAGGTAGCCATCTGCTCCTTTAGGAGCTTTAGATATAGGCTTTATCAAACCTTTAACTTTTCCCGCATTCAGAAACAAAGTTTTTCAAACTGTGCGTTTCTTGAAAGTCAACACTCAAATTTCATCCAAAAGAAAAGGGTTTGATGGTGGGCCGATACTCTATCAGGAGTAAGCTCATTTGCCAGAAACCGCATTCAGAGCTTGTGAAATAGATATATGACGATTTCAAGCTTTGGCACTCTAAGTTTCTTAGGAGTTGAATATGAGCATATCTTGAGAAGAGAATACACTAGATGCTTCCAAATGAAATATGTATGATGGTGAGTGGTTCCATATCATATATTCAAAAGGTAGCCATCTGCTCCTTTAGGAGCTTTAGATATAGGCTTTATAAAACCTTAACCTTTTCCCGCATTCAGAAACAAAGTTTTTCAAACTGTGTGTTTCTTGAAAGTCAACACTCAAATTTCATCCAAAAGGAAAAGGTTTGATGGTGGGCCGATACTCTATCAGGGGTATGCCCATTTGCCAGAAACCGCATTCAGAGCAAGTGAAATAGATATATGACGATTTCACGCTTTGGCACTCTAAGTTTCTTAGGAGTTGAAAATGAGCATATCTTGAGAAGAGAATACACTAGCTGCTTCCAAATGAAATATGTATGATGGTGAGTGGTTCCATATCACATATTCAAAAGGTAGCCATCTGCTCTTTTAGGAGCTTTAGATATAGGCTTTATAAAACCTTTAACTTTTCCCGCATTCAGAAACAAAGTTTTTCAAACTGTGCGTTTCTTGAAAGTCAACACTCAAATTTCATCCAAAAGGAAAAGGTTTGATGGTGGGCCGATACTCTATCAGGGGTATGCCCATTTGCCAGAAACCGCATTCAGAGCTTGTGAAATAGATATATGACGATTTCAAGCTATGGCACTCTAAGTTTCTTAGGAGTTGAAAATGAGCATATCTTGAGAAGAGAATACACTAGCTGCTTCCAAAAGAAATATGTATGATGGTGAGTGGTTCCATATCACATATTCAAAAGGTAGCCATCTGCTCTTTTAGTAGCTTTAGATATAGGCTTTATAAAACCTTTAACTTTTCCCGCATTCAGAAACAAAGTTTTTCAAACTGTGCGTTTCTTGAAAGTCAACACTCAAATTTCATCCAAAAGGAAAAGGTTTGATGGTGGGCCGATACTCTATCAGGAGTAATCCCATTTGCCAGAAACCGCATTCAGAGCTTGTGAAATAGATATATGACGATTTCAAGCTTTGGCACTCTAAGTTTCTTAGTAGTTGAATATGAGCATATCTTCAAGAGAGAACACACTAGCTACTTCCAAATGAAATATGTATGATGGTGAGTGGTTCCATATCATATATTCAAAAGGTAGCCATCTACTCCTTTAGGAGCTTTAGATATAGGCTTTATCAAACCTTTAACTTTTCCCGCATTCAGAAACAAAGTTTTTCAAACTGTGCGTTTCTTGAAAGTCAACACTCAAATTTCATCCAAAAGAAAAGGGTTTGATGGTGGGCCGATACTCTATCAGGAGTAAGCTCATTTGCCAGAAACCGCATTCAGAGCTTGTGAAATAGATATATGACGATTTCAAGCTTTGGCACTCTAAGTTTCTTAGGAGTTGAATATGAGCATATCTTGAGAAGAGAATACACTAGATGCTTCCAAATGAAATATGTATGATGGTGAGTGGTTCCATATCATATATTCAAAAGGTAGCCATCTGCTCCTTTAGGAGCTTTAGATATAGGCTTTATAAAACCTTAACCTTTTCCCGCATTCAGAAACAAAGTTTTTCAAACTGTGTGTTTCTTGAAAGTCAACACTCAAATTTCATCCAAAAGGAAAAGGTTTGATGGTGGGCCGATACTCTATCAGGGGTATGCCCATTTGCCAGAAACCGCATTCAGAGCAAGTGAAATAGATATATGACGATTTCACGCTTTGGCACTCTAAGTTTCTTAGGAGTTGAAAATGAGCATATCTTGAGAAGAGAATACACTAGCTGCTTCCAAATGAAATATGTATGATGGTGAGTGGTTCCATATCACATATTCAAAAGGTAGCCATCTGCTCTTTTAGGAGCTTTAGATATAGGCTTTATAAAACTTTTAACTTTTCCCGCATTCAGAAACAAAGTTTTTCAAACTGTGCGTTTCTTGAAAGTCAACACTCAAATTTCATCCAAAAGGAAAAGGTTTGATGGTGGGCCGATACTCTATCAGGGGTATGCCCATTTGCCAGAAACCGCATTCAGAGCTTGTGAAATAGATATATGACGATTTCAAGCTATGGCACTCTAAGTTTCTTAGGAGTCGAAAATTAGCATATCTTGAAAAGAGAACACACTAGCTGCTTCCAAATGAAATATGTATGATGGTGAGTCGTTCCATATCACATATTCAAAAGGTAGCCATCTGCTCTTTTAGGAGCTTTAGATATAGGCTTTATAAAACCTTTAACTTTTCCCGCATTCAGAAACAAAGTTTTTCAAACTGTGCGTTTCTTGAAAGTCAACACTCAAATTTCATCCAAAATGAAAAGGTTTGATGGTGGACCGATACTCTATCAGGAGTAAGCTCATTTGCCAGAAACCGCATTCAGAGCTTGTGAAATAGATATATGACGATTTCAAGCTTTGGCACTCTAAGTTTCTTAGTAGTTGAATATGAGCATATCTTCAAGAGAGAACACACTAGCTACTTCCAAATGAAATATGTATGATGGTGAGTGGTTCCATATCACATATTCAAAAGGTAGCCATCTGCTCCTTTAGGAGCTTTAGATATAGGCTTTATAAAACCTTTAACTTTTACCGCATTCAGAAACAAAGTTTTTCAAACTGTGCGTTTCTTGAAAGTCAACACTCAAATTTCAACCAAAAGGAAAAGGTTTGATGGTGGGCCGATACTCTATCAGGAGTAAGCTCATTTGCCAGAAACCGCATTCAGAGCTTGTGAAATACATATATGACGATTTCAAGCTTTGGCACCTCTAACTTTCATCAGAGTTTAATATGAGCATATCTTGAAAAGAGAATACACTAGCTGCTTCCAAATGAAATATGTATGATGGTGAGTGGTTCCATATCATATATTCAAAAGGTTGCCATCTACTCCTTTAGGAGCTTTAGATATAGGCTTTATCAAACCTTTAACTTTTCCCGCATTCAGAAACAAAGTTTTTCAAACTGTGCGTTTCTTGAAAGTCAACACTCAAATTTCATCCAAAAGAAAAAGGTTTGATGGTGGGCCGATACTCTATCAGGAGTAAGCTCATTTGCCAGAAACCGCATTCAGAGCTTGTGAAATAGATATATGACGATTTCAAGCTTTGGCACTCTAAGTTTCTTAGGAGTTGAATATGAGCATATCTTGAGAAGAGAATACACTAGCTGCTTCCAAATGAAATATGTATGATGGTGAGTGGTTCCATATCATATATTCAAAAGGTAGCCATCTGCTCCTTTAGGAGCTTTAGATATAGGCTTTATAAAACCTTAACCTTTTCCCGCATTCAGAAACAAAGTTTTTCAAACTGTGTGTTTCTTGAAAGTCAACACTCAAATTTCATCCAAAAGGAAAAGGTTTGATGGTGGGCCGATACTCTATCAGGGGTATGCCCATTTGCCAGAAACCGCATTCAGAGCAAGTGAAATAGATATATGACGATTTCACGCTTTGGCACTCTAAGTTTCTTAGGAGTTGAAAATGAGCATATCTTGAGAAGAGAATACACTAGCTGCTTCCAAATGAAATATGTATGATGGTGAGTGGTTCCATATCACATATTCAAAAGGTAGCCATCTGCTCTTTTAGTAGCTTTAGATATAGGCTTTATAAAACCTTTAACTTTTCCCGCATTCAGAAACAAAGTTTTTCAAACTGTGCGTTTCTTGAAAGTCAACACTCAAATTTCATCCAAAAGGAAAAGGTTTGATGGTGGGCCGATACTCTATCAGGAGTAATCCCATTTGCCAGAAACCGCATTCAGATCTTGTGAAATAGATATATGACGATTTCAAGCTTTGGCACTCTAAGTTTCTTAGTAGTTGAATATGAGCATATCTTCAAGAGAGAACACACTAGCTACTTCCAAATGAAATATGTATGATGGTGAGTGGTTCCATATCATATATTCAAAAGGTAGCCATCTGCTCCTTTAGGAGCTTTAGAAATAGGCTTTATAAAACCTTTAACTTTTACCGCATTCAGAAACAAAGTTTTTCAAACTGTGCATTTCTTGAAAGTCAACACTCAAATTTCAACCAAAAGGAAAAGGTTTGATGGTGGGCCGATACTCTATCAGGAGTAAGCTCATTTGCCAGAAACCGCATTCAGAGCTTGTGAAATACATATATGACGATTTCAAGCTTTGGCACCTCTAAGTTTCATCACAGTTTAATATGAGCATATCTTGAAAAGAGAATACACTAGCTGCTTCCAAATGAAATATGTATGATGGTGAGTGGT
This sequence comes from Conger conger, assembly GCF_963514075.1. NCBI lineage: Eukaryota > Metazoa > Chordata > Actinopteri > Anguilliformes > Congridae > Conger > Conger conger. The sequence continues at coordinate 29,072,278 of NC_083764.1, forward strand.
TCCATATCATATATTTAAAAGGTAGCCATCTACTCCTTTAGGAGCTTTAGATATAGGCTTTATCAAACCTTTAACTTTTCCCGCATTCAGAAACAAAGTTTTTCAAACTGTGCGTTTCTTGAAAGTCAACACTCAAATTTCATCCAAAAGAAAAAGGTTTGATGGTGGGCCGATACTCTATCAGGAGTAAGCTCATTTGCCAGAAACCGCATTCAGAGCTTGTGAAATAGATATATGACGATTTCAAGCTTTGGCACTCTAAGTTTCTTAGGAGTTGAATATGAGCATATCTTGAGAAGAGAATACACTAGATGCTTCCAAATGAAATATGTATGATGGTGAGTGGTTCCATATCATATATTCAAAAGGTAGCCATCTGCTCCTTTAGGAGCTTTAGATATAGGCTTTATAAAACCTTAACCTTTTCCCGCATTCAGAAACAAAGTTTTTCAAACTGTGTGTTTCTTGAAAGTCAACACTCAAATTTCATCCAAAAGGAAAAGGTTTGATGGTGGGCCGATACTCTATCAGGGGTATGCCCATTTGCCAGAAACCGCATTCAGAGCAAGTGAAATAGATATATGACGATTTCACGCTTTGGCACTCTAAGTTTCTTAGGAGTTGAAAATGAGCATATCTTGAGAAGAGAATACACTAGCTGCTTCCAAATGAAATATGTATGATGGTGAGTGGTTCCATATCACATATTCAAAAGGTAGCCATCTGCTCTTTTAGGAGCTTTAGATATAGGCTTTATAAAACCTTTAACTTTTCCCGCATTCAGAAACAAAGTTTTTCAAACTGTGCGTTTCTTGAAAGTCAACACTCAAATTTCATCCAAAAGGAAAAGGTTTGATGGTGGGCCGATACTCTATCAGGGGTATGCCCATTTGCCAGAAACCGCATTCAGAGCTTGTGAAATAGATATATGACGATTTCAAGCTATGGCACTCTAAGTTTCTTAGGAGTCGAAAATTAGCATATCTTGAAAAGAGAACACACTAGCTGCTTCCAAATGAAATATGTATGATGGTGAGTCGTTCCATATCATATATTCAAAAGGTAGCCATCTGCTCTTTCAGGAGCTTTAGATATAGGCTTTATAAAACCTTAACCTTTTCCCGCATTCAGAAACAAAGTTTTTCAAACTGTGTGTTTCTTGAAAGTCAACACTCAAATTTCATCCAAAAGGAAAAGGTTTGATGGTGGGCCGATACTCTCTCAGGGGTATGCCCATTTGCCAGAAACCGCATTCAGAGCAAGTGAAATAGATATATGACGATTTCACGCTTTGGCACTCTAAGTTTCTTAGGAGTTGAAAATGAGCATATCTTGAGAAGAGAATACACTAGCTGCTTCCAAATGAAATATGTATGATGGTGAGTGGTTCCATATCACATATTCAAAAGGTAGCCATCTGCTCTTTTAGGAGCTTTAGATATAGGCTTTATAAAACCTTTAACTTTTCCCGCATTCAGAAACAAAGTTTTTCAAACTGTGCGTTTCTTGAAAGTCAACACTCAAATTTCATCCAAAATAAAAAGGTTTGATGGTGGACCGATACTCTCTCAGGGGTATGCCCATTTGCCAGAAACCGCATTCAGAGCAAGTGAAATAGATATATGACGATTTCACGCTTTGGCACTCTAAGTTTCTTAGGAGTTGAAAATGAGCATATCTTGAGAAGAGAATACACTAGCTGCTTCCAAATGAAATATGTATGATGGTGAGTGGTTCCATATCACATATTCAAAAGGTAGCCATCTGCTCTTTTAGGAGCTTTAGATATAGGCTTTATAAAACCTTTAACTTTTCCCGCATTCAGAAACAAAGTTTTTCAAACTGTGCGTTTCTTGAAAGTCAACACTCAAATTTCATCCAAAATAAAAAGGTTTGATGGTGGACCGATACTCTATCAGGAGTAAGCTCATTTGCCAGAAACCGCATTCAGAGCTTGTGAAATACATATATGACGATTTCAAGCTTTGGCACTCTGTTTCTTAGGAGTTGAAAATGAGCATATCTTGAAAAGAGAATACACTAGATGCTTCCAAATGAAATATGTATAATGGTGAGTGGTTCCATATCATATATTCAAAAGGTAGCCATCTGCTCCTTTAGGAGCTTTAGATATAGGTTTTATAAAACCCTTACCTTTTCCCGCATTCAGAAACAAAGTTTTTCAAACTGTGTGTTTTTTGAAAGTCAACACTCAAATTTCATCCAAAAGGAAAAGGTTTGAAGGTGGGCCGAGACTCTATCAGGGGTATGCCCATTTGCCAGAAACCGCATTCAGAGCTTGTGAAATAGATATATGACGATTTCAAGCTTTGGCACTCTGTTTCTTAGGAGTTGAAAATGAGCATATCTTGAGAAGAGAATACACTAGCTGCTTCCAAATGAAATATGTATGACTGTCATCGTTCCATATTATATATTCAAAAGGTAGCCATCTACTCCTTTAGGAGCTTTAGATATAGGCTTTATCAAACCTTTAACTTTTCCCGCATTCAGAAACAAAGTTTTTCAAACTGTGCGTTTCTTGAAAGTCAACACTCAAATTTCATCCAAAAGGAAAAGGTTTGATGGTGGGCCGATACTCTATCAGGAGTAAGCTAATTTGCCAGAAACCGCATTCAGAGCTTGTGAAATAGATATATGACGATTTCAAGCTTTGGCACTATAAGTTTCATAGGAGTTGAATATGAGCATATCTTGAAGAGAGAATACACTAGCTGCTTCCAAATGAAATATGTATGATGGTGAGTGGTTCCATATCATATATTCAAAAGGTAGCCATCTGCTCCTTTAGGAGCTTTAGATATAGGCTTTATAAAACCTTTAACTTTTCCCACCTTCAGAAACAAAGTTTTTCACACTGTGCATTTCTTGAAAGTCAACACTCAAATTTCATCCAAAAGGAAAAGGTTTGATGGTGGGCCGATACTCTATCAGGAGTAATCCCATTTGCCAGAAACCGCATTCAGAGCTTGTGAAATAGATATATGACGATTTCAAGCTTTGGCACTCTAAGTTTCTTAGTAGTTGAATATGAGCATATCTTCAAGAGAGAACACACTAGCTACTTCCAAATGAAATATGTATGATGGTGAGTGGTTCCATATCATATATTCAAATGGTAGCCATCTGCTCCTTTAGGAGCTTTAAATATAGGCTTTATAAAACCTTTAACTTTTACCGCATTCAGAAACAAAGTTTTTCAAACTGTGCGTTTCTTGAAAGTCAACACTCAAATTTCATCCAAAAGAAAAAGGTTTGATGGTGGGCCGATACTCTATCAGGAGTAAGCTCATTTGCCAGAAACCGCATTCAGAGCTTGTGAAATAGATATATGACGATTTCAAGCTTTGGCACTCTAAGTTTCTTAGGAGTTGAATATGAGCATATCTTGAGAAGAGAATACACTAGATGCTTCCAAATGAAATATGTATGATGGTGAGTGGTTCCATATCATATATTCAAAAGGTAGCCATCTGCTCCTTTAGGAGCTTTAGATATAGGCTTTATAAAACCTTAACCTTTTCCCGCATTCAGAAACAAAGTTTTTCAAACTGTGTGTTTCTTGAAAGTCAACACTCAAATTTCATCCAAAAGGAAAAGGTTTGATGGTGGGCCGATACTCTATCAGGGGTATGACCATTTGCCAGAAACCGCATTCAGAGCAAGTGAAATAGATATATGACGATTTCACGCTTTGGCACTCTAAGTTTCTTAGGAGTTTAAAATGAGCATATCTTGAGAAGAGAATACACTAGCTGCTTCCAAATGAAATATGTATGATGGTGAGTGGTTCCATATCACATATTCAAAAGGTAGCCATCTGCTCTTTTAGTAGCTTTAGATATAGGCTTTATAAAACCTTTAACTTTTCCCGCATTCAGAAACAAAGTTTTTCAAACTGTGCGTTTCTTGAAAGTCAACACTCAAATTTCATCCAAAAGGAAAAGGTTTGATGGTGGGCCGATACTCTATCAGGAGTAATCCCATTTGCCAGAAACCGCATTCAGAGCTTGTGAAATAGATATATGACGATTTCAAGCTTTGGCACTCTAAGTTTCTTAGTAGTTGAATATGAGCATATCTTCAAGAGAGAACACACTAGCTACTTCCAAATGAAATATGTATGATGGTGTGTGGTTCCATATCATATATTCAAAAGGTAGCCATCTGCTCCTTTAGGAGCTTTAGATATAGGCTTTATCAAACCTTTAACTTTTCCCGCATTCAGAAACAAAGTTTTTCAAACTGTGCGTTTCTTGAAAGTCAACACTCAAATTTCATCCAAAAGGAAAAGGTTTGATGGTGGGCCGATACTCTATCAGGAGTAAGCTCATTTGCCAGAAACCGCATTCAGAGCTTGTGAAATAGATATATGACGATTTCAAGCTTTGGCACTCTAAGTTTCTTAGGAGTTGAATATGAGCATATCTTGAGAAGAGAATACACTAGATGCTTCCAAATGAAATATGTATGATGGTGAGTGGTTCCATATCATATATTCAAAAGGTAGCCATCTGCTCCTTTAGGAGCTTTAGATATAGGCTTTATAAAACCTTAACCTTTTCCCGCATTCAGAAACAAAGTTTTTCAAACTGTGTGTTTCTTGAAAGTCAACACTCAAATTTCATCCAAAAGGAAAAGGTTTGATGGTGGGCCGATACTCTATCAGGGGTATGCCCATTTGCCAGAAACCGCATTCAGAGCAAGTGAAATAGATATATGACGATTTCACGCTTTGGCACTCTAAGTTTCTTAGGAGTTGAAAATGAGCATATCTTGAGAAGAGAATACACTAGCTGCTTCCAAATGAAATATGTATGATGGTGAGTGGTTCCATATCACATATTCAAAAGGTAGCCATCTGCTCTTTTAGGAGCTTTAGATATAGGCTTTATAAAACCTTTAACTTTTCCCGCATTCAGAAACAAAGTTTTTCAAACTGTGCGTTTCTTGAAAGTCAACACTCAAATTTCATCCAAAAGGAAAAGGTTTGATGGTGGGCCGATACTCTATCAGGGGTATGCCCATTTGCCAGAAACCGCATTCAGAGCTTGTGAAATAGATATATGACGATTTCAAGCTATGGCACTCTAAGTTTCTTAGGATTCGAAAATTAGCATATCTTGAAAAGAGAACACACTAGCTGCTTCCAAATGAAATATGTATGATGGTGAGTCGTTCCATATCATATATTCAAAAGGTAGCCATCTGCTCTTTTAGGAGCTTTAGATATAGGCTTTATAAAACCTTAACCTTTTCCCACCTTCAGAAACAAAGTTTTTCACACTGTGCATTTCTTGAAAGTCAACACTCAAATTTCATCCAAAAGGAAAAGGTTTGATGGTGGGCCGATACTCTATCAGGAGTAATCCCATTTGCCAGAAACCGCATTCAGAGCTTGTGAAATAGATATATGACGATTTCAAGCTTTGGCACTCTAAGTTTCTTAGTAGTTGAATATGAGCATATCTTCAAGAGAGAACACACTAGCTACTTCCAAATGAAATATGTATGATGGTGAGTGGTTCCATATCACATATTCAAAAGGTAGCCATCTGCTCCTTTAGGAGCTTTAGATATAGGCTTTATAAAACCTTTAACTTTTACCGCATTCAGAAACAAAGTTTTTCAAACTGTGCGTTTCTTGAAAGTCAACACTCAAATTTCAACCAAAAGGAAAAGGTTTGATGGTGGGTCGATACTCTATCAGGAGTAAGCTCATTTGCCAGAAACCGCATTCAGAGCTTGTGAAATACATATATGACGATTTCAAGCTTTGGCACCTCTAAGTTTCTTAGGAGTTGAATATGAGCATATCTTGAGAAGAGAATACACTAGATGCTTCCAAATGAAATATGTATGATGGTGAGTGGTTCCATATCATATATTCAAAAGGTAGCCATCTGCTCCTTTAGGAGCTTTAGATATAGGCTTTATAAAACCTTAACCTTTTCCCGCATTCAGAAACAAAGTTTTTCAAACTGTGTGTTTCTTGAAAGTCAACACTCAAATTTCATCCAAAAGGAAAAGGTTTGATGGTGGGCCGATACTCTATCAGGGGTATGCCCATTTGCCAGAAACCGCATTCAGAGCAAGTGAAATAGATATATGACGATTTCACGCTTTGGCACTCTAAGTTTCTTAGGAGTTGAAAATGAGCATATCTTGAGAAGAGAATACACTAGCTGCTTCCAAATGAGATATGTATGATGGTGAGTGGTTCCATATCACATATTCAAAAGGTAGCCATCTGCTCTTTTAGTAGCTTTAGATATAGGCTTTATAAAACCTTTAACTTTTCCCGCATTCAGAAACAAAGTTTTTCAAACTGTGCGTTTCTTGAAAGTCAACACTCAAATTTCATCCAAAAGGAAAAGGTTTGATGGTGGTCCGATACTCTATCAGGAGTAATCCCATTTGCCAGAAACCGCATTCAGAGCTTGTGAAATAGATATATGACGATTTCAAGCTTTGGCACTCTAAGTTTCTTAGTAGTTGAATATGAGCATATCTTCAAGAGAGAACACACTAGCTACTTCCAAATGAAATATGTATGATGGTGAGTGGTTCCATATCATATATTCAAAAGGTAGCCATCTACTCCTTTAGGAGCTTTAGATATAGGCTTTATCAAACCTTTAACTTTTCCCGCATTCAGAAACAAAGTTTTTCAAACTGTGCGTTTCTTGAAAGTCAACACTCAAATTTCATCCAAAAGAAAAAGGTTTGATGGTGGGCCGATACTCTATCAGGAGTAAGCTCATTTGCCAGAAACCGCATTCAGAGCTTGTGAAATAGATATATGACGATTTCAAGCTTTGGCACTCTAAGTTTCTTAGGAGTTGAATATGAGCATATCTTGAGAAGAGAATACACTAGATGCTTCCAAATGAAATATGTATGATGGTGAGTGGTTCCATATCATATATTCAAAAGGTAGCCATCTGCTCCTTTAGGAGCTTTAGATATAGGCTTTATAAAACCTTAACCTTTTCCCGCATTCAGAAACAAAGTTTTTCAAACTGTGTGTTTCTTGAAAGTCAACACTCAAATTTCATCCAAAAGGAAAAGGTTTGATGGTGGGCCGATACTCTATCAGGGGTATGCCCATTTGCCAGAAACCGCATTCAGAGCAAGTGAAATAGATATATGACGATTTCACGCTTTGGCACTCTAAGTTTCTTAGGAGTTGAAAATGAGCATATCTTGAGAAGAGAATACACTAGCTGCTTCCAAATGAAATATGTATGATGGTGAGTGGTTCCATATCACATATTCAAAAGGTAGCCATCTGCTCTTTTAGGAGCTTTAGATATAGGCTTTATAAAACCTTTAACTTTTCCCGCATTCAGAAACAAAGTTTTTCAAACTGTGCGTTTCTTGAAAGTCAACACTCAAATTTCATCCAAAAGGAAAAGGTTTGATGGTGGGCCGATACTCTATCAGGGGTATGCCCATTTGCCAGAAACCGCATTCAGAGCTTGTGAAATAGATATATGACGATTTCAAGCTATGGCACTCTAAGTTTCTTAGGAGTCGAAAATTAGCATATCTTGAAAAGAGAACACACTAGCTGCTTCCAAATGAAATATGTATGATGGTGAGTCGTTCCATATCATATATTCAAAAGGTAGCCATCTGCTCTTTTAGGAGCTTTAGATATAGGCTTTATAAAACCTTAACCTTTTCCCGCATTCAGAAACAAAGTTTTTCAAACTGTGTGTTTCTTGAAAGTCAACACTCAAATTTCATCCAAAAGGAAAAGGTTTGATGGTGGGCCGATACTCTCTCAGGGGTATGCCCATTTGCCAGAAACCGCATTCAGAGCAAGTGAAATAGATATATGACGATTTCACGCTTTGGCACTCTAAGTTTCTTAGGAGTTGAAAATGAGCATATCTTGAGAAGAGAATACACTAGCTGCTTCCAAATGAAATATGTATGATGGTGAGTGGTTCCATATCACATATTCAAAAGGTAGCCATCTGCTCTTTTAGGAGCTTTAGATATAGGCTTTATAAAACCTTTAACTTTTCCCGCATTCAGAAACAAAGTTTTTCAAACTGTGCGTTTCTTGAAAGTCAACACTCAAATTTCATCCAAAAGGAAAAGGTTTGATGGTGGACCGATACTCTATCAGGAGTAAGCTCATTTGCCAGAAACCGCATTCAGAGCTTGTGAAATACATATATGACGATTTCAAGCTTTGGCACTCTGTTTCTTAGGAGTTGAAAATGAGCATATCTTGAAAAGAGAATACACTAGATGCTTCCAAATGAAATATGTATAATGGTGAGTGGTTCCATATCATATATTCAAAAGGTAGCCATCTGCTCCTTTAGGAGCTTTAGATATAGGTTTTATAAAACCCTTACCTTTTCCCGCATTCAGAAACAAAGTTTTTCAAACTGTGTGTTTTTTGAAAGTCAACACTCAAATTTCATCCAAAAGGAAAAGGTTTGAAGGTGGGCCGAGACTCTATCAGGGGTATGCCCATTTGCCAGAAACCGCATTCAGAGCTTGTGAAATAGATATATGACGATTTCAAGCTTTGGCACTCTGTTTCTTAGGAGTTGAAAATGAGCATATCTTGAGAAGAGAATACACTAGCTGCTTCCAAATGAAATATGTATGACTGTCATCGTTCCATATCATATATTCAAAAGGTAGCCATCTACTCCTTTAGGAGCTTTAGATATAGGCTTTATCAAACCTTTAACTTTTCCCGCATTCAGAAACAAAGTTTTTCAAACTGTGCGTTTCTTGAAAGTCAACACTCAAATTTCATCCAAAAGGAAAAGGTTTGATGGTGGGCCGATACTCTATCAGGAGTAAGCTAATTTGCCAGAAACCGCATTCAGAGCTTGTGAAATAGATATATGACGATTTCAAGCTTTGGCACTATAAGTTTCATAGGAGTTGAATATGAGCATATCTTGAAGAGAGAATACACTAGCTGCTTCCAAATGAAATATGTATGATGGTGAGTGGTTCCATATCACATATTCAAAAGGTAGCCATCTGCTCTTTTAGGAGCTTTAGATATAGGCTTTATAAAACCTTTAACTTTTCCCGCATTCAGAAACAAAGTTTTTCAAACTGTGCGTTTCTTGAAAGTCAACACTCAAATTTCATCCAAAAGGAAAAGGTTTGATGGTGGGCCGATACTCTATCAGGGGTATGCCCATTTGCCAGAAACCGCATTCAGAGCTTGTGAAATAGATATATGACGATTTCAAGCTATGGCACTCTAAGTTTCTTAGGAGTCGAAAATTAGCATATCTTGAAAAGAGAACACACTAGCTGCTTCCAAATGAAATATGTATGATGGTGAGTCGTTCCATATCATATATTCAAAAGGTAGCCATCTGCTCTTTTAGGAGCTTTAGATATAGGCTTTATAAAACCTTAACCTTTTCCCGCATTCAGAAACAAAGTTTTTCAAACTGTGTGTTTCTTGAAAGTCAACACTCAAATTTCATCCAAAAGGAAAAGGTTTGATGGTGGGCCGATACTCTCTCAGGGGTATGCCCATTTGCCAGAAACCGCATTCAGAGCAAGTGAAATAGATATATGACGATTTCACGCTTTGGCACTCTAAGTTTCTTAGGAGTTGAAAATGAGCATATCTTGAGAAGAGAATACACTAGCTGCTTCCAAATGAAATATGTATGATGGTGAGTGGTTCCATATCACATATTCAAAAGGTAGCCATCTGCTCTTTTAGGAGCTTTAGATATAGGCTTTATAAAACCTTTAACTTTTCCCGCATTCAGAAACAAAGTTTTTCAAACTGTGCGTTTCTTGAAAGTCAACACTCAAATTTCATCCAAAATAAAAAGGTTTGATGGTGGACCAATACTCTATCAGGAGTAAGCTCATTTGCCAGAAACCGCATTCAGAGCTTGTGAAATACATATATGACGATTTCAAGCTTTGGCACTCTGTTTCTTAGGAGTTGAAAATGAGCATATCTTGAAAAGAGAATACACTAGATGCTTCCAAATGAAATATGTATAATGGTGAGTGGTTCCATATCATATATTCAAAAGGTAGCCATCTGCTCCTTTAGGAGCTTTAGATATAGGTTTTATAAAACCCTTACCTTTTCCCGCATTCAGAAACAAAGTTTTTCAAACTGTGTGTTTTTTGAAAGTCAACACTCAAATTTCATCCAAAAGGAAAAGGTTTGAAGGTGGGCCGAGACTCTATCAGGGGTATGCCCATTTGCCAGAAACCGCATTCAGAGCTTGTGAAATAGATATATGACGATTTCAAGCTTTGGCACTCTGTTTCTTAGGAGTTGAAAATGAGCATATCTTGAGAAGAGAATACACTAGCTGCTTCCAAATGAAATATGTATGACTGTCATCGTTCCATATCATATATTCAAAAGGTAGCCATCTACTCCTTTAGGAGCTTTAGATATAGGCTTTATCAAACCTTTAACTTTTCCCGCATTCAGAAACAAAGTTTTTCAAACTGTGCGTTTCTTGAAAGTCAACACTCAAATTTCATCCAAAAGGAAAAGGTTTGATGGTGGGCCGATACTCTATCAGGAGTAAGCTAATTTGCCAGAAACCGCATTCAGAGCTTGTGAAATAGATATATGACGATTTCAAGCTTTGGCACTATAAGTTTCATAGGAGTTGAATATGAGCATATCTTGAAGAGAGAATACACTAGCTGCTTCCAAATGAAATATGTATGATGGTGAGTGGTTCCATATCATATATTCAAAAGGTAGCCATCTGCTCCTTTAGGAGCTTTAGATATAGGCTTTATAAAACCTTTAACTTTTCCCACCTTCAGAAACAAAGTTTTTCACACTGTGCATTTCTTGAAAGTCAACACTCAAATTTCATCCAAAAGGAAAAGGTTTGATGGTGGGCCGATACTCTATCAGGAGTAATCCCATTTGCCAGAAACCGCATTCAGAGCTTGTGAAATAGATATATGACGATTTCAAGCTTTGGCACTCTAAGTTTCTTAGTAGTTGAATATGAGCATATCTTCAAGAGAGAACACACTAGCTACTTCCAAATGAAATATGTATGATGGTGAGTGGTTCCATATCACATATTCAAAAGGTAGCCATCTGCTCCTTTAGGAGCTTTAGATATAGGCTTTATAAAACCTTTAACTTTTACCGCATTCAGAAACAAAGTTTTTCAAACTGTGCGTTTCTTGAAAGTCAACACTCAAATTTCAACCAAAAGGAAAAGGTTTGATGGTGGGCCGATACTCTATCAGGAGTAAGCTCATTTGCCAGAAACCGCATTCAGAGCTTGTGAAATACATATATGACGATTTCAAGCTTTGGCACCTCTAAGTTTCATCAGAGTTTAATATGAGCATATCTTGAAAAGAGAATACACTAGCTGCTTCCAAATGAAATATGTATGATGGTGAGTGGTTCCATATCATATATTCAAAAGGTTGCCATCTACTCCTTTAGGAGCTTTAGATATAGGCTTTATAAAACCTTAACCTTTTCCCGCATTCAGAAACAAAGTTTTTCAAACTGTGTGTTTCTTGAAAGTCAACACTCAAATTTCATCCAAAAGGAAAAGGTTTGATGGTGGGCCGATACTCTATCAGGGGTATGCCCATTTGCCAGAAACCGCATTCAGAGCAAGTGAAATAGATATATGACGATTTCACGCTTTGGCACTCTAAGTTTCTTAGGAGTTGAAAATGAGCATATCTTGAGAAGAGAATACACTAGCTGCTTCCAAATGAAATATGTATGATGGTGAGTGGTTCCATATCACATATTCAAAAGGTAGCCATCTGCTCTTTTAGGAGCTTTAGATATAGGCTTTATAAAACCTTTAACTTTTCCCGCATTCAGAAACAAAGTTTTTCAAACTGTGCATTTCTTGAAAGTCAACACTCAAATTTCATCCAAAAGGAAAAGGTTTGATGGTGGGCCGATACTCTATCAGGGGTATGCCCATTTGCCAGAAACCGCATTCAGAGCTTGTGAAATAGATATATGACGATTTCAAGCTATGGCACTCTAAGTTTCTTAGGAGTTGAAAATGAGCATATCTTGAAAAGAGAACACACTAGCTGCTTCCAAATGAAATATGTATGATGGTGAGTCGTTCCATATCATATATTCAAAAGGTAGCCATCTGCTCTTTTAGGAGCTTTAGATATAGGCTTTATAAAACCTTAACCTTTTCACGCATTCAGAAACAGAGTTTTTCAAACTGTGCGTTTCTTGAAAGTCAACACTCAAATTTCATCCAAAATAAAAAGATTTGATGGTGGGCCGATACTCTATCAGGAGTAAGCTCATTTGCCAGAAACCGCATTCAGAGCTTGTGAAATACATATATGACGATTTCAAGCTTTGGCACTCTGTTTCTTAGGAGTTGAAAATGAGCATATCTTGAAAAGAGAATACACTAGATGCTTCCAAATGAAATATGTATAATGGTGAGTGGTTCCATATCATATATTCAAAAGGTAGCCATCTGCTCCATTAGGAGCTTTAGATATAGGCTTTATAAAACCCTTACCTTTTCCCGCATTCAGAAACAAAGTTTTTCAAACTGTGTGTTTCTTGAAAGTCAACACTCAAATTTCATCCAAAAGGAAAAGGTTTGAAGGTGGGCCGAGACTCTATCAGGGGTATGCCCATTTGCCAGAAACCACATTCAGAGCTTGTGAAATAGATATATGACGATTTCAAGCTATGGCACTCTAAGTTTCTTAGGAGTTGAAAATGAGCATATCTTGAAAAGAGAACACACTAGCTGCTTCCAAATGAAATATGTATGATGGTGAGTCGTTCCATATCATATATTCAAAAGGTAGCCATCTGCTCTTTTAGGAGCTTTAGATATAGGCTTTATAAAACCTTAACCTTTTCACGCATTCAGAAACAGAGTATTTCAAACTGTGCGTTTCTTGAAAGTCAACACTCAAATTTCATCCAAAATAAAAAGGTTTGATGGTGGGCCGATACTCTATCAGGAGTAAGCTCATTTGCCAGAAACCGCATTCAGAGCTTGTGAAATACATATATATGACGATTTCAAGCTTTGGCACTCTGTTTCTTAGGAGTTGAAAATGAGCATATCTTGAAAAGAGAATACACTAGATGCTTCCAAATGAAATATGTATAATGGTGAGTGGTTCCATATCATATATTCAAAAGGTAGCCATCTGCTCCTTTAGGAGCTTTAGATATAGGCTTTATAAAACCCTTACCTTTTCCCGCATTCAGAAACAAAGTTTTTCAAACTGTGTGTTTCTTGAAAGTCAACACTCAAATTTCATCCAAAAGGAAAAGGTTTGAAGGTGGGCCGAGACTCTATCAGGGGTATGCCCATTTGCCAGAAACCGCATTCAGAGCTTGTGAAATAGATATATGACGATTTCAAGCTTTGGCACTCTGTTTCTTAGGAGTTGAAAATGAGCATATCTTGAGAAGAGAATACACTAGCTGCTTCCAAATGAAATATGTATGACTGTCATCGTTCCATATCATATATTCAAAAGAAAGCCATCTACTCCTTTAGGAGCTTTAGATATAGGCTTTATCAAACCTTTAACTTTTCCCGCATTCAGAAACAAAGTTTTTCAAACTGTGCGTTTCTTGAAAGTCAACACTCAAATTTCATCCAAAAGGAAAAGGTTTGATGGTGGGCCGATACTCTATCAGGAGTAAGCTCATTTGCCAGAAACCGCATTCAGAGCTTGTGAAATAGATATATGACGATTTCAAGCTTTGGCACTCTAAGTTTCTTAGGAGTTGAATATGAGCATATCTTGAGAAGAGAATACACTAGATGCTTCCAAATGAAATATGTATGATGGTGAGTGGTTCCATATCATATATTCAAAAGGTAGCCATCTGCTCCTTTAGGAGCTTTAGATATAGGCTTTATAAAACCTTAACCTTTTCCCGCATTCAGAAACAAAGTTTTTCAAACTGTGTGTTTCTTGAAAGTCAACACTCAAATTTCATCCAAAAGGAAAAGGTTTGATGGTGGGCCGATACTCTATCAGGGGTATGCCCATTTGCCAGAAACCGCATTCAGAGCTTGTGAAATAGATATATGACGATTTCAAGCTATGGCACTCTAAGTTTCTTAGGAGTCGAAAATTAGCATATCTTGAAAAGAGAACACACTAGCTGCTTCCAAATGAAATATGTATGATGGTGAGTCGTTCCATATCATATATTCAAAAGGTAGCCATCTGCTCTTTTAGGAGCTTTAGATATAGGCTTTATAAAACCTTAACCTTTTCCCGCATTCAGAAACAAAGTTTTTCAAACTGTGTGTTTCTTGAAAGTCAACACTCAAATTTCATCCAAAAGGAAAAGGTTTGATGGTGGGCCGATACTCTCTCAGGGGTATGCCCATTTGCCAGAAACCGCATTCAGAGCAAGTGAAATAGATATATGACGATTTCACGCTTTGGCACTCTAAGTTTCTTAGGAGTTGAAAATGAGCATATCTTGAGAAGAGAATACACTAGCTGCTTCCAAATGAAATATGTATGATGGTGAGTGGTTCCATATCACATATTCAAAAGGTAGCCATCTGCTCTTTTAGGAGCTTTAGATATAGGCTTTATAAAACCTTTAACTTTTCCCGCATTCAGAAACAAAGTTTTTCAAACTGTGCGTTTCTTGAAAGTCAACACTCAAATTTCATCCAAAATAAAAAGGTTTGATGGTGGGCCGATACTCTATCAGGAGTAAGCTCATTTGCCAGAAACCGCATTCAGAGCTTGTGAAATACATATATGACGATTTCAAGCTTTGGCACTCTGTTTCTTAGGAGTTGAAAATGAGCATATCTTGAAAAGAGAATACACTAGATGCTTCCAAATGAAATATGTATAATGGTGAGTGGTTCCATATCATATATTCAAAAGGTAGCCATCTGCTCCTTTAGGAGCTTTAGATATAGGCTTTATAAAACCCTTACCTTTTCCCGCATTCAGAAACAAAGTTTTTCAAACTGTGTGTTTCTTGAAAGTCAACACTCAAATTTCATCCAAAAGGAAAAGGTTTGAAGGTGGGCCGAGACTCTATCAGGGGTATGCCCATTTGCCAGAAACTGCATTCAGAGCTTGTGAAATAGATATATGACGATTTCAAGCTTTGGCACTCTGTTTCTTAGGAGTTGAAAATGAGCATATCTTGAGAAGAGAATACACTAGCTGCTTCCAAATGAAATATGTATGACTGTCATCGTTCCATATCATATATTCAAAAGGTAGCCATCTACTCCTTTAGGAGCTTTAGATATAGGCTTTATCAAACCTTTAACTTTTCCCGCATTCAGAAACAAAGTTTTTCAAACTGTGCGTTTCTTGAAAGTCAACACTCAAATTTCATCCAAAAGGAAAAGGTTTGATGGTGGGCCGATACTCTATCAGGAGTAAGCTAATTTGCCAGAAACCGCATTCAGAGCTTGTGAAATAGATATATGACGATTTCAAGCTTTGGCACTATAAGTTTCATAGGAGTTGAATATGAGCATATCTTGAAGAGAGAATACACTAGCTGCTTCCAAATGAAATATGTATGATGGTGAGTGGTTCCATATCATTTATTCAAAAGGTAGCCATCTGCTCCTTTAGGAGCTTTAGATATAGGCTTTATAAAACCTTTAACTTTTCCCACCTTCAGAAACAAAGTTTTTCACACTGTGCATTTCTTGAAAGTCAACACTCAAATTTCAACCAAAAGGAAAAGGTTTGATGGTGGGCCGATACTCTATCAGGAGTAATCCCATTTGCCAGAAACCGCATTCAGAGCTTGTGATATAGATATATGACGATTTCAAGCTTTGGCACTCTAAGTTTCTTAGTAGTTGAATATGAGCATATCTTCAAGAGAGAACAAACTAGCTACTTCCAAATGAAATATGTATGATGGTGAGTGGTTCCATATCATATATTCAAAAGGTAGCCATCTGCTCCTTTAGGAGCTTTAGATATAGGCTTTATAAAACCTTAACCTTTTCCCGCATTCAGAAACAAAGTTTTTCAAACTGTGTGTTTCTTGAAAGTCAACACTCAAATTTCATCCAAAAGGAAAAGGTTTGATGGTGGGCCGATACTCTATCAGGGGTATGCCCATTTGCCAGAAACCGCATTCAGAGCTTGTGAAATAGATATATGACGATTTCAAGCTATGGCACTCTAAGTTTCTTAGGAGTCGAAAATTAGCATATCTTGAAAAGAGAACACACTAGCTGCTTCCAAATGAAATATGTATGATGGTGAGTCGTTCCATATCATATATTCAAAAGGTAGCCATCTGCTCTTTTAGGAGCTTTAGATATAGGCTTTATAAAACCTTAACCTTTTCCCGCATTCAGAAACAAAGTTTTTCAAACTGTGTGTTTCTTGAAAGTCAACACTCAAATTTCATCCAAAAGGAAAAGGTTTGATGGTGGGCCGATACTCTCTCAGGGGTATGCCCATTTGCCAGAAACCGCATTCAGAGCAAGTGAAATAGATATATGACGATTTCACGCTTTGGCACTCTAAGTTTCTTAGGAGTTGAAAATGAGCATATCTTGAGAAGAGAATACACTAGCTGCTTCCAAATGAAATATGTATGATGGTGAGTGGTTCCATATCACATATTCAAAAGGTAGCCATCTGCTCTTTTAGGAGCTTTAGATATAGGCTTTATAAAACCTTTAACTTTTCCCGCATTCAGAAACAAAGTTTTTCAAACTGTGCGTTTCTTGAAAGTCAACACTCAAATTTCATCCAAAAGGAAAAGGTTTGAAGGTGGGCCGAGACTCTATCAGGGGTATGCCCATTTGCCAGAAACTGCATTCAGAGCTTGTGAAATAGATATATGACGATTTCAAGCTTTGGCACTCTGTTTCTTAGGAGTTGAAAATGAGCATATCTTGAGAAGAGAATACACTAGCTGCTTCCAAATGAAATATGTATGACTGTCATCGTTCCATATCATATATTCAAAAGGTAGCCATCTACTCCTTTAGGAGCTTTAGATATAGGCTTTATCAAACCTTTAACTTTTCCCGCATTCAGAAACAAAGTTTTTCAAACTGTGCGTTTCTTGAAAGTCAACACTCAAATTTCATCCAAAAGGAAAAGGTTTGATGGTGGGCCGATACTCTATCAGGAGTAAGCTAATTTGCCAGAAACCGCATTCAGAGCTTGTGAAATAGATATATGACGATTTCAAGCTTTGGCACTATAAGTTTCATAGGAGTTGAATATGAGCATATCTTGAAGAGAGAATACACTAGCTGCTTCCAAATGAAATATGTATGATGGTGAGTGGTTCCATATCACATATTCAAAAGGTAGCCATCTGCTCTTTTAGGAGCTTTAGATATAGGCTTTATAAAACCTTTAACTTTTCCCGCATTCAGAAACAAAGTTTTTCAAACTGTGCGTTTCTTGAAAGCAACACTCAAATTTCATCCAAAAGGAAAAGGTTTGATGGTGGGCCGATACTCTATCAGGAGTAATCCCATTTGCCAGAAACCGCATTCAGAGCTTGTGAAATAGATATATGACGATTTCAAGCTTTGGCACTCTAAGTTTCTTAGTAGTTGAATATGAGCATATCTTCAAGAGAGAACACACTAGCTACTTCCAAATGAAATATGTATGATGGTGAGTGGTTCCATATCACATATTCAAAAGGTAGCCATCTGCTCCTTTAGGAGCTTTAGATATAGGCTTTATAAAACCTTTAACTTTTACCGCATTCAGAAACAAAGTTTTTCAAACTGTGCGTTTCTTGAAAGTCAACACTCAAATTTCAACCAAAAGGAAAAGGTTTGATGGTGGGCCGATACTCTATCAGGAGTAAGCTCATTTGCCAGAAACCGCATTCAGAGCTTGTGAAATACATATATGACGATTTCAAGCTTTGGCACCTCTAAGTTTCATCAGAGTTTAATATGAGCATATCTTGAAAAGAGAATACACTAGCTGCTTCCAAATGAAATATGTATGATGGTGAGTGGTTCCATATCATATATTCAAAAGGTAGCCATCTACTCCTTTAGGAGCTTTAGATATAGGCTTTATCAAACCTTTAACTTTTCCCGCATTCAGAAACAAAGTTTTTCAAACTGTGCGTTTCTTGAAAGTCAACACTCAAATTTCATCCAAAAGAAAAAGGTTTGATGGTGGGCCGATACTCTATCAGGAGTAAGCTCATTTGCCAGAAACCGCATTCAGAGCTTGTGAAATAGATATATGACGATTTCAAGCTTTGGCACTCTAAGTTTCTTAGGAGTTGAAAATGAGCATATCTTGAGAAGAGAATACACTAGCTGCTTCCAAATGAAATATGTATGATGGTGAGTGGTTCCATATCACATATTCAAAAGGTAGCCATCTGCTCTTTTAGGAGCTTTAGATATAGGCTTTATAAAACCTTTAACTTTTCCCGCATTCAGAAACAAAGTTTTTCAAACTGTGTGTTTCTTGAAAGTCAACACTCAAATTTCATCCAAAAGGAAAAGGTTTGATGGTGGGCCGATACTCTATCAGGGGTATGCCCATTTGCCAGAAACCGCATTCAGAGCAAGTGAAATAGATATATGACGATTTCACGCTTTGGCACTCTAAGTTTCTTAGGAGTTGAAAATGAGCATATCTTGAGAAGAGAATACACTAGCTGCTTCCAAATGAAATATGTATGATGGTGAGTGGTTCCATATCACATATTCAAAAGGTAGCCATCTGCTCTTTTAGGAGCTTTAGATATAGGCTTTATAAAACCTTTAACTTTTCCCGCATTCAGAAACAAAGTTTTTCAAACTGTGCGTTTCTTGAAAGTCAACACTCAAATTTCATCCAAAAGGAAAAGGTTTGATGGTGGGCCGATACTCTATCAGGGGTATGCCCATTTGCCAGAAACCGCATTCAGAGCTTGTGAAATACATATATGACGATTTCAAGCTTTGGCACTCTGTTTCTTAGGAGTTGAAAATGAGCATATCTTGAAAAGAGAATACACTAGATGCTTCCAAATGAAATATGTATAATGGTGAGTGGTTCCATATCATATATTCAAAAGGTAGCCATCTGCTCCTTTAGGAGCTTTAGATATAGGCTTTATAAAACCCTTACCTTTTCCCGCATTCAGAAACAAAGTTTTTCAAACTGTGTGTTTCTTGAAAGTCAACACTCAAATTTCATCCAAAAGGAAAAGGTTTGAAGGTGGGCCGAGACTCTATCAGGGGTATGCCCATTTGCCAGAAAATGCATTCAGAGCTTGTGAAATAGATATATGACGATTTCAAGCTTTGGCACTCTGTTTCTTAGGAGTTGAAAATGAGCATATCTTGAGAAGAGAATACACTAGCTGCTTCCAAATGAAATATGTATGACTGTCATCGTTCCATATCATATATTCAAAAGGTAGCCATCTACTCCTTTAGGAGCTTTAGATATAGGCTTTATCAAACCTTTAACTTTTCCCGCATTCAGAAACAAAGTTTTTCAAACTGTGCGTTTCTTGAAAGTCAACACTCAAATTTCATCCAAAAGGAAAAGGTTTGATGGTGGGCCGATACTCTATCAGGAGTAAGCTAATTTGCCAGAAACCGCATTCAGAGCTTGTGAAATAGATATATGACGATTTCAAGCTTTGGCACTATAAGTTTCATAGGAGTTGAATATGAGCATATCTTGAAGAGAGAATACACTAGCTGCTTCCAAATGAAATATGTATGATGGTGAGTGGTTCCATATCATTTATTCAAAAGGTAGCCATCTGCTCCTTTAGGAGCTTTAGATATAGGCTTTATAAAACCTTTAACTTTTCCCACCTTCAGAAACAAAGTTTTTCA
Organism: Conger conger; assembly: GCF_963514075.1. NCBI lineage: Eukaryota > Metazoa > Chordata > Actinopteri > Anguilliformes > Congridae > Conger > Conger conger. Next base: position 29,092,131 of record NC_083764.1, read on the forward strand.
CACTGTGCATTTCTTGAAAGTCAACACTCAAATTTCATCCAAAAGGAAAAGGTTTGATGGTGGGCCGATACTCTATCAGGAGTAATCCCATTTGCCAGAAACCGCATTCAGAGCTTGTGAAATAGATATATGACGATTTCAAGCTTTGGCACTCTAAGTTTCTTAGTAGTTGAATATGAGCATATCTTCAAGAGAGAACACACTAGCTACTTCCAAATGAAATATGTATGATGGTGAGTGGTTCCATATCACATATTCAAAAGGTAGCCATCTACTCCTTTAGGAGCTTTAGATATAGGCTTTATGAAACCTTTAACTTTTCCCGCATTCAGAAACAAAGTTTTTCAAACTGTGTGTTTCTTGAAAGTCAACACTCAAATTTCATCCAAAAGGAAAAGGTTTGATGGTGGGCCGATACTCTATCAGGGGTATGCCCATTTGCCAGAAACCGCATTCAGAGCAAGTGAAATAGATATATGACGATTTCACGCTTTGGCACTCTAAGTTTCTTAGGAGTTGAAAATGAGCATATCTTGAGAAGAGAATACACTAGCTGCTTCCAAATGAAATATGTATGATGGTGAGTGGTTCCATATCACATATTCAAAAGGTAGCCATCTGCTCCTTTAGGAGCTTTAGATATAGGCTTTATAAAACCTTTAACTTTTACCGCATTCAGAAACAAAGTTTTTCAAACTGTGCGTTTCTTGAAAGTCAACACTCAAATTTCAACCAAAAGGAAAAGGTTTGATGGTGGGCCGATACTCTATCAGGAGTAAGCTCATTTGCCAGAAACCGCATTCAGAGCTTGTGAAATACATATATGACGATTTCAAGCTTTGGCACCTCTAAGTTTCATCAGAGTTTAATATGAGCATATCTTGAAAAGAGAATACACTAGCTGCTTCCAAATGAAATATGTATGATGGTGAGTGGTTCCATATCATATATTCAAAAGGTAGCCATCTACTCCTTTAGGAGCTTTAGATATAGGCTTTATCAAACCTTTAACTTTTCCCGCATTCAGAAACAAAGTTTTTCAAACTGTGCGTTTCTTGAAAGTCAACACTCAAATTTCATCCAAAAGAAAAAGGTTTGATGGTGGGCCGATACTCTATCAGGAGTAAGCTCATTTGCCAGAAACCGCATTCAGAGCTTGTGAAATAGATATATGACGATTTCAAGCTTTGGCACTCTAAGTTTCTTAGGAGTTGAATATGAGCATATCTTGAGAAGAGAATACACTAGATGCTTCCAAATGAAATATGTATGATGGTGAGTGGTTCCATATCATATATTCAAAAGGTAGCCATCTGCTCCTTTAGGAGCTTTAGATATAGGCTTTATAAAACCTTAACCTTTTCCCGCATTCAGAAACAAAGTTTTTCAAACTGTGTGTTTCTTGAAAGTCAACACTCAAATTTCATCCAAAAGGAAAAGGTTTGATGGTGGGCCGATACTCTATCAGGGGTATGCCCATTTGCCAGAAACCGCATTCAGAGCAAGTGAAATAGATATATGACGATTTCACGCTTTGGCACTCTAAGTTTCTTAGGAGTTGAAAATGAGCATATCTTGAGAAGAGAATACACTAGCTGCTTCCAAATGAAATATGTATGATGGTGAGTGGTTCCATATCACATATTCAAAAGGTAGCCATCTGCTCTTTTAGGAGCTTTAGATATAGGCTTTATAAAACCTTTAACTTTTCCCGCATTCAGAAACAAAGTTTTTCAAACTGTGCGTTTCTTGAAAGTCAACACTCAAATTTCATCCAAAAGGAAAAGGTTTGATGGTGGGCCGATACTCTATCAGGGGTATGCCCATTTGCCAGAAACCGCATTCAGAGCTTGTGAAATAGATATATGACGATTTCAAGCTATGGCACTCTAAGTTTCTTAGGAGTTGAAAATGAGCATATCTTGAAAAGAGAACACACTAGCTGCTTCCAAATGAAATATGTATGATGGTGAGTCGTTCCATATCATATATTCAAAAGGTAGCCATCTGCTCTTTTAGGAGCTTTAGATATAGGCTTTATAAAACCTTAACCTTTTCCCGCATTCAGAAACAGAGTTTTTCAAACTGTGCGTTTCTTGAAAGTCAACACTCAAATTTCATCCAAAATAAAAAGGTTTGATGGTGGGCCGATACTCTATCAGGAGTAAGCTCATTTGCCAGAAACCGCATTCAGAGCTTGTGAAATACATATATGACGATTTCAAGCTTTGGCACTCTGTTTCTTAGGAGTTGAAAATGAGCATATCTTGAAAAGAGAATACACTAGATGCTTCCAAATGAAATATGTATAATGGTGAGTGGTTCCAGATCATATATTCAAAAGGTAGCCATCTGCTCCTTTAGGAGCTTTAGATATAGGCTTTATAAAACCCTTACCTTTTCCCGCATTCAGAAACAAAGTTTTTCAAACTGTGTGTTTCTTGAAAGTCAACACTCAAATTTCATCCAAAAGGAAAAGGTTTGAAGGTGGGCCGAGACTCTATCAGGGGTATGCCCATTTGCCAGAAACCGCATTCAGAGCTTGTGAAATAGATATATGACGATTTCAAGCTTTGGCACTCTGTTTCTTAGGAGTTGAAAATGAGCATATCTTGAGAAGAGAATACACTAGCTGCTTCCAAATGAAATATGTATGACTGTCATCGTTCCATATCATATATTCAAAAGGTAGCCATCTACTCCTTTAGGAGCTTTAGATATAGGCTTTATCAAACCTTTAACTTTTCCCGCATTCAGAAACAAAGTTTTTCAAACTGTGCGTTTCTTGAAAGTCAAGACTCAAATTTCATCCAAAAGGAAAAGGTTTGATGGTGGGCCGATACTCTATCAGGAGTAAGCTCATTTGCCAGAAACCGCATTCAGAGCTTGTGAAATAGATATATGACGATTTCAAGCTTTGGCACTCTAAGTTTCTTAGGAGTTGAATATGAGCATATCTTGAGAAGAGAATACACTAGATGCTTCCAAATGAAATATGTATGATGGTGAGTGGTTCCATATCATATATTCAAAAGGTAGCCATCTGCTCCTTTAGGAGCTTTAGATATAGGCTTTATAAAACCTTAACCTTTTCCCGCATTCAGAAACAAAGTTTTTCAAACTGTGTGTTTCTTGAAAGTCAACACTCAAATTTCATCCAAAAGGAAAAGGTTTGATGGTGGGCCGATACTCTCTCAGGGGTATGCCCATTTGCCAGAAACCGCATTCAGAGCAAGTGAAATAGATATATGACGATTTCACGCTTTGGCACTCTAAGTTTCTTAGGAGTTGAAAATGAGCATATCTTGAGAAGAGAATACACTAGCTGCTTCCAAATGAAATATGTATGATGGTGAGTGGTTCCATATCACATATTCAAAAGGTAGCCATCTGCTCTTTTAGGAGCTTTAGATATAGGCTTTATAAAACCTTTAACTTTTCCCGCATTCAGAAACAAAGTTTTTCAAACTGTGCGTTTCTTGAAAGTCAACACTCAAATTTCATCCAAAATAAAAAGGTTTGATGGTGGGCCGATACTCTATCAGGAGTAAGCTCATTTGCCAGAAACCGCATTCAGAGCTTGTGAAATACATATATGACGATTTCAAGCTTTGGCACTCTGTTTCTTAGGAGTTGAAAATGAGCATATCTTGAAAAGAGAATACACTAGATGCTTCCAAATGAAATATGTATAATGGTGAGTGGTTCCATATCATATATTCAAAAGGTAGCCATCTGCTCCTTTAGGAGCTTTAGATATAGGCTTTATAAAACCCTTACCTTTTCCCGCATTCAGAAACAAAGTTTTTCAAACTGTGTGTTTCTTGAAAGTCAACACTCAAATTTCATCCAAAAGGAAAAGGTTTGAAGGTGGGCCGAGACTCTATCAGGGGTATGCCCATTTGCCAGAAACTGCATTCAGAGCTTGTGAAATACATATATGACGATTTCAAGCTTTGGCACTCTGTTTCTTAGGAGTTGAAAATGAGCATATCTTGAGAAGAGAATACACTAGCTGCTTCCAAATGAAATATGTATGACTGTCATTGTTCCATATCATATATTCAAAAGGTAGCCATCTACTCCTTTAGGAGCTTTAGATATAGGCTTTATCAAACCTTTAACTTTTCCCGCATTCAGAAACAAAGTTTTTCAAACTGTGCGTTTCTTGAAAGTCAACACTCAAATTTCATCCAAAAGGAAAAGGTTTGATGGTGGGCCGATACTCTATCAGGAGTAAGCTAATTTGCCAGAAACCGCATTCAGAGCTTGTGAAATAGATATATGACGATTTCAAGCTTTGGCACTATAAGTTTCTTAGGAGTTGAAAATGAGCATATCTTGAGAAGAGAATACACTAGCTGCTTCCAAATGAAATATGTATGATGGTGAGTGGTTCCATATCACATATTCAAAAGGTAGCCATCTGCTCTTTTAGGAGCTTTAGATATAGGCTTTATAAAACCTTTAACTTTTCCCGCATTCAGAAACAAAGTTTTTCAAACTGTGCGTTTCTTGAAAGTCAACACTCAAATTTCATCCAAAATAAAAAGGTTTGATGGTGGGCCGATACTCTATCAGGAGTAAGCTCATTTGCCAGAAACCGCATTCAGAGCTTGTGAAATACATATATGACGATTTCAAGCTTTGGCACTCTGTTTCTTAGGAGTTGAAAATGAGCATATCTTGAAAAGAGAATACACTAGATGCTTCCAAATGAAATATGTATAATGGTGAGTGGTTCCATATCATATATTCAAAAGGTAGCCATCTGCTCCTTTAGGAGCTTTAGATATAGGCTTTATAAAACCCTTACCTTTTCCCGCATTCAGAAACAAAGTTTTTCAAACTGTGTGTTTCTTGAAAGTCAACACTCAAATTTCATCCAAAAGGAAAAGGTTTGAAGGTGGGCCGAGACTCTATCAGGGGTATGCCCATTTGCCAGAAACTGCATTCAGAGCTTGTGAAATACATATATGACGATTTCAAGCTTTGGCACTCTGTTTCTTAGGAGTTGAAAATGAGCATATCTTGAGAAGAGAATACACTAGCTGCTTCCAAATGAAATATGTATGACTGTCATTGTTCCATATCATATATTCAAAAGGTAGCCATCTACTCCTTTAGGAGCTTTAGATATAGGCTTTATCAAACCTTTAACTTTTCCCGCATTCAGAAACAAAGTTTTTCAAACTGTGCGTTTCTTGAAAGTCAACACTCAAATTTCATCCAAAAGGAAAAGGTTTGATGGTGGGCCGATACTCTATCAGGAGTAAGCTAATTTGCCAGAAACCGCATTCAGAGCTTGTGAAATAGATATATGACGATTTCAAGCTTTGGCACTATAAGTTTCATAGGAGTTGAATATGAGCATATCTTGAAGAGAGAATACACTAGCTGCTTCCAAATGAAATATGTATGATGGTGAGTGGTTCCATATCATTTATTCAAAAGGTAGCCATCTGCTCCTTTAGGAGCTTTAGATATAGGCTTTATAAAACCTTTAACTTTTCCCACCTTCAGAAACAAAGTTTTTCACACTGTGCATTTCTTGAAAGTCAACACTCAAATTTCATCCAAAAGGAAAAGGTTTGATGGTGGGCCGATACTCTATCAGGAGTAATCCCATTTGCCAGAAACCGCATTCAGAGCTTGTGAAATAGATATATGACGATTTCAAGCTTTGGCACTCTAAGTTTCTTAGTAGTTGAATATGAGCATATCTTCAAGAGAGAACACACTAGCTACTTCCAAATGAAATATGTATGATGGTGAGTGGTTCCATATCACATATTCAAAAGGTAGCCATCTGCTCCTTTAGGAGCTTTAGATATAGGCTTTATGAAACCTTTAACTTTTACCGCATTCAGAAACAAAGTTTTTCAAACTGTGCGTTTCTTGAAAGTCAACACTCAAATTTCAACCAAAAGGAAAAGGTTTGATGGTGGGCCGATACTCTATCAGGAGTAAGCTCATTTGCCAGAAACCGCATTCAGAGCTTGTGAAATACATATATGACGATTTCAAGCTTTGGCACCTCTAAGTTTCTTAGGAGTTGAATATGAGCATATCTTGAGAAGAGAATACACTAGATGCTTCCAAATGAAATATGTATGATGGTGAGTGGTTCCATATCATATATTCAAAAGGTAGCCATCTGCTCCTTTAGGAGCTTTAGATATAGGCTTTATAAAACCTTAACCTTTTCCCGCATTCAGAAACAAAGTTTTTCAAACTGTGTGTTTCTTGAAAGTCAACACTCAAATTTCATCCAAAAGGAAAAGGTTTGATGGTGGGCCGATACTCTATCAGGAGTAATCCCATTTGCCAGAAACCGCATTCAGAGCTTGTGAAATACATATATGACGATTTCAAGCTTTCCTTTTCTCTCAGACAGGGGAGGAGGAGTGTGTCTGGCCCTGCAGTGACCGGCCAATTAGCTACGAGACATTTGCCAGAAACCGCATTCAGAGCAAGTGAAATAGATATATGACGATTTCACGCTTTGGCACTCTAAGTTTCTTAGGAGTTGAAAATGAGCATATCTTGAGAAGAGAATACACTAGCTGCTTCCAAATGAAATATGTATGATGGTGAGTGGTTCCATATCACATATTCAAAAGGTAGCCATCTGCTCTTTTAGGAGCTTTAGATATAGGCTTTATAAAACCTTTAACTTTTCCCGCATTCAGAAACAAAGTTTTTCAAACTGTGCGTTTCTTGAAAGTCAACACTCAAATTTCATCCAAAAGGAAAAGGTTTGATGGTGGGCCGATACTCTATCAGGGGTATGCCCATTTGCCAGAAACCGCATTCAGAGCTTGTGAAATAGATATATGACGATTTCAAGCTATGGCACTCTAAGTTTCTTAGGAGTCGAAAATTAGCATATCTTGAAAAGAGAACACACTAGCTGCTTCCAAATGAAATATGTATGATGGTGAGTCGTTCCATATCATATATTCAAAAGGTAGCCATCTGCTCTTTTAGGAGCTTTAGGTATAGGCTTTATAAAACCTTTAACTTTTCCCGCATTCAGAAACAAAGTTTTTCAAACTGTGCATTTCTTGAAAGTCAACACTCAAATTTCATCCAAAAGGAAAAGGTTTGATGGTGGGCCGATACTCTATGAGGAGTAATCCCATTTGCCAGAAACCGCATTCAGAGCCTGTGAAATAGATATATGACGATTTCAAGCTTTGGCACTCTAAGTTTCTTAGGAGTTGAAAATGAGCATATCTTGAAAAGAGAATACACTAGATGCTTCCAAATGAAATATGTATGATGGTGAGTGGTTCCATATCATGTATTCAAAAGGTAGCCATCTGCTCCTTTAGGAGCTTTAGATATAGGCTTTATAAAACCCTTACCTTTTCCCGCATTCAGAAACAAAGTTTTTCAAACTGTGTGTTTCTTGAAAGTCAACACTCAAATTTCATCCAAAAGGAAAAGGTTTGAAGGTGGGCCGATACTCTATCAGGAGTAAGCTCATTTGCCAGAAACCGCATTCAGAGCTTGTGAAATACATATATGACGATTTCAAGCTTTGGCACTCTAAGTTTCATAGGAATTGAATATGAGCATATCTTGAAGAGAGAATACACTAGCTGCTTCCAAATGAAATATGTATGATGGTGAGTGGTTCCATATCATATATTCAAAAGGTAGCCATCTGCTCCTTTAGGAGCTTTAGATATAAGCTTTATAAAACCTTTAACTTTTCCCGCCTTCAGAAACAAAGTTTTTCACACTGTGCATTTCTTGAAAGTCAACACTCAAATTTCATCCAAAAGGAAAAGGTTTGATGGTGGGCCGATACTCTATCAGGGGTATGCCCATTTGCCAGAAACCGCATTCAGAGCTTGTGAAATAGATATATGACGATTTCAAGCTTTGGCACTCTAAGTTTCTTAGGAGTCGAAAATTAGCATATCTTGAAAAGAGAACACACTAGCTGCTTCCAAATGAAATATGTATGATGGTGAGTCGTTCCATATCATATATTCAAAAGGTAGCCATCTGCTTCTTTAGGAGCTTTAGATATAGGCTTTATAAAACCTTTAACTTTTCCCGCATTCAGAAACAAAGTTTTTCAAACTGTGCATTTCTTGAAAGTCAACACTCAAATTTCATCCAAAAGGAAAAGGTTTGATGGTGGGCCGATACTTTATCAGGAGTAAGCTCATTTGCCAGAAACCGCATTCAGAGCTTGTGAAATACATATATGACGATTTCACGCTTTGGCACTCTAAGTTTCTTAGGAGTTGAAAATGAGCATATCTTGAGAAGAGAATACACTAGCTGCTTCCAAATGAAATATGTATGATGGTGAGTGGTTCCATATCACATATTCAAAAGGTAGCCATCTGCTCCTTTAGGAGCTTTAGATATAGGCTTTATAAAACCTTTAACTTTTCCCGCATTCAGAAACAAAGTTTTTCAAACTGTGCGTTTCTTGAAAGTCAACACTCAAATTTCATGCAAAAGGAAAAGGTTTGATGGTGGGCCGATACTCTATCAGGGGTATGCCCATTTGCCAGAAACCGCATTCAGAGCAAGTGAAATAGATATATGACGATTTCACGCTTTGGCACTCTAAGTTTCTTAGGAGTTGAAAATGAGCATATCTTGAGAAGAGAATACACTAGCTGCTTCCAAATGAAATATGTATGATGGTGAGTGGTTCCATATCACATATTCAAAAGGTAGCCATCTGCTCTTTTAGGAGCTTTAGATATAGGCTTTATAAAACCCTTACCTTTTCCCGCATTCAGAAACAAAGTTTTTCACACTGTGCATTTCTTGAAAGTCAACACTCAAATTTCATCCAAAAGGAAAAGGTTTGATGGTGGGCCGATACTTTATCAGGAGTAAGCTCATTTGCCAGAAACCGCATTCAGAGCTTGTGAAATACATATATGACGATTTCACGCTTTGGCACTCTAAGTTTCTTAGGAGTTGAAAATGAGCATATCTTGAGAAGAGAATAAACTAGCTGCTTCCAAATGAAATATGTATGATGGTGAGTGGTTCCATATCACATATTCAAAAGGTAGCCATCTGCTCCTTTAGGAGCTTTAGATATAGGCTTTATAAAACCTTTAACATTTCCCGCATTCAGAAACAAAGTTTTTCAAACTGTGCGTTTCTTGAAAGTCAACACTCAAATTTCATGCAAAAGGAAAAGGTTTGATGGTGGGCCGATACTCTATCAGGGGTATGCCCATTTGCCAGAAACCGCATTCAGAGCAAGTGAAATAGATATATGACGATTTCACGCTTTGGCACTCTAAGTTTCTTAGGAGTTGAAAATGAGCATATCTTGAGAAGAGAATACACTAGCTGCTTCCAAATGAAATATGTATGATGGTGAGTGGTTCCATATCATATATTCAAAAGGTAGCCATCTGCTCTTTTAGGAGCTTTAGATATAGGCTTTATAAAACCCTTACCTTTTCCCGCATTCAGAAACAAAGTTTTTCAAACTGTGCGTTTCTTGAAAGTCAACACTCAAATTTCATCCAAAAGGAAAAGGTTTGATGGTGGGCCGATACTCTATCAGGGGTATGCCCATTTGCCAGAAACCGCATTCAGAGCTTGTGAAATAGATATATGACGATTTCAAGCTTTGGCACTCTAAGTTTCTTAGGAGTCGAAAATTAGCATATCTTGAAAAGAGAACACACTAGCTGCTTCCAAATGAAATATGTATGACTGTGAGTCGTTCCATATCATATATTCAAAAGGTAGCCATCTACTCCTTTAGGAGCTTTAGATATAGGCTTTATCAAACCTTTAACTTTTCCCGCATTCAGAAACAAAGTTTTTCAAACTGTGCGTTTCTTGAAAGTCAACAGTCAAATTTCATCCAAAAGGAAAAGGTTTGATGGTGGGCCGATACTCTATCAGGAGTAAGCTCATTTGCCAGAAACCGCATTCAGAGCTTGTGAAATAGATATATGACGATTTCAAGCTTTGGCACTCTAAGTTTCATAGGAGTTGAATATGAGCATATCTTGAAGAGAGAATACACTAGCTGCTTCCAAATGAAATATGTATGATGGTGAGTGGTTCCATATCATATATTCAAAAGGTAGCCATCTACTTTTTTAGGAGCTTTAGATATAGGCTTTATCAAACCTTTAACTTTTCCCGCATTCAGAAACAAAGTTTTTCAAACTGTGCGTTTCTTGAAAGTCAACACTCAAATTTCATCCAAAAGAAAAAGGTTTGATGGTGGGCCGATACTCTATCAGGAGTAAGCTCATTTGCCAGAAACCGCATTCAGAGCTTGTGAAATAGATATATGACGATTTCAAGCTTTGGCACTCTAAGTTTCTTAGGAGTTGAATATGAGCATATCTTGAGAAGAGAATACACTAGATGCTTCCAAATGAAATATGTATGATGGTGAGTGGTTCCATATCATATATTCAAAAGGTAGCCATCTGCTCCTTTAGGAGCTTTAGATATAGGCTTTATAAAACCTTAACCTTTTCTCGCATTCAGAAACAAAGTTTTTCAAACTGTGTGTTTCTTGAAAGTCAACACTCAAATTTCATCCAAAAGGAAAAGGTTTGATGGTGGGCCGATACTCTCTTAGGGGTATGCCCATTTGCCAGAAACCGCATTCAGAGCAAGTGAAATAGATATATGACGATTTCACGCTTTGGCACTCTAAGTTTCTTAGGAGTTGAAAATGAGCATATCTTGAAAAGAGAATACACTAGATGCTTCCAAATGAAATATGTATGATGGTGAGTGGTTCCATATCATGTATTCAAAAGGTAGCCATCTGCTCCTTTAGGAGCTTTAGATATAGGCTTTATAAAACCCTTACCTTTTCCCGCATTCAGAAACAAAGTTTTTCAAACTGTGCGTTTCTTGAAAGTCAACACTCAAATTTCATCCAAAAGGAAAAGGTTTGATGGTGGGCCGATACTCTATCAGGGGTATGCCCATTTGCCAGAAACCGCATTCAGAGCTTGTGAAATAGATATATGACGATTTCAAGCTTTGGCACTCTAAGTTTCTTAGGAGTCGAAAATTAGCATATCTTGAAAAGAGAACAAACTAGCTGCTTCCAAATGAAATATGTATGATGGTGAGTCGTTCCATATCATATATTCAAAAGGTAGCCATCTGCTTCTTTAGGAGCTTTAGATATAGGCTTTATAAAACCTTTAACTTTTCCCGCATTCAGAAACAAAGTTTTTCAAACTGTGCATTTCTTGAAAGTCAACACTCAAATTTCATCCAAAAGGAAAAGGTTTGATGGTGGGCCGATACTTTATCAGGAGTAAGCTCATTTGCCAGAAACCGCATTCAGAGTTTGTGAAATAGATATATGACGATTTCAAGCTTTGGCACTCTAAGTTTCTTAGGAGTCGAAAATTAGCATATCTTGAAAAGAGAACACACTAGCTGCTTCCAAATGAAATATGTATGATGGTGAGTCGTTCCATATCATATATTCAAAAGGTAGCCATCTGCTTCTTTAGGAGCTTTAGATATAGGCTTTATAAAACCTTTAACTTTTCCCGCATTCAGAAACAAAGTTTTTCAAACTGTGCATTTCTTGAAAGTCAACACTCAAATTTCATCCAAAAGGAAAAGGTTTGATGGTGGGCCGATACTTTATCAGGAGTAAGCTCATTTGCCAGAAACCGCATTCAGAGCTTGTGAAATACATATATGACGATTTCACGCTTTGGCACTCTAAGTTTCTTAGGAGTTGAAAATGAGCATATCTTGAGAAGAGAATACACTAGCTGCTTCCAAATGAAATATGTATGATGGTGAGTGGTTCCATATCACATATTCAAAAGGTAGCCATCTGCTCCTTTAGGAGCTTTAGATATAGGCTTTATAAAACCTTTAACTTTTCCCGCATTCAGAAACAAAGTTTTTCAAACTGTGCGTTTCTTGAAAGTCAACACTCAAATTTCATGCAAAAGGAAAAGGTTTGATGGTGGGCCGATACTCTATCAGGGGTATGCCCATTTGCCAGAAACCGCATTCAGAGCAAGTGAAATAGATATATGACGATTTCACGCTTTGGCACTCTAAGTTTCTTAGGAGTTGAAAATGAGCATATCTTGAGAAGAGAATACACTAGCTGCTTCCAAATGAAATATGTATGATGGTGAGTGGTTCCATATCACATATTCAAAAGGTAGCCATCTGCTCTTTTAGGAGCTTTAGATATAGGCTTTATAAAACCCTTACCTTTTCCCGCATTCAGAAACAAAGTTTTTCACACTGTGCATTTCTTGAAAGTCAACACTCAAATTTCATCCAAAAGGAAAAGGTTTGATGGTGGGCCGATACTTTATCAGGAGTAAGCTCATTTGCCAGAAACCGCATTCAGAGCTTGTGAAATACATATATGACGATTTCACGCTTTGGCACTCTAAGTTTCTTAGGAGTTGAAAATGAGCATATCTTGAGAAGAGAATAAACTAGCTGCTTCCAAATGAAATATGTATGATGGTGAGTGGTTCCATATCACATATTCAAAAGGTAGCCATCTGCTCCTTTAGGAGCTTTAGATATAGGCTTTATAAAACCTTTAACATTTCCCGCATTCAGAAACAAAGTTTTTCAAACTGTGCGTTTCTTGAAAGTCAACACTCAAATTTCATGCAAAAGGAAAAGGTTTGATGGTGGGCCGATACTCTATCAGGGGTATGCCCATTTGCCAGAAACCGCATTCAGAGCAAGTGAAATAGATATATGACGATTTCACGCTTTGGCACTCTAAGTTTCTTAGGAGTTGAAAATGAGCATATCTTGAGAAGAGAATACACTAGCTGCTTCCAAATGAAATATGTATGATGGTGAGTGGTTCCATATCACATATTCAAAAGGTAGCCATCTGCTCTTTTAGGAGCTTTAGATATAGGCTTTATAAAACCCTTACCTTTTCCCGCATTCAGAAACAAAGTTTTTCAAACTGTGCGTTTCTTGAAAGTCAACACTCAAATTTCATCCAAAAGGAAAAGGTTTGATGGTGGGCCGATACTCTATCAGGGGTATGCCCATTTGCCAGAAACCGCATTCAGAGCTTGTGAAATAGATATATGACGATTTCAAGCTTTGGCACTCTAAGTTTCTTAGGAGTCGAAAATTAGCATATCTTGAAAAGAGAACACACTAGCTGCTTCCAAATGAAATATGTATGACTGTGAGTCGTTCCATATCATATATTCAAAAGGTAGCCATCTACTCCTTTAGGAGCTTTAGATATAGGCTTTATCAAACCTTTAACTTTTCCCGCATTCAGAAACAAAGTTTTTCAAACTGTGCGTTTCTTGAAAGTCAACAGTCAAATTTCATCCAAAAGGAAAAGGTTTGATGGTGGGCCGATACTCTATCAGGAGTAAGCTCATTTGCCAGAAACCGCATTCAGAGCTTGTGAAATAGATATATGACGATTTCAAGCTTTGGCACTCTAAGTTTCATAGGAGTTGAATATGAGCATATCTTGAAGAGAGAATACACTAGCTGCTTCCAAATGAAATATGTATGATGGTGAGTGGTTCCATATCATATATTCAAAAGGTAGCCATCTACTTTTTTAGGAGCTTTAGATATAGGCTTTATCAAACCTTTAACTTTTCCCGCATTCAGAAACAAAGTTTTTCAAACTGTGCGTTTCTTGAAAGTCAACACTCAAATTTCATCCAAAAGAAAAAGGTTTGATGGTGGGCCGATACTCTATCAGGAGTAAGCTCATTTGCCAGAAACCGCATTCAGAGCTTGTGAAATAGATATATGACGATTTCAAGCTTTGGCACTCTAAGTTTCTTAGGAGTTGAATATGAGCATATCTTGAGAAGAGAATACACTAGATGCTTCCAAATGAAATATGTATGATGGTGAGTGGTTCCATATCATATATTCAAAAGGTAGCCATCTGCTCCTTTAGGAGCTTTAGATATAGGCTTTATAAAACCTTAACCTTTTCTCGCATTCAGAAACAAAGTTTTTCAAACTGTGTGTTTCTTGAAAGTCAACACTCAAATTTCATCCAAAAGGAAAAGGTTTGATGGTGGGCCGATACTCTCTCAGGGGTATGCCCATTTGCCAGAAACCGCATTCAGAGCAAGTGAAATAGATATATGACGATTTCACGCTTTGGCACTCTAAGTTTCTTAGGAGTTGAAAATGAGCATATCTTGAAAAGAGAATACACTAGATGCTTCCAAATGAAATATGTATGATGGTGAGTGGTTCCATATCATGTATTCAAAAGGTAGCCATCTGCTCCTTTAGGAGCTTTAGATATAGGCTTTATAAAACCCTTACCTTTTCCCGCATTCAGAAACAAAGTTTTTCAAACTGTGCGTTTCTTGAAAGTCAACACTCAAATTTCATCCAAAAGGAAAAGGTTTGATGGTGGGCCGATACTCTATCAGGGGTATGCCCATTTGCCAGAAACCGCATTCAGAGCTTGTGAAATAGATATATGACGATTTCAAGCTTTGGCACTCTAAGTTTCTTAGGAGTCGAAAATTAGCATATCTTGAAAAGAGAACAAACTAGCTGCTTCCAAATGAAATATGTATGATGGTGAGTCGTTCCATATCATATATTCAAAAGGTAGCCATCTGCTTCTTTAGGAGCTTTAGATATAGGCTTTATAAAACCTTTAACTTTTCCCGCATTCAGAAACAAAGTTTTTCAAACTGTGCATTTCTTGAAAGTCAACACTCAAATTTCATCCAAAAGGAAAAGGTTTGATGGTGGGCCGATACTTTATCAGGAGTAAGCTCATTTGCCAGAAACCGCATTCAGAGTTTGTGAAATAGATATATGACGATTTCAAGCTTTGGCACTCTAAGTTTCTTAGGAGTCGAAAATTAGCATATCTTGAAAAGAGAACACACTAGCTGCTTCCAAATGAAATATGTATGACTGTGAGTCGTTCCATATCATATATTCAAAAGGTAGCCATCTACTCCTTTAGGAGCTTTAGATATAGGCTTTATCAAACTTTTAACTTTTCCCGCATTCAGAAACAAAGTTTTTCACACTGTGCATTTCTTGAAAGTCAACACTCAAATTTCATCCAAAAGGAAAAGGTTTGATGGTGGGCCGATACTCTATCAGGGGTATGCCCATTTGCCAGAAACCGCATTCAGAGCTTGTGAAATAGATATATGACGATTTCAAGCTTTGGCACTCTAAGTTTCTTAGGAGTCGAAAATTAGCATATCTTGAAAAGAGAACACACTAGCTGCTTCCAAATGAAATATGTATGATGGTGAGTCGTTCCATATCATATATTCAAAAGGTAGCCATCTACTTTTTTAGGAGCTTTAGATATAGGCTTTATCAAACCTTTAACTTTTCCCGCATTCAGAAACAAAGTTTTTCAAACTGTGCGTTTCTTGAAAGTCAACACTCAAATTTCATCCAAAAGAAAAAGGTTTGATGGTGGGCCGATACTCTATCAGGAGTAAGCTCATTTGCCAGAAACCGCATTCAGAGCAAGTGAAATAGATATATGACGATTTCACGCTTTGGCACTCTAAGTTTCTTAGGAGTTGAAAATGAGCATATCTTGAGAAGAGAATACACTAGCTGCTTCCAAATGAAATATGTATGATGGTGAGTGGTTCCATATCATGTATTCAAAAGGTAGCCATCTGCTCCTTTAGGAGCTTTAGATATAGGCTTTATAAAACGCTTACCTTTTCCCGCATTCAGAAACAAAGTTTTTCAAACTGTGTGTTTCTTGAAAGTCAACACTCAAATTTCATCCAAAAGGAAATGGTTTGAAGGTGGGCCGATACTCTATCAGGAGTAAGCTCATTTGCCAGAAACCGCATTCAGAGCTTGTGAAATACATATATGACGATTTCAAGCTTTGGCACTCTAAGTTTCATAGGAGTTGAAAATGAGCATATCTTGAAAAGAGAATACACTAGATGCTTCCAAATGAAATATGTATGATGGTGAGTGGTTCCATATCATGTATTCAAAAGGTAGCCATCTGCTCCTTTAGGAGCTTTAGATATAGGCTTTATAAAACCCTTACCTTTTCCCGCATTCAGAAACAAAGTTTTTCAAACTGTGTGTTTCTTGAAAGTCAACACTCAAATTTCATCCAAAAGGAAAAGGTTTGATGGTGGGCCGATACTCTCTCAGGGGTATGCCCATTTGCCAGAAACCGCATTCAGAGCAAGTGAAATAGATATATGACGATTTCACGCTTTGGCACTCTAAGTTTCTTAGGAGTTGAAAATGAGCATATCTTGAGAAGAGAATACACTAGCTGCTTCCAAATGAAATATGTATGATGGTGAGTGGTTCCATATCACATATTCAAAAGGTAGCCATCTGCTCTTTTAGGAGCTTTAGATATAGGCTTTATAAAACCTTTAACTTTTCCCGCATTCAGAAACAAAGTTTTTCAAACTGTGCATTTCTTGAAAGTCAACACTCAAATTTCATCCAAAAGGAAAAGGTTTGATGGTGGGCCGATACTCTATGAGGAGTAATCCCATTTGCCAGAAACCGCATTCAGAGCCTGTGAAATAGATATATGACGATTTCAAGCTTTGGCACTCTAAGTTTCTTAGGAGTTGAAAATGAGCATATCTTGAAAAGAGAATACACTAGATGCTTCCAAATGAAATATGTATGATGGTGAGTGGTTCCATATCATGTATTCAAAAGGTAGCCATCTGCTCCTTTAGGAGCTTTAGATATAGGCTTTATAAAACCCTTACCTTTTCCCGCATTCAGAAACAAAGTTTTTCAAACTGTGCGTTTCTTGAAAGTCAACACTCAAATTTCATCCAAAAGGAAAAGGTTTGATGGTGGGCCGATACTCTATCAGGGGTATGCCCATTTGCCAGAAACCGCATTCAGAGCTTGTGAAATAGATATATGACGATTTCAAGCTTTGGCACTCTAAGTTTCTTAGGAGTCGAAAATTAGCATATCTTGAAAAGAGAACACACTAGCTGCTTCCAAATGAAATATGTATGACTGTGAGTCGTTCCATATCATATATTCAAAAGGTAGCCATCTGCTCTTTTAGGAGCTTTAGATATAGGCTTTATAAAACCTTAACCTTTTCCCGCATTCAGAAACAAAGTTTTTCACACTGTGCATTTCTTGAAAGTCAACACTCAAATTTCATCCAAAAGGAAAAGGTTTGATGGTGGGCCGATACTCTATCAGGGGTATGCCCATTTGCCAGAAACCGCATTCAGAGCTTGTGAAATAGATATATGACGATTTCAAGCTTTGGCACTCTAAGTTTCTTAGGAGTCGAAAATTAGCATATCTTGAAAAGAGAACACACTAGCTGCTTCCAAATGAAATATGTATGATGGTGAGTCGTTCCATATCATATATTCAAAAGGTAGCCATCTGCTTCTTTAGGAGCTTTAGATATAGGCTTTATAAAACCTTTAACTTTTCCCGCATTCAGAAACAAAGTTTTTCAAACTGTGCATTTCTTGAAAGTCAACACTCAAATTTCATCCAAAAGGAAAAGGTTTGATGGTGGGCCGATACTTTATCAGGAGTAAGCTCATTTGCCAGAAACCGCATTCAGAGTTTGTGAAATAGATATATGACGATTTCAAGCTTTGGCACTCTAAGTTTCTTAGGAGTCGAAAATTAGAATATCTTGAAAAGAGAACACACTAGCTGCTTCCAAATGAAATATGTATGACTGTGAGTCGTTCCATATCATATATTCAAAAGGTAGCCATCTACTCCTTTAGGAGCTTTAGATATAGGCTTTATCAAACTTTTAACTTTTCCCGCATTCAGAAACAAAGTTTTTCACACTGTGCATTTCTTGAAAGTCAACACTCAAATTTCATCCAAAAGGAAAAGGTTTGATGGTGGGCCGATACTCTATCAGGGGTATGCCCATTTGCCAGAAACCGCATTCAGAGCTTGTGAAATAGATATATGACGATTTCAAGCTTTGGCACTCTAAGTTTCTTAGGAGTCGAAAATTAGCATATCTTGAAAAGAGAACACACTAGCTGCTTCCAAATGAAATATGTATGATGGTGAGTCGTTCCATATCATATATTCAAAAGGTAGCCATCTACTTTTTTAGGAGCTTTAGATATAGGCTTTATCAAACCTTTAACTTTTCCCGCATTCAGAAACAAAGTTTTTCAAACTGTGCGTTTCTTGAAAGTCAACACTCAAATTTCATCCAAAAGAAAAAGGTTTGATGGTGGGCCGATACTCTATCAGGAGTAAGCTCATTTGCCAGAAACCGCATTCAGAGCTTGTGAAATAGATATATGACGATTTCAAGCTTTGGCACTCTAAGTTTCTTAGGAGTTGAATATGAGCATATCTTGAGAAGAGAATACACTAGATGCTTCCAAATGAAATATGTATGATGGTGAGTGGTTCCATATCATATATTCAAAAGGTAGCCATCTGCTCCTTTAGGAGCTTTAGATATAGGCTTTATAAAACCTTAACCTTTTCCCGCATTCAGAAACAACGTTTTTCAAACTGTGTGTTTCTTGAAAGTCAACACTCAAATTTCATCCAAAAGGAAAAGGTTTGAAGGTGGGCCGATACTCTATCAGGAATAAGCTCATTTGCCAGAAACCGCATTCAGAGCTTGTGAAATACATATATGACGATTTCAAGCTTTGGCACTCTAAGTTTCATAGGAGTTGAAAATGAGCATATCTTGAAAAGAGAATACACTAGATGCTTCCAAATGAAATATGTATGATGGTGAGTGGTTCCATATCATGTATTCAAAAGGTAGCCATCTGCTCCTTTAGGAGCTTTAGATATAGGCTTTATAAAACCCTTACCTTTTCACGCATTCAGAAACAAAGTTTTTCAAACTGTGTGTTTCTTGAAAGTCAACACTCAAATTTCATCCAAAAGGAAATGGTTTGAAGGTGGGCCGATACTCTATCAGGAGTAAGCTCATTTGCCAGAAACCGCATTCAGAGCTTGTGAAATACATATATGACGATTTCAAGCTTTGGCACTCTAAGTTTCATAGGAATTGAATATGAGCATATCTTGAAGAGAGAATACACTAGCTGCTTCCAAATGAAATATGTATGATGGTGAGTGGTTCCATATCATATATTCAAAAGGTAGCCATCTGCTCCTTTAGGAGCTTTAGATACAAGCTTTATAAAACCTTTAACTTTTCCCGCATTCAGAAACAACGTTTTTCACACTGTGCATTTCTTGAAAGTCAACACTCAAATTTCATCCAAAAGGAAAAGGTTTGATGGTGGGCCGATACTCTATCAGGGGTATGCCCATTTGCCAGAAACCGCATTCAGAGCTTGTGAAATAGATATATGACGATTTCAAGCTTTGGCACTCTAAGTTTCTTAGGAGTCGAAAATTAGCATATCTTGAAAAGAGAACACACTAGCTGCTTCCAAATGAAATATGTATGATGGTGAGTCGTTCCATATCATATATTCAAAAGGTAGCCATCTGCTTCTTTAGGAGCTTTAGATATAGGCTTTATAAAACCTTTAACTTTTCCCGCATTCAGAAACAAAGTTTTTCAAACTGTGCATTTCTTGAAAGTCAACACTCAAATTTCATCCAAAAGGAAAAGGTTTGATGGTGGGCCGATACTTGATCAGGAGTAAGCTCATTTGCCAGAAACCGCATTCAGAGCTTGTGAAATACATATATGACGATTTCACGCTTTGGCACTCTAAGTTTCTTAGGAGTTGAAAATGAGCATATCTTGAGAAGAGAATACACTAGCTGCTTCCAAATGAAATATGTATGATGGTGAGTGGTTCCATATCACATATTCAAAAGGTAGCCATCTGCTCCTTTAGGAGCTTTAGATATAGGCTTTATAAAACCTTTAACTTTTCCCGCATTCAGAAACAAAGTTTTTCAAACTGTGCGTTTCTTGAAAGTCAACACTCAAATTTCATGCAAAAGGAAAAGGTTTGATGGTGGGCCGATACTCTATCAGGGGTATGCCCATTTGCCAGAAACCGCATTCAGAGCAAGTGAAATAGATATATGACGATTTCACGCTTTGGCACTCTAAGTTTCTTAGGAGTTGAAAATGAGCATATCTTGAGAAGAGAATACACTAGCTGCTTCCAAATGAAATATGTATGATGGTGAGTGGTTCCATATCACATATTCAAAAGGTAGCCATCTGCTCTTTTAGGAGCTTTAGATATAGGCTTTATAAAACCTTTAACTTTTCCCGCATTCAGAAACAAAGTTTTTCAAACTGTGCATTTCTTGAAAGTCAATACTCAAATTTCATCCAAAAGGAAAAGGTTTGATGGTGGGCCGATACTCTATGAGGAGTAATCCCATTTGCCAGAAACCGCATTCAGAGCCTGTGAAATAGATATATGACGATTTCAAGCTTTGGCACTCTAAGTTTCTTAGGAGTTGAAAATGAGCATATCTTGAAAAGAGAATACACTAGATGCTTCCAAATGAAATATGTATGATGGTGAGTGGTTCCATATCATGTATTCAATAGGTAGCCATCTGCTCCTTTAGGAGCTTTAGATATAGGCTTTATAAAACCCTTACCTTTTCCCGCATTCAGAAACAAAGTTTTTCAAACTGTGTGTTTCTTGAAAGTCAACACTCAAATTTCATCCAAAAGGAAAAGGTTTGAAGGTGGGCCGATACTCTATCAGGAGTAAGCTCATTTGCCAGAAACCGCATTCAGAGCTTGTGAAATACATATATGACGATTTCAAGTTTTGGCACTCTAAGTTTCATAGGAATTGAATATGAGCATATCTTGAAGAGAGAATACACTAGCTGCTTTCAAATGAAATATGTATGATGGTGAGTGGTTCCATATCATATATTCAAAAGGTAGCCATCTGCTCCTTTAGGAGCTTTAGATATAAGCTTTATAAAACCTTTAACTTTTCCCGCATTCAGAAACAACGTTTTTCACACTGTGCATTTCTTGAAAGTCAACACTCAAATTTCATCCAAAAGGAAAAGGTTTGATGGTGGGCCGATACTCTATCAGGGGTATGCCCATTTGCCAGAAACCGCATTCAGAGCTTGTGAAATAGATATATGACGATTTCAAGCTTTGGCACTCTAAGTTTCTTAGGAGTCGAAAATTAGCATATCTTGAAAAGAGAACACACTAGCTGCTTCCAAATGAAATATGTATGATGGTGAGTCGTTCCATATCATATATTCAAAAGGTAGCCATCTGCTTCTTTAGGAGCTTTAGATATAGGCTTTATAAAACCTTTAACTTTTCCCGCATTCAGAAACAAAGTTTTTCAAACTGTGCATTTCTTGAAAGTCAACACTCAAATTTCATCCAAAAGGAAAAGGTTTGATGGTGGGCCGATACTTTATCAGGAGTAAGCTCATTTGCCAGAAACCGCATTCAGAGCTTGTGAAATACATATATGACGATTTCACGCTTTGGCACTCTAAGTTTCTTAGGAGTTGAAAATGAGCATATCTTGAGAAGAGAATACACTAGCTGCTTCCAAATGAAATATGTATGATGGTGAGTGGTTCCATATCACATATTCAAAAGGTAGCCATCTGCTCCTTTAGGAGCTTTAGATATAGGCTTTATAAAACCTTTAACTTTTCCCGCATTCAGAAACAAAGTTTTTCAAACTGTGCGTTTCTTGAAAGTCAACACTCAAATTTCATGCAAAAGGAAAAGGTTTGATGGTGGGCCGATACTCTATCAGGGGTATGCCCATTTGCCAGAAACCGCATTCAGAGCAAGTGAAATAGATATATGACGATTTCACGCTTTGGCACTCTAAGTTTCTTAGGAGTTGAAAATGAGCATATCTTGAGAAGAGAATACACTAGCTGCTTCCAAATGAAATATGTATGATGGTGAGTGGTTCCATATCACATATTCAAAAGGTAGCCATCTGCTCTTTTAGGAGCTTTAGATATAGGCTTTATAAAACCCTTACCTTTTCCCGCATTCAGAAACAAAGTTTTTCAAACTGTGCGTTTCTTGAAAGTCAACACTCAAATTTCATCCAAAAGGAAAAGGTTTGATGGTGGGCCGATACTCTATCAGGGGTATGCCCATTTGCCAGAAACCGCATTCAGAGCTTGTGAAATAGATATATGACGATTTCAAGCTTTGGCACTCTAAGTTTCTTAGGATTCGAAAATTAGCATATCTTGAAAAGAGAACACACTAGCTGCTTCCAAATGAAATATGTATGATGGTGAGTCGTTCCATATCATATATTCAAAAGGTCGCCATCTGCTCTTTTAGGAGCTTTAGATATAGGCTTTATAAAACCTTTAACTTTTCCCGCATTCAGAAACAAAGTTTTTCAAACTGTGCATTTCTTGAAAGTCAACACTCAAATTTCATCCAAAAGGAAAAGGTTTGATGGTGGGCCGATACTCTATGAGGAGTAATCCCATTTGCCAGAAACCGCATTCAGAGCCTGTGAAATAGATATATGACGATTTCAAGCTTTGGCACTCTAAGTTTCTTAGGAGTTGAAAATGAGCATATCTTGAAAAGAGAATACACTAGATGCTTCCAAATGAAATATGTATGATGGTGAGTGGTTCCATATCATATATTCAAAAGGTAGCCATCTGCTCCTTTAGGAGCTTTAGATATAGGCTTTATAAAACCTTTAACTTTTCCCGCATTCAGAAACAAAGTTTTTCAAACTGTGCATTTCATGAAAGTCAACACTGAAATTTCATCCAAAAGGAAAAGGTATGATGGTGGGCCGATACTCTATCAGGGGTATGCCCATTTGCCAGAAACCGCATTCAGAGCTTGTGAAATAGATATATGACGATTTCAAGCTTTGGTACTCTAAGTTTCTTAGGAATTGAATATGAGCATATCTTGAAGAGAGAATACACTAGCTGCTTCCAAATGAAATATGTATGATGGTGAGTGGTTCCATATCATATATTCAAAAGGTAGCCATCTGCTCCTTTAGGAGCTTTAGATATAGGCTTTATAAAACCTTAACCTTTTCCCGCATTCAGAAACAAAGTTTTTCAAACTGTGTGTTTCTTGAAAGTCAACACTCAAATTTCATCCAAAAGGAAAAGGTTTGATGGTGGGCCGATACTCTATCAGGGGTATGCCCATTTGCCAGAAACCGCATTCAGAGCAAGTGAAATAGATATATGACGATTTCACGCTTTGGCACCTCTAAGTTTCTTAGGAGTTGAAAATGAGCATATCTTGAGAAGAGAATACACTAGCTGCTTCCAAATGAAATATGTATGATGGTGAGTGGTTCCATATCATATATTCAAAAGGTAGCCATCTGCTCCTTTAGGAGCTTTAGATATAGGCTTTATAAAACCTTAACCTTTTCCCGCATTCAGAAACAAAGTTTTTCAAACTGTGTGTTTCTTGAAAGTCAACACTCAAATTTCATCCAAAATAAAAAGGTTTGATGGTGGGCTGATACTCTATCAGGAGTAAGCTCATTTGCCAGAAACCGCATTCAGAGCCTGTGAAATAGATATATGACGATTTCAAGCTTTGGCACTCTAAGTTTCTTAGGAGTTGAAAATGAGCATATCTTGAAAAGAGAATACACTAGATGCTTCCAAATGAAATATGTATGATGGTGAGTGGTTCCATATCATGTATTCAATAGGTAGCCATCTGCTCCTTTAGGAGCTTTAGATATAGGCTTTATAAAACCCTTACCTTTTCCCGCATTCAGAAACAAAGTTTTTCAAACTGTGTGTTTCTTGAAAGTCAACACTCAAATTTCATCCAAAAGGAAAAGGTTTGAAGGTGGGCCGATACTCTATCAGGAGTAAGCTCATTTGCCAGAAACCGCATTCAGAGCTTGTGAAATACATATATGACGATTTCAAGCTTTGGCACTCTAAGTTTCATAGGAATTGAATATGAGCATATCTTGAAGAGAGAATACACTAGCTGCTTCCAAATGAAATATGTATGATGGTGAGTGGTTCCATATCATATATTCAAAAGGTAGCCATCTGCTCCTTTAGGAGCTTTAGATATAAGCTTTATAAAACCTTTAACTTTTCCCGCATTCAGAAACAACGTTTTTCACACTGTGCATTTCTTGAAAGTCAACACTCAAATTTCATCCAAAAGGAAAAGGTTTGATGGTGGGCCGATACTCTATCAGGGGTATGCCCATTTGCCAGAAACCGCATTCAGAGCTTGTGAAATAGATATATGACGATTTCAAGCTTTGGCACTCTAAGTTTCTTAGGAGTCGAAAATTAGCATATCTTGAAAAGAGAACACACTAGCTGCTTCCAAATGAAATATGTATGATGGTGAGTCGTTCCATATCATATATTCAAAAGGTAGCCATCTGCTTCTTTAGGAGCTTTAGATATAGGCTTTATAAAACCTTTAACTTTTCCCGCATTCAGAAACAAAGTTTTTCAAACTGTGCATTTCTTGAAAGTCAACACTCAAATTTCATCCAAAAGGAAAAGGTTTGATGGTGGGCCGATACTTTATCAGGAGTAAGCTCATTTGCCAGAAACCGCATTCAGAGCTTGTGAAATACATATATGACGATTTCACGCTTTGGCACTCTAAGTTTCTTAGGAGTTGAAAATGAGCATATCTTGAGAAGAGAATACACTAGCAGCTTCCAAATGAAATATGTATGATGGTGAGTGGTTCCATATCACATATTCAAAAGGTAGCCATCTGCTCCTTTAGGAGCTTTAGATATAGGCTTTATAAAACCTTTAACTTTTCCCGCATTCAGAAACAAAGTTTTTCAAACTGTGCGTTTCTTGAAAGTCAACACTCAAATTTCATGCAAAAGGAAAAGGTTTGATGGTGGGCCGATACTCTATCAGGGGTATGCCCATTTGCCAGAAACCGCATTCAGAGCAAGTGAAATAGATATATGACGATTTCACGCTTTGGCACTCTAAGTTTCTTAGGAGTTGAAAATGAGCATATCTTGAGAAGAGAAAACACTAGCTGCTTCCAAATGAAATATGTATGATGGTGAGTGGTTCCATATCACATATTCAAAAGGTAGCCATCTGCTCTTTTAGGAGCTTTAGATATAGGCTTTATAAAACCCTTACCTTTTCCCGCATTCAGAAACAAAGTTTTTCAAACTGTGCGTTTCTTGAAAGTCAACACTCAAATTTCATCCAAAAGGAAAAGGTTTGATGGTGGGCCGATACTCTATGAGGAGTAATCCCATTTGCCAGAAACCGCATTCAGAGCCTGTGAAATAGATATATGACGATTTCAAGCTTTGGCACTCTAAGTTTCTTAGGAGTTGAAAATGAGCATATCTTGAAAAGAGAATACACTAGATGCTTCCAAATGAAATATGTATGATGGTGAGTGGTTCCATATCATGTATTCAAAAGGTAGCCATCTGCTCCTTTAGGAGCTTTAGATATAGGCTTTATAAAACCCTTACCTTTTCCCGCATTCAGAAACAAAGTTTTTCAAACTGTGTGTTTCTTGAAAGTCAACACTCAAATTTCATCCAAAAGGAAAAGGTTTGAAGGTGGGCCGATACTCTATCAGGAGTAAGCTCATTTGCCAGAAACCGCATTCAGAGCTTGTGAAATACATATATGACGATTTCAAGCTTTGGCACTCTAAGTTTCATAGGAATTGAATATGAGCATATCTTGAAGAGAGAATACACTAGCTGCTTCCAAATGAAATATGTATGATGGTGAGTGGTTCCATATCATATATTCAAAAGGTAGCCATCTGCTCCTTTAGGAGCTTTAGATATAGGCTTTATAAAACCTTTAACTTTTCCCGCATTCAGAAACAAAGTTTTTCAAACTGTGCATTTCATGAAAGTCAACACTGAAATTTCATCCAAAAGGAAAAGGTATGATGGTGGGCCGATACTCTATCAGGGGTATGCCCATTTGCCAGAAACCGCATTCAGAGCTTGTGAAATAGATATATGACGATTTCAAGCTTTGGTACTCTAAGTTTCTTAGGAGTTGAAAATGAGCATATCTTGAGAAGAGAATACACTAGATGCTTCCAAATGAAATATGTATGATGGTGAGTGGTTCCATATCATATATTCAAAAGGTAGCCATCTGCTCCTTTAGGAGCTTTAGATATAGGCTTTATAAAACCTTTACCTTTTCCCTCATTCAGAAACAAAGTTTTTCAAACTGTGTGTTTCTTGAAAGTCAACACTCAAATTTCATCCAAAAGGAAAAGGTTTGATGGTGGGCCGATACTCTATCAGGGGTATGCCCATTTGCCAGAAACCGCATTCAGAGCAAGTGAAATAGATATATGACGATTTCACGCTTTGGCACTCTAAGTTTCTTAGGAGTTGAAAATGAGCATATCTTGAGAAGAGAATACACTAGCTGCTTCCAAATGAAATATGTATGATGGTGAGTGGTTCCATATCACATATTCAAAAGGTAGCCATCTTCTCTTTTAGGAGATTTAGATATAGGCTTTATAAAACCTTTAACTTTTCCCGCATTCAGAAACAAAGTTTTTCAAACTGTGCGTTTCTTGAAAGTCAACACTCAAATTTCATCCAAAATAAAAAGGTTTGATGGTGGGCCGATACTCTATCAGGAGTAAGCTCATTTGCCAGAAACCGCATTCAGAGCTTGTGAAATACATATATGACGATTTCAAGCTTTGGCACTCTGTTTCTTAGGAGTTGAAAATGAGCATATCTTGAAAAGAGAATACACTAGATGCTTCCAAATGAAATATGTATAATGGTGAGTGGTTCCATATCATATATTCAAAAGGTAGCCATCTGCTCCTTTAGGAGCTTTAGATATAGGCTTTATAAAACCCTTTCCTTTTCCCGCATTCAGAAACAAAGTTTTTCAAACTGTGTGTTTCTTGAAAGTCAACACTCAAATTTCATCCAAAAGGAAAAGGTTTGAAGGTGGGCCGAGACTCTATCAGGGGTATGCCCATTTGCCAGAAACCGCATTCAGAGCTTGTGAAATAGATATATGACGATTTCAAGCTTTGGCACTCTGTTTCTTAGGAGTTGAAAATGAGCATATCTTGAGAAGAGAATACACTAGCTGCTTCCAAATGAAATATGTATGATGGTGAGTGGTTCCATATCACATATTCAAAAGGTAGCCATCTGCTCCTTTAGGAGCTTTAGATATAAGCTTTATAAAACCTTTAACTTTTCCCGCATTCAGCAACAACGTTTTTCACACTGTGCATTTCTTGAAAGTCAACACTCAAATTTCATCCAAAAGGAAAAGGTTTGATGGTGGGCCGATACTTTATCAGGAGTAAGCTCATTTGCCAGAAACCGCATTCAGAGCTTGTGAAATACATATATGACGATTTCACGCTTTGGCACTCTAAGTTTCTTAGGAGTTGAAAATGAGCATATCTTGAGAAGAGAATACACTAGCTGCTTCCAAATGAAATATGTATGATGGTGAGTGGTTCCATATCACATATTCAAAAGGTAGCCATCTTCTCTTTTAGGAGCTTTAGATATAGGCTTTATAAAACCTTTAACTTTTCCCGCATTCAGAAACAAAGTTTTTCAAACTGTGCGTTTCTTGAAAGTCAACACTCAAATTTCATCCAAAATAAAAAGGTTTGATGGTGGGCCGATACTCTATCAGGAGTAAGCTCATTTGCCAGAAACCGCATTCAGAGCTTGTGAAATACATATATGACGATTTCAAGCTTTGGCACTCTGTTTCTTAGGAGTTGAAAATGAGCATATCTTGAAAAGAGAATACACTAGATGCTTCCAAATGAAATATTTATAATGGTGAGTGGTTCCATATCATATATTCAAAAGGTAGCCATCTGCTCCTTTAGGAGCTTTAGATATAGGCTTTATAAAACCCTTTCCTTTTCCCGCATTCAGAAACAAAGTTTTTCAAACTGTGTGTTTCTTGAAAGTCAACACTCAAATTTCATCCAAAAGGAAAAGGTTTGAAGGTGGGCCGAGACTCTATCAGGGGTATGCCCATTTGCCAGAAACCGCATTCAGAGCTTGTGAAATAGATATATGACGATTTCAAGCTTTGGCACTCTGTTTCTTAGGAGTTGAAAATGAGCATATCTTGAGAAGAGAATACACTAGCTGCTTCCAAATGAAATATGTATGATGGTGAGTGGTTCCATATCACATATTCAAAAGGTAGCCATCTGCTCCTTTAGGAGCTTTAGATATAAGCTTTATAAAACCTTTAACTTTTCCCGCATTCAGAAACAA
The DNA here is from genome assembly GCF_963514075.1 of Conger conger. NCBI lineage: Eukaryota > Metazoa > Chordata > Actinopteri > Anguilliformes > Congridae > Conger > Conger conger. Next base: position 29,120,336 of record NC_083764.1, read on the forward strand.
CGTTTTTCACACTGTGCATTTCTTGAAAGTCAACACTCAAATTTCATCCAAAAGGAAAAGGTTTGATGGTGGGCCGATACTCTATCAGGGGTATGCCCATTTGCCAGAAACCGCATTCAGAGCTTGTGAAATAGATATATGACGATTTCAAGCTTTGGCACTCTAAGTTTCTTAGGAGTCGAAAATTAGCATATCTTGAAAAGAGAACACACTAGCTGCTTCCAAATGAAATATGTATGATGGTGAGTCGTTCCATATCATATATTCAAAAGGTAGCCATCTGCTTCTTTAGGAGCTTTAGATATAGGCTTTATAAAACCTTTAACTTTTCCCGCATTCAGAAACAAAGTTTTTCAAACTGTGCATTTCTTGAAAGTCAACACTCAAATTTCATCCAAAAGGAAAAGGTTTGATGGTGGGCCGATACTTTATCAGGAGTAAGCTCATTTGCCAGAAACCGCATTCAGAGCTTGTGAAATACATATATGACGATTTCACGCTTTGGCACTCTAAGTTTCTTAGGAGTTGAAAATGAGCATATCTTGAGAAGAGAATACACTAGCTGCTTCCAAATGAAATATGTATGATGGTGAGTGGTTCCATATCACATATTCAAAAGGTAGCCATCTGCTCCTTTAGGAGCTTTAGATATAGGCTTTATAAAACCTTTAACTTTTCCCGCATTCAGAAACAAAGTTTTTCAAACTGTGCGTTTCTTGAAAGTCAACACTCAAATTTCATGCAAAAGGAAAAGGTTTGATGGTGGGCCGATACTCTATCAGGGGTATGCCCATTTGCCAGAAACCGCATTCAGAGCAAGTGAAATAGATATATGACGATTTCACGCTTTGGCACTCTAAGTTTCTTAGGAGTTGAAAATGAGCATATCTTGAGAAGAGAATACACTAGCTGCTTCCAAATGAAATATGTATGATGGTGAGTGGTTCCATATCACATATTCAAAAGGTAGCCATCTGCTCTTTTAGGAGCTTTAGATATAGGCTTTATAAAACCCTTACCTTTTCCCGCATTCAGAAACAAAGTTTTTCAAACTGTGCGTTTCTTGAAAGTCAACACTCAAATTTCATCCAAAAGGAAAAGGTTTGATGGTGGGCCGATACTCTATCAGGGGTATGCCCATTTGCCAGAAACCGCATTCAGAGCTTGTGAAATAGATATATGACGATTTCAAGCTTTGGCACTCTAAGTTTCTTAGGAGTCGAAAATTAGCATATCTTGAAAAGAGAACACACTAGCTGCTTCCAAATGAAATATGTATGATGGTGAGTCGTTCCATATCATATATTCAAAAGGTCGCCATCTGCTCTTTTAGGAGCTTTAGATATAGGCTTTATAAAACCTTTAACTTTTCCCGCATTCAGAAACAAAGTTTTTCAAACTGTGCATTTCTTGAAAGTCAACACTCAAATTTCATCCAAAAGGAAAAGGTTTGATGGAGGGCCGATACTCTATGAGGAGTAATCCCATTTGCCAGAAACCGCATTCAGAGCCTGTGAAATAGATATATGACGATTTCAAGCTTTGGCACTCTAAGTTTCTTAGGAGTTGAAAATGAGCATATCTTGAAAAGAGAATACACTAGATGCTTCCAAATGAAATATGTATGATGGTGAGTGGTTCCATATCATGTATTCAAAAGGTAGCCATCTGCTCCTTTAGGAGCTTTAGATATAGGCTTTATAAAACCCTTACCTTTTCCCGCATTCAGAAACAAAGTTTTTCAAACTGTGTGTTTCTTGAAAGTCAACACTCAAATTTCATCCAAAAGGAAAAGGTTTGAAGGTGGGCCGATACTCTATCAGGAGTAAGCTCATTTGCCAGAAACCGCATTCAGAGCTTGTGAAATACATATATGACGATTTCAAGCTTTGGCACTCTAAGTTTCATAGGAATTGAATATAAGCATATCTTCAAGAGAGAACACACTAGCTACTTCCAAATGAAATATGTATGATGGTGAGTGGTTCCATATCATATATTCAAAAGGTAGCCATCTGCTTTTTTAGGAGCTTTTGATATAGGCTTTATAAAACCTTTAACTTTTCCCGCATTCAGAAACAAAGTTTTTCAAACTGTGCATTTCATGAAAGTCAACACTGAAATTTCATCCAAAAGGAAAAGGTATGATGGTGGGCCGATACTCTATCAGGGGTATGCCCATTTGCCAGAAACCGCATTCAGAGCTTGTGAAATAGATATATGACGATTTCAAGCTTTGGTACTCTAAGTTTCTTAGGAATTGAATATGAGCATATCTTGAACAGAGAATACACTAGCTGCTTCCAAATGAAATATGTATGATGGTGAGTGGTTCCATATGATATATTCAAAAGGTAGCCATCTGCTCCTTTAGGAGCTTTAGATATAGGCTTTATAAAACCTTAACCTTTTCCCGCATTCAGAAACAAAGTTTTTCAAACTGTGTGTTTCTTGAAAGTCAACACTCAAATTTCATCCAAAAGGAAAAGGTTTGATGGTGGGCCGATACTCTATCAGGGGTATGCCCATTTGCCAGAAACCGCATTCAGAGCAAGTGAAATAGATATATGACGATTTCACGCTTTGGCACCTCTAAGTTTCTTAGGAGTTGAAAATGAGCATATCTTGAGAAGAGAATACACTAGATGCTTCCAAATGAAATATGTATGATGGTGAGTGGTTCCATATCATATATTCAAAAGGTAGCCATCTGCTCCTTTAGGAGCTTTAGATATAGGCTTTATAAAACCTTTACCTTTTCCCGCATTCAGAAACAAAGTTTTTCAAACTGTGTGTTTCTTGAAAGTCAACACTCAAATTTCATCCAAAAGGAAAAGGTTTGATGGTGGGCCGATACTCTATCAGGGGTATGCCCATTTGCCAGAAACCGCATTCAGAGCAAGTGAAATAGATATATGACGATTTCACGCTTTGGCACTCTAAGTTTCTTAGGAGTTGAAAATGAGCATATCTTGAGAAGAGAATACACTAGCTGCTTCCAAATGAAATATGTATGATGGTGAGTGGTTCCATATCACATATTCAAAAGGTAGCCATCTTCTCTTTTAGGAGCTTTAGATATAGGCTTTATAAAACCTTTAACTTTTCCCGCATTCAGAAACAAAGTTTTTCAAACTGTGCGTTTCTTGAAAGTCAACACTCAAATTTCATCCAAAAGGAAAAGGTTTGAAGGTGGGCCGAGACTCTATCAGGGGTATGCCCATTTGCCAGAAACCGCATTCAGAGCTTGTGAAATAGATATATGACGATTTCAAGCTTTGGCACTCTGTTTCTTAGGAGTTGAAAATGAGCATATCTTGAGAAGAGAATACACTAGCTGCTTCCAAATGAAATATGTATGATGGTGAGTGGTTCCATATCATATATTCAAAAGGTAGCCATCTGCTCCTTTAGGAGCTTTAGATATAGGCTTTATAAAACCTTTAACTTTTCCCACCTTCAGAAACAAAGTTTTTCACACTGTGCATTTCTTGAAAGTCAACACTCAAATTTCATCCAAAAGGAAAAGGTTTGATGGTGGGCCGATACTCTATCAGGAGTAATCCCATTTGCCAGAAACCGCATTCAGAGCTTGTGAAATAGATATATGACGATTTCAAGCTTTGGCACTCTAAGTTTCTTAGGAGTTGAATATGAGCATATCTTCAAGAGAGAACACACTAGCTACTTCCAAATGAAATATGTATGATGGTGAGTGGTTCCATATCACATATTCAAAAGGTAGCCATCTGCTCCTTTAGGAGCTTTAGATATAGGCTTTATAAAACCTTTAACTTTTACCGCATTCAGAAACAAAGTTTTTGAAACTGTGCGTTTCTTGAAAGTCAACACTCAAATTTCAACCAAAAGGAAAAGGTTTGATGGTGGGCCGATACTCTATCAGGAGTAAGCTCATTTGCCAGAAACCGCATTCAGAGCTTGTGAAATACATATATGATGATTTCAAGCTTTGGCACCTCTAAGTTTCATCAGAGTTTAATATGAGCATATCTTGAAAAGAGAATACACTAGCTGCTTCCAAATGAAATATGTATGATGGTGAGTGGTTCCATATAATATATTCAAAAGGTAGCCATCTACTCCTTTAGGAGCTTTAGATATAGGCTTTATCAAACCTTTAACTTTTCCCGCATTCAGAAACAAAGTTTTTCAAACTGTGCGTTTCTTGAAAGTCAACACTCAAATTTCATCCAAAAGAAAAAGGTTTGATGGTGGGCCGATACTCTATCAGGAGTAAGCTCATTTGCCAGAAACCGCATTCAGAGCTTGTGAAATAGATATATGACGATTTCAAGCTTTGGCACTATAAGTTTCTTAGGAGTTGAATATGAGCATATCTTGAGAAGAGAATACACTAGATGCTTCCAAATGAAATATGTATGATGGTGAGTGGTTCCATATCATATATTCAAAAGGTAGCCATCTGCTCCTTTAGGAGCTTTAGATATAGGCTTTATAAAACCTTAACCTTTTCCCGCATTCAGAAACAAAGTTTTTCAAACTGTGTGTTTCTTGAAAGTCAACACTCAAATTTCATCCAAAAGAAAAAAGTTTGATGGTGGGCCGATACTCTATCAGGAGTAAGCTCATTTGCCAGAAACCGCATTCAGAGCTTGTGAAATAGATATATGACGATTTCAAGCTTTGGCACTCTAAGTTTCTTAGGAGTTGAATATGAGCATATCTTGAGAAGAGAATACACTAGATGCTTCCAAATGAAATATGTATGATGGTGAGTGGTTCCATATCATATATTCAAAAGGTAGGCATCTGCTCCTTTAGGAGCTTTAGATATAGGCTTTATAAAACCTTAACCTTTTCCCGCATTCAGAAACAAAGTTTTTCAAACTGTGTGTTTCTTGAAAGTCAACACTCAAATTTCATCCAAAAGGAAAAGGTTTGATGGTGGGCCGATACTCTATCAGGGGTATGCCCATTTGCCAGAAACCGCATTCAGAGCAAGTGAAATAGATATATGACGATTTCACGCTTTGGCACTCTAAGTTTCTTAGGAGTTGAAAATGAGCATATCTTGAGAAGAGAATACACTAGCTGCTTCCAAATGAAATATGTATGATGGTGAGTGGTTCCATATCACATATTCAAAAGGTAGCCATCTGCTCTTTTAGGAGCTTTAGATATAGGCTTTATAAAACCTTTAACTTTTCCCGCATTCAGAAACAAAGTTTTTCAAACTGTGCGTTTCTTGAAAGTCAACACTCAAATTTCATCCAAAAGGAAAAGGTTTGATGGTGGGCCGATACTCTATCAGGGGTATGCCCATTTGCCAGAAACCGCATTCAGAGCTTGTGAAATAGATATATGACGATTTCAAGCTTTGGCACTCTAAGTTTCTTAGGAGTCGAAAATTAGCATATCTTGAAAAGAGAACACACTAGATGCTTCCAAATGAAATATGTATGATGGTGAGTGGTTCCATATCATGTATTCAAAAGGTAGCCATCTGCTCCTTTAGGAGCTTTAGATATAGGCTTTATAAAACCTTTAACTTTTCCCGCATTCAGAAACAAAGTTTTTCAAACTGTGCATTTCTTGAAAGTCAACACTCAAATTTCATCCAAAAGGAAAAGGTTTGATGGTGGGCCGATACTCTATCAGGAGTAAGCCTATTTGCCAGAAACCGCATTCAGAGCTTGTGAAATAGATATATGACGATTTCAAGCTTTGGCACTCTAAGTTTCTTAGGAGTTGAAAATGAGCATATCTTGAGAAGAGAATACACTAGCTACTTCCAAATGAAATATGTATGACTGTGAGTCGTTCCATATCATATATTCAAAAGGTAGCCATCTGCTCCTTTAGGAGCTTTAGATATAGGCTTTATAAAACCTTTAACTTTTCCCGCATTCAGAAATCAAGTTTTTCAAACTGTGCATTTCTTGAAAGTCAACACTCAAATTTCATCCAAAAGGAAAAGGTTTGATGGTGGGCCGATACTCTATCAGGGGTATGCCCATTTGCCAGAAACCGCATTCAGAGCTTGTGAAATAGATATATGACGATTTCAAGCTTTGGCACTCTAAGTTTCTTAGGAGTTTAATATGAGCATATCTTGAAGAGAGAACACACTAGCTGCTTCCAAATGAAATATGTATGATGGTGAGTGGTTCCATATCATATATTCAAATGGTTGCCATCTGCTCCTTTAGGAGCTTTAAATATAGGCTTTATGAAACCTTTAACTTTTCCCGCATTCAGAAACAAAGTTTTTCAAACTGTGCATTTCTTGAAAGTCAACACTCAAATTTCATGCAAAAGGAAAAGGTTTGATGGTGGGCCGATACTCTATCAGGGGTATGCCCATTTGCCAGAAACCGCATTCAGAGCAAGTGAAATAGATATATGACGATTTCACGCTTTGGCACTCTAAGTTTCTTAGGAGTTGAAAATGAGCATATCTTGAGAAGAGAATACACTAGCTGCTTCCAAATGAAATATGTATGATGGTGAGTGGTTCCATATCACATATTCAAAAGGTAGCCATCTGCTCTTTTAGGAGCTTTAGATATAGGCTTTATAAAACCTTTAACTTTTCCCGCATTCAGAAACAAAGTTTTTCAAACTGTGCGTTTCTTGAAAGTCAACACTCAAATTTCATCCAAAAGGAAAAGGTTTGATGGTGGGCCGATACTCTATCAGGGGTATGCCCATTTGCCAGAAACCGCATTCAGAGCAAGTGAAATAGATATATGACGATTTCAAGCTTTGGCACTCTAAGTTTCTTAGGAGTCGAAAATTAGCATATCTTGAAAAGAGAACACACTAGCTGCTTCCAAATGAAATATGTATGATGGTGAGTCGTTCCATATCATATATTCAAAAGGTAGCCATCTGCTCTTTTAGGAGCTTTAGATATAGGCTTTATAAAACCTTTAACTTTTCCCGCATTCAGAAACAAAGTTTTTCAAACTGTGCATTTCTTGAAAGTCAACACTCAAATTTCATCCAAAAGGAAAAGGTTTGATGGTGGGCCGATACTCTATCAGGGGTATGCCCATTTGCCAGAAACCGCATTCAGAGCCTGTGAAATAGATATATGACGATTTCAAGCTTTGGCACTCTAAGTTTCTTAGGAGTTGAAAATGAGCATATCTTGAAAAGAGAATACACTAGATGCTTCCAAATGAAATATGTATGATGGTGAGTGGTTCCATATCATGTACTCAAAAGGTAGCCATCTGCTCCTTTAGGAGCTTTAGATATAGGCTTTATAAAACCTTTAACTTTTCCCGCATTCAGAAACAAAGTTTTTCAAACTGTGTGTTTCTTGAAAGTCAACACTCAAATTTCATCCAAAAGGAAAAGGTTTGAAGGTGGGCCGATACTCTATCAGGAGTAAGCCTATTTGCCAGAAACCGCATTCAGAGCTTGTGAAATAGATATATGACGATTTCAAGCTTTGGCACTCTAAGTTTCTTAGGAGTTGAAAATGAGCATATCTTGAGAAGAGAATACACTAGCAACTTCCAAATGAAATATGTATGACTGTGAGTCGTTCCATATCATATATTCAAAAGGTAGCCATCTGCTCCTTTAGGAGCTTTAGATATAGGCTTTATAAAACCTTTAACTTTTCCCGCATTCAGAAATCAAGTTTTTCAAACTGTGCATTTCTTGAAAGTCAACACTCAAATTTCATCCAAAAGGAAAAGGTTTGATGGTGGGCCGATACTCTATCAGGGGTATGCCCATTTGCCAGAAACCGCATTCAGAGCTTGTGAAATAGATATATGACGATTTCAAGCTTTGGCACTCTAAGTTTCTTAGGAGTTTAATATGAGCATATCTTGAAGAGAGAACACACTAGCTGCTTCCAAATGAAATATGTATGATGGTGAGTGGTTCCATATCATATATTCAAATGGTTGCCATCTGCTCCTTTAGGAGCTTTAAATATAGGCTTTATGAAACCTTTAACTTTTCCCGCATTCAGAAACAAAGTTTTTCAAACTGTGCATTTCTTGAAAGTCAACACTCAAATTTCATGCAAAAGGAAAAGGTTTGATGGTGGGCCGATACTCTATCAGGAGTAATCCCATTTGCCAGAAACCGCATTCAGAGCTTGTGAAATAGATATATGACGATTTCAAGCTTTGGCACTCTAAGTTTCTTAGGAGTTGAATATGAACATATCTTGAAGAAAGAACACACTAGCTACTTCCAAATGAAATATGTATGATGGTGAGTGGTTCCATATCACATATTCAAAAGGTAGCCATCTGCTCTTTTAGGAGCTTTAGATATAGGCTTTATAAAACCTTTTACTTTTCCCGCATTCAGAAACAAAGTTTTTCAAACTGTGCGTTTCTTGAAAGTCAACACTCAAATTTCATCCAAAATAAAAAGGTTTGATGGTGGGCCGATACTCTATCAGGAGTAAGCTCATTTGCCAGAAACCGCATTCAGAGCTTGTGAAATACATATATGACGATTTCAAGCTTTGGCTCTCTAAGTTTCATAGGAGTTGAATATGAGCATATCTTGAAGAGAGAATACACTAGCTGCTTCCAAATGAAATATGTATGATGGTGAGTGGTTCCATATCATATATTCAAATGGTAGCCATCTGCTCCTTTAGGAGCTTTAAATATAGGCTTTATAAAACCTTTAACTTTTCCCGCATTCAGAAACAAAGTTTTTCAAACTGTGCGTTTCTTGAAAGTCAACACTCAAATTTCATCCAAAAGGAAAAGGTTTGATGGTGGGCCGATACTCTATCAGGGGTATGCCCATTTGCCAGAAACCGCATTCAGAGCTTGTGAAATAGATATATGACGATTTCAAGCTTTGGCACTCTAAGTTTCTTAGGAGTCGAAAATTAGCATATCTTGAAAAGAGAACACACTAGCTGCTTCCAAATGAAATATGTATGATGGTGAGTCGTTCCATATCATATATTCAAAAGGTAGCCATCTGCTCTTTTAGGAGCTTTAGATATAGGCTTTATAAAACCCTTACCTTTTCCCGCATTCAGAAACAAAGTTTTTCAAACTGTGTGTTTCTTGAAAGTCAACACTCAAATTTCATCCAAAAGGAAAAGGTTTGAAGGTGGGCCGATACTCTATCAGGAGTAAGCTCATTTGCCAGAAACCGCATTCAGAGCTTGTGAAATACATATATGACGATTTCAAGCTTTGGCACTCTAAGTTTCATAGGAATTGAATATGAGCATATCTTGAAGAGAGAATACACTAGCTGCTTCCAAATGAAATATGTATGATGGTGAGTGGTTCCATATCATATATTAAAAAGGTAGCCATCTGCTCCTTTAGGAGCTTTAGATATAGGCTTTATAAAACCTTTAACTTTTCCCGCCTTCAGAAACAAAGTTTTTCACACTGTGCATTTCTTGAAAGTCAACACTCAAATTTCATCCAAAAGGAAAAGGTTTGATGGTGGGCCGATACTCTATCAGGGGTATGCCCATTTGCCAGAAACCGCATTCAGAGCTTGTGAAATAGATATATGACGATTTCAAGCTTTGGCACTCTAAGTTTCTTAGGAGTCGAAAATTAGCATATCTTGAAAAGAGAACACACTAGCTGCTTCCAAATGAAATATGTATGATGGTGAGTCGTTCCATATCATATATTCAAAAGGTAGCCATCTGCTCCTTTAGGAGCTTTAGATATAGGCTTTATAAAACCTTTAACTTTTCCCGCATTCAGAAACAAAGTTTTTCAAACTGTGCATTTCTTGAAAGTCAACACTCAAATTTCATCCAAAAGGAAAAGGTTTGATGGTGGGCCGATACTCTATCAGGAGTAAGCCTATTTGCCAGAAACCGCATTCAGAGCTTGTGAAATAGATATATGACGATTTCAAGCTTTGGCACTCTAAGTTTCTTAGGAGTTGAAAATGAGCATATCTTGAGAAGAGAATACACTAGCAACTTCCAAATGAAATATGTATGACTGTGAGTCGTTCCATATCATATATTCAAAAGGTAGCCATCTGCTCCTTTAGGAGCTTTAGATATAGGCTTTATAAAACCTTTAACTTTTCCCGCATTCAGAAATCAAGTTTTTCAAACTGTGCATTTCTTGAAAGTCAACACTCAAATTTCATCCAAAAGGAAAAGGTTTGATGGTGGGCCGATACTCTATCAGGGGTATGCCCATTTGCCAGAAACCGCATTCAGAGCTTGTGAAATAGATATATGACGATTTCAAGCTTTGGCACTCTAAGTTTCTTAGGAGTTTAATATGAGCATATCTTGAAGAGAGAACACACTAGCTGCTTCCAAATGAAATATGTATGATGGTGAGTGGTTCCATATCATATATTCAAATGGTTGCCATCTGCTCCTTTAGGAGCTTTAAATATAGGCTTTATGAAACCTTTAACTTTTCCCGCATTCAGAAACAAAGTTTTTCAAACTGTGCATTTCTTGAAAGTCAACACTCAAATTTCATGCAAAAGGAAAAGGTTTGATGGTGGGCCGATACTCTATCAGGAGTAATCCCATTTGCCAGAAACCGCATTCAGAGCTTGTGAAATAGATATATGACGATTTCAAGCTTTGGCACTCTAAGTTTCTTAGGAGTTGAATATGAACATATCTTGAAGAAAGAACACACTAGCTACTTCCAAATGAAATATGTATGATGGTGAGTGGTTCCATATCACATATTCAAAAGGTAGCCATCTGCTCTTTTAGGAGCTTTAGATATAGGCTTTATAAAACCTTTTACTTTTCCCGCATTCAGAAACAAAGTTTTTCAAACTGTGCGTTTCTTGAAAGTCAACACTCAAATTTCATCCAAAATAAAAAGGTTTGATGGTGGGCCGATACTCTATCAGGAGTAAGCTCATTTGCCAGAAACCGCATTCAGAGCTTGTGAAATACATATATGACGATTTCAAGCTTTGGCTCTCTAAGTTTCATAGGAGTTGAATATGAGCATATCTTGAAGAGAGAATACACTAGCTGCTTCCAAATGAAATATGTATGATGGTGAGTGGTTCCATATCATATATTCAAATGGTAGCCATCTGCTCCTTTAGGAGCTTTAAATATAGGCTTTATAAAACCTTTAACTTTTCCCGCATTCAGAAACAAAGTTTTTCAAACTGTGCGTTTCTTGAAAGTCAACACTCAAATTTCATCCAAAAGGAAAAGGTTTGATGGTGGGCCGATACTCTATCAGGGGTATGCCCATTTGCCAGAAACCGCATTCAGAGCTTGTGAAATAGATATATGACGATTTCAAGCTTTGGCACTCTAAGTTTCTTAGGAGTCGAAAATTAGCATATCTTGAAAAGAGAACACACTAGATGCTTCCAAATGAAATATGTATGATGGTGAGTGGTTCCATATCATGTATTCAAAAGGTAGCCATCTGCTCCTTTAGGAGCTTTAGATATAGGCTTTATAAAACCTTTAACTTTTCCCGCATTCAGAAACAAAGTTTTTCAAACTGTGCATTTCTTGAAAGTCAACACTCAAATTTCATCCAAAAGGAAAAGGTTTGATGGTGGGCCGATACTCTATCAGGAGTAAGCCTATTTGCCAGAAACCGCATTCAGAGCTTGTGAAATAGATATATGACGATTTCAAGCTTTGGCACTCTAAGTTTCTTAGGAGTTGAAAATGAGCATATCTTGAGAAGAGAATACACTAGCTACTTCCAAATGAAATATGTATGACTGTGAGTCGTTCCATATCATATATTTAAAAGGTAGCCATCTGCTCCTTTAGGAGCTTTAGATATAGGCTTTATAAAACCTTTAACTTTTCCCGCATTCAGAAATCAAGTTTTTCAAACTGTGCATTTCTTGAAAGTCAACACTCAAATTTCATCCAAAAGGAAAAGGTTTGATGGTGGGCCGATACTCTATCAGGGGTATGCCCATTTGCCAGAAACCGCATTCAGAGCTTGTGAAATAGATATATGACGATTTCAAGCTTTGGCACTCTAAGTTTCTTAGGAGTTTAATATGAGCATATCTTGAAGAGAGAACACACTAGCTGCTTCCAAATGAAATATGTATGATGGTGAGTGGTTCCATATCATATATTCAAATGGTTGCCATCTGCTCCTTTAGGAGCTTTAAATATAGGCTTTATGAAACCTTTAACTTTTCCCGCATTCAGAAACAAAGTTTTTCAAACTGTGCATTTCTTGAAAGTCAACACTCAAATTTCATGCAAAAGGAAAAGGTTTGATGGTGGGCCGATACTCTATCAGGGGTATGCCCATTTGCCAGAAACCGCATTCAGAGCAAGTGAAATAGATATATGACGATTTCACGCTTTGGCACTCTAAGTTTCTTAGGAGTTGAAAATGAGCATATCTTGAGAAGAGAATACACTAGCTGCTTCCAAATGAAATATGTATGATGGTGAGTGGTTCCATATCACATATTCAAAAGGTAGCCATCTGCTCTTTTAGGAGCTTTAGATATAGGCTTTATAAAACCTTTAACTTTTCCCGCATTCAGAAACAAAGTTTTTCAAACTGTGCGTTTCTTGAAAGTCAACACTCAAATTTCATCCAAAAGGAAAAGGTTTGATGGTGGGCCGATACTCTATCAGGGGTATGCCCATTTGCCAGAAACCGCATTCAGAGCTTGTGAAATAGATATATGACGATTTCAAGCTTTGGCACTCTAAGTTTCTTAGGAGTCGAAAATTAGCATATCTTGAAAAGAGAACACACTAGCTGCTTCCAAATGAAATATGTATGATGGTGAGTCGTTCCATATCATATATTCAAAAGGTAGCCATCTGCTCTTTTAGGAGCTTTAGATATAGGCTTTATAAAACCTTTAACTTTTCCCGCATTCAGAAACAAAGTTTTTCAAACTGTGCATTTCTTGAAAGTCAACACTCAAATTTCATCCAAAAGGAAAAGGTTTGATGGTGGGCCGATACTCTATGAGGAGTAATCCCATTTGCCAGAAACCGCATTCAGAGCCTGTGAAATAGATATATGACGATTTCAAGCTTTGGCACTCTAAGTTTCTTAGGAGTTGAAAATGAGCATATCTTGAAAAGAGAATACACTAGATGCTTCCAAATGAAATATGTATGATGGTGAGTGGTTCCATATCATGTACTCAAAAGGTAGCCATCTGCTCCTTTAGGAACTTTAGATATAGGCTTTATAAAACCCTTACCTTTTCCCGCATTCAGAAACAAAGTTTTTCAAACTGTGTGTTTCTTGAAAGTCAACACTCAAATTTCATCCAAAAGGAAAAGGTTTGAAGGTGGGCCGATACTCTATCAGGAGTAAGCTCATTTGCCAGAAACCGCATTCAGAGCTTGTGAAATACATATATGACGATTTCAAGCTTTGGCACTCTAAGTTTCATAGGAATTGAATATGAGCATATCTTGAAGAGAGAATACACTAGCTGCTTCCAAATGAAATATGTATGATGGTGAGTGGTTCCATATCATATATTAAAAAGGTAGCCATCTGCTCCTTTAGGAGCTTTAGATATAGGCTTTATAAAACCTTTAACTTTTCCCGCCTTCAGAAACAAAGTTTTTCACACTGTGCATTTCTTGAAAGTCAACACTCAAATTTCATCCAAAAGGAAAAGGTTTGATGGTGGGCCGATACTCTATCAGGGGTATGCCCATTTGCCAGAAACCGCATTCAGAGCTTGTGAAATAGATATATGACGATTTCAAGCTTTGGCACTCTAAGTTTCTTAGGAGTCGAAAATTAGCATATCTTGAGAAGAGAATACACTAGCTGCTTCCAAATGAAATATGTATGATGGTGAGTGGTTCCATATCATATATTCAAATGGTAGCCATCTGCTCTTTTAGGAGCTTTAGATATAGGCTTTATAAAACCTTTTACTTTTCCCGCATTCAGAAACAAAGTTTTTCAAACTGTGCGTTTCTTGAAAGTCAACACTCAAATTTCATCCAAAATAAAAAGGTTTGATGGTGGGCCGATACTCTATCAGGAGTAAGCTCATTTGCCAGAAACCGCATTCAGAGCTTGTGAAATACATATATGACGATTTCAAGCTTTGGCTCTCTAAGTTTCATAGGAGTTGAATATGAGCATATCTTGAAGAGAGAATACACTAGCTGCTTCCAAATGAAATATGTATGATGGTGAGTGGTTCCATATCATATATTCAAATGGTAGCCATCTGCTCCTTTAGGAGCTTTAAATATAGGCTTTATAAAACCTTTAACTTTTCCCGCATTCAGAAACAAAGTTTTTCAAACTGTGCATTTCTTGAAAGTGAACACTCAAATTTCATGCAAAAGGAAAAGGTTTGATGGTGGGCCGATACTCTATGAGGAGTAATCCCATTTGCCAGAAACCGCATTCAGAGCTTGTGAAATACATATATGACGATTTCAAGCTTTGGCACTCTAAGTTTTGTAGGGGCTACAACTTCCACATTCCCACAGGAAAATTCTGCGACGTCCACCACGAATGACGTCTAACTTGGTTCAGCCAATCCCGTAATGGCGGGAGCAATAAACGGTCCCGTATAAGAGCAAGACACGTTCTTGGGATCTCTCTTCTGGCTCTTCTACTTTTTCTGCCTCTTCTGCTTGTTCTCTTCGACGCACCCTTTTTGGCCAGTCGCTTCAGCTCATCTGCTCCGAGACTCGGACAGAGGCTGAATGCTGCACAGCGCACTACCAGGCCTACGGACACACCCAGTTACCTCGCGGTAACTACGTGGCCTATAGTGAGTGGAAATTGTTGTACGCGGAACGCTACATCAGTTTACCCCAATAAAGCTCAACAACGAAACAGCAACGAACTTTTACACCTGGAAAAGGACCAGCGGATCAGACGACAACGCTGCTAAGGCGCTAAGACGGGAACACCCCAGCCTGCGCATCTCTCCCGGACACCATTCACAGCACCATCGCCGCTTCTACAAGGACAGCATGTCTTTTGGATCCAGCAATGCGTATGGACTCAGTAAGAAAACAAACATTCAGGCATAGCCAGTGTTTAGTTTAGTCTTAACTGTTTTTGTGAATCTGTGTTTCAATATTTACCATCCAACCATTGTAATGTGTTTGGTTAGCTACATATATATGTACGTGAATTGATTCGCCGTCTTTTGCGCATATATAGAGTAAAACTACGCAAGTAGTCCCTTCTCACAGCTAACTCTAACTCATTACCACACCCAGAACTCTAGCGACACGCGCGCTTGCGCGCGCCACACACACGCACACACACATACCCAACTAAATTTCCTTACTAACTTCCCGTTAGTTTATCTGTTATGTGTTTGTATGTTTGTTTAATAAATATATTTTATTAAACCCCGGTGTCCGTTTTGGAATCGCATAGACATGAGAGCCGAGTTAAAGCAGTCTTTCGAAGAACTTCCAACCTTCAGGTTATCGGTATGTTTAATCATTAAAATTGGTTATTTTAATTATTAATTAAAATACTAAATTTGTGGTTAGATATTTCTAATAATAGTAATTTTATGAGACTGATTACTTTTTGCAGTTATACTGCTACACAACGTTTAACTGGCGCCCCGGTTTCGTAGAGAGTAAAATCCCTGCGTTATTTGGCGGCCCGTGCGAGGACCCTACATAATTTGGAGTCCCGTGCGAGGACCCCTACAGTTTCATAGGAGTTGAATATGAGCATATCTTGAAGAGAGAATACACTAGCTGCTTCCAAATGAAATATGTATGATGGTGAGTGGTTCCATATCATATATTCAAATGGTAGCCATCTGCTCCTTTAGGAGCTTTAAATATAGGCTTTATAAAACCTTTAACTTTTCTCGCATTCAGAAACAAAGTTTTTCAAACTGTGCATTTCTTGAAAGTCAACACTCAAATTTCATCCAAAAGGAAAAGGTATGATGGTGGGCCGATACTCTATCAGGGGTATGCCCATTTGCCAGAAACCGCATTCAGAGCTTGTGAAATAGATATATGACGATTTCAAGCTTTGGCACTCTAAGTTTCTTAGGAGTCGAAAATTAGCATATCTTGAAAAGAGAACACACTAGCTGCTTCCAAATGAAATATGTATGATGGTGAGTGGTTCCATATCATATATTCAAATGGTTGCCATCTGCTCCTTTAGGAGCTTTAAATATAGGCTTTATGAAACCTTTAACTTTTCCCGCATTCAGAAACAAAGTTTTTCAAACTGTGCATTTCTTGAAAGTCAACACTCAAATTTCATGCAAAAGGAAAAGGTTTGATGGTGGGCCGATACTCTATCAGGAGTAATCCCATTTGCCAGAAACCGCATTCAGAGCTTGTGAAATAGATATATGACGATTTCAAGCTTTGGCACTCTAAGTTTCTTAGGAGTTGAATATGAACATATCTTGAAGAAAGAACACACTAGCTACTTCCAAATGAAATATGTATGATGGTGAGTGGTTCCATATCACATATTCAAAAGGTAGCCATCTGCTCTTTTAGGAGCTTTAGATATAGGCTTTATAAAACCTTTTACTTTTCCCGCATTCAGAAACAAAGTTTTTCAAACTGTGCGTTTCTTGAAAGTCAACACTCAAATTTCATCCAAAATAAAAAGGTTTGATGGTGGGCCGATACTCTATCAGGAGTAAGCTCATTTGCCAGAAACCGCATTCAGAGCTTGTGAAATACATATATGACGATTTCAAGCTTTGGCTCTCTAAGTTTCATAGGAGTTGAATATGAGCATATCTTGAAGAGAGAATACACTAGCTGCTTCCAAATGAAATATGTATGATGGTGAGTGGTTCCATATCATATATTCAAATGGTAGCCATCTGCTCCTTTAGGAGCTTTAAATATAGGCTTTATAAAACCTTTAACTTTTCTCGCATTCAGAAACAAAGTTTTTCAAACTGTGCATTTCTTGAAAGTCAACACTCAAATTTCATCCAAAAGGAAAAGGTATGATGGTGGGCCGATACTCTATCAGGGGTATGCCCATTTGCCAGAAACCGCATTCAGAGCTTGTGAAATAGATATATGACGATTTCAAGCTTTGGCACTCTAAGTTTCTTAGGAGTCGAAAATTAGCATATCTTGAAAAGAGAACACACTAGCTGCTTCCAAATGAAATATGTATGATGGTGAGTGGTTCCATATCATATATTCAAATGGTAGCCATCTGCTCCTTTAGGAGCTTTAGATATAGGCTTTATAAAACCTTTAACTTTTCCCGCATTCAGAAACAAAGTTTTTCAAACTGTGCATTTCTTGAAAGTGAACACTCAAATTTCATGCAAAAGGAAAAGGTTTGATGGTGGGCCGATACTCTATGAGGAGTAATCCCATTTGCCAGAAACCGCATTCAGAGCTTGTGAAATACATATATGACGATTTCAAGCTTTGGCACTCTAAGTTTTGTAGGGACTACAACTTCCACATTCCCACAGGAAAATTCTGCGACGTCCACCACGAATGACGTCTAACTTGGTTCAGCCAATCCCGTAATGGCGGGAGCAATAAACGGTCCCGTATAAGAGCAAGACACGTTCTTGGGATCTCTCTTCTGGCTCTTCTACTTTTTCTGCCTCTTCTGCTTGTTCTCTTCGACGCACCCTTTTTGGCCAGTCGCTTCAGCTCATCTGCTCCGAGACTCGGACAGAGGCTGAATGCTGCACAGCGCACTACCAGGCCTACGGACACACCCAGTTACCTCGCGGTAACTACGTGGCCTATAGTGAGTGGAAATTGTTGTACGCGGAACGCTACATCAGTTTACCCCAATAAAGCTCAACAACGAAACAGCAACGAACTTTTACACCTGGAAAAGGACCAGCGGATCAGACGACAACGCTGCTAAGGCGCTAAGACGGGAACACCCCAGCCTGCGCATCTCTCCCGGACACCATTCACAGCACCATCGCCGCTTCTACAAGGACAGCATGTCTTTTGGATCCAGCAATGCGTATGGACTCAGTAAGAAAACAAACATTCAGGCATAGCCAGTGTTTAGTTTAGTCTTAACTGTTTTTGTGAATCTGTGTTTCAATATTTACCATCCAACCATTGTAATGTGTTTGGTTAGCTACATATATATGTACGTGAATTGATTCGCCGTCTTTTGCGCATATATAGAGTAAAACTACGCAAGTAGTCCCTTCTCACAGCTAACTCTAACTCATTACCACACCCAGAACTCTAGCGACACGCGCGCTTGCGCGCGCCACACACACGCACACACACATACCCAACTAAATTTCCTTACTAACTTCCCGTTAGTTTATCTGTTATGTGTTTGTATGTTTGTTTAATAAATATATTTTATTAAACCCCGGTGTCCGTTTTGGAATCGCATAGACATGAGAGCCGAGTTAAAGCAGTCTTTCGAAGAACTTCCAACCTTCAGGTTATCGGTATGTTTAATCATTAAAATTGGTTATTTTAATTATTAATTAAAATACTAAATTTGTGGTTAGATATTTCTGATAATAGTAATTTTATGAGACTGATTACTTTTTGCAGTTATACTGCTACACAACGTTTAACTGGCGCCCCGGTTTCGTAGAGAGTAAAATCCCTGCGTTATTTGGCGGCCCGTGCGAGGACCCTACATAATTTGGAGTCCCGTGCGAGGACCCCTACAGTTTCATAGGAGTTGAATATGAGCATATCTTGAAGAGAGAATACACTAGCTGCTTCCAAATGAAATATGGATGATGGTGAGTGGTTCCATATCATATATTCAAATGGTAGCCATCTGCTCCTTTAGGAGCTTTAAATATAGGCTTTATAAAACCTTTAACTTTTCTCGCATTCAGAAACAAAGTTTTTCAAACTGTGCATTTCTTGAAAGTCAACACTCAAATTTCATCCAAAAGGAAAAGGTATGATGGTGGGCCGATACTCTATCAGGGGTATGCCCATTTGCCAGAAACCGCATTCAGAGCTTGTGAAATAGATATATGACGATTTCAAGCTTTGGCACTCTAAGTTTCTTAGGAGTCGAAAATTAGCATATCTTGAAAAGAGAACACACTAGCTGCTTCCAAATGAAATATGTATGATGGTGAGTGGTTCCATATCATATATTCAAATGGTAGCCATCTGCTCCTTTAGGAGCTTTAGATATAGGCTTTATAAAACCTTTAACTTTTCCCCCATTCAGAAACAAAGTTTTTCAAACTGTGCATTTCTTGAAAGTCAACACTCAAATTTCATCCAAAAGGAAAAGGTTTGATGGTGGGCCGATACTCTATGAGGAGTAATCCCATTTGCCAGAAACCGCATTCAGAGCTTGTGAAATACATATATGACGATTTCAAGCTTTGGCACTCTAAGTTTCATAGGAGTTGAATATGAGCATATCTTGAAGAGAGAATACACTAGCTGCTTCCAAATGAAATATGTATGATGGTGAGTGGTTCCATATCATATATTCAAATGGTAGCCATCTGCTCCTTTAGGAGCTTTAAATATAGGCTTTATAAAACCTTTAACTTTTCTCGCATTCAGAAACAAAGTTTTTCAAACTGTGCATTTCTTGAAAGTCAACACTCAAATTTCATCCAAAAGGAAAAGGTATGATGGTGGGCCGATACTCTATCAGGGGTATGCCCATTTGCCAGAAACCGCATTCAGAGCTTGTGAAATAGATATATGACGATTTCAAGCTTTGGCACTCTAAGTTTCTTAAGAGTCGAAAATTAGCATATCTTGAAAAGAGAACACACTAGCTGCTTCCAAATGAAATATGTATGATGGTGAGTGGTTCCATATCATATATTCAAATGGTAGCCATCTGCTCCTTTAGGAGCTTTAGATATAGGCTTTATAAAACCTTTAACTTTTCCCGCATTCAGAAACAAAGTTTTTCAAACTGTGTGTTTCTTGAAAGTCAACACTCAAATTTCATCCAAAAGGAAAAGGTTTGATGGTGGGCCGATACTCTATCAGGAGTAAGCTCATTTGCCAGAAACCGCATTCAGAGCTTGTGAAATACATATATGACGATTTCAAGCTTTGGCTCTCTAAGTTTCATAGGAGTTGAATATGAGCATATCTTGAAGAGAGAATACACTAGCTGCTTCCAAATGAAATATGTATGATGGTGAGTGGTTCCATATCATATATTCAAATGGTAGCCATCTGCTCCTTTAGGAGCTTTAAATATAGGCTTTATAAAACCTTTAACTTTTCTCGCATTCAGAAACAAAGTTTTTCAAACTGTGCATTTCTTGAAAGTCAACACTCAAATTTCATCCAAAATAAAAAGGTTTGATGGTGGGCCGATACTCTATCAGGAGTAAGCTCATTTGCCAGAAACCGCATTCAGAGCTTGTGAAATACATATATGACGATTTCAAGCTTTGGCTCTCTAAGTTTCATAGGAGTTGAATATGAGCATATCTTGAAGAGAGAATACACTAGCTGCTTCCAAATGAAATATGTATGATGGTGAGTGGTTCCATATCATATATTCAAATGGTAGCCATCTGCTCCTTTAGGAGCTTTAAATATAGGCTTTATAAAACCTTTAACTTTTCTCGCATTCAGAAACAAAGTTTTTCAAACTGTGCATTTCTTGAAAGTCAACACTCAAATTTCATCCAAAAGGAAAAGGTATGATGGTGGGCCGATACTCTATCAGGGGTATGCCCATTTGCCAGAAACCGCATTCAGAGCTTGTGAAATAGATATATGACGATTTCAAGCTTTGGCACTCTAAGTTTCTTAGGAGTCGAAAATTAGCATATCTTGAAAAGAGAACACACTAGCTGCTTCCAAATGAAATATGTATGATGGTGAGTGGTTCCATATCATATATTCAAATGGTAGCCATCTGCTCCTTTAGGAGCTTTAGATATAGGCTTTATAAAACCTTTAACTTTTCCCGCATTCAGAAACAAAGTTTTTCAAACTGTGCATTTCTTGAAAGTCAACACTCAAATTTCATGCAAAAGGAAAAGGTTTGATGGTGGGCCGATACTCTATGAGGAGTAATCCCATTTGCCAGAAACCGCATTCAGAGCTTGTGAAATACATATATGACGATTTCAAGCTTTGGCACTCTAAGTTTCATAGGAGTTGAATATGAGCATATCTTGAAGAGAGAATACACTAGCTGCTTCCAAATGAAATATGTATGATGGTGCGTGGTTCCATATCATATATTCAAATGGTAGCCATCTGCTCCTTTAGGAGCTTTAAATATAGGCTTTATAAAACCTTTAACTTTTCTCGCATTCAGAAACAAAGTTTTTCAAACTGTGCATTTCTTGAAAGTCAACACTCAAATTTCATCCAAAAGGA
This sequence comes from Conger conger, assembly GCF_963514075.1. Classification (NCBI taxonomy): domain Eukaryota; kingdom Metazoa; phylum Chordata; class Actinopteri; order Anguilliformes; family Congridae; genus Conger; species Conger conger. Next base: position 29,141,586 of record NC_083764.1, read on the forward strand.
AAAGGTATGATGGTGGGCCGATACTCTATCAGGGGTATGCCCATTTGCCAGAAACCGCATTCAGAGCTTGTGAAATAGATATATGACGATTTCAAGCTTTGGCACTCTAAGTTTCTTAGGAGTCGAAAATTAGCATATCTTGAAAAGAGAACACACTAGCTGCTTCCAAATGAAATATGTATGATGGTGAGTGGTTCCATATCATATATTCAAATGGTAGCCATCTGCTCCTTTAGGAGCTTTAGATATAGGCTTTATAAAACCTTTAACTTTTCCCGCATTCAGAAACAAAGTTTTTCAAACTGTGCATTTCTTGAAAGTCAACACTCAAATTTCATCCAAAAGGAAAAGGTTTGATGGTGGGCCGATACTCTATGAGGAGTAATCCCATTTGCCAGAAACCGCATTCAGAGCTTGTGAAATACATATATGACGATTTCAAGCTTTGGCACTCTAAGTTTCATAGGAGTTGAATATGAGCATATCTTGAAGAGAGAATACACTAGCTGCTTCCAAATGAAATATGTATGATGGTGAGTGGTTCCATATCATATATTCAAATGGTAGCCATCTGCTCCTTTAGGAGCTTTAAATATAGGCTTTATAAAACCTTTAACTTTTCTCGCATTCAGAAACAAAGTTTTTCAAACTGTGCATTTCTTGAAAGTCAACACTCAAATTTCATCCAAAAGGAAAAGGTATGATGGTGGGCCGATACTCTATCAGGGGTATGCCCATTTGCCAGAAACCGCATTCAGAGCTTGTGAAATAGATATATGACGATTTCAAGCTTTGGCACTCTAAGTTTCTTAGGAGTCGAAAATTAGCATATCTTGAAAAGAGAACACACTAGCTGCTTCCAAATGAAATATGTATGATGGTGAGTGGTTCCATATCATATATTCAAATGGTAGCCATCTGCTCCTTTAGGAGCTTTAGATATAGGCTTTATAAAACCTTTAACTTTTCCCGCATTCAGAAACAAAGTTTTTCAAACTGTGTGTTTCTTGAAAGTCAACACTCAAATTTCATCCAAAAGGAAAAGGTTTGATGGTGGGCCGATACTCTATCAGGGGTATGCCCATTTGCCAGAAACCGCATTCAGAGCTTGTGAAATACATATATGACGATTTCAAGCTTTGGCACCTCTAAGTTTCATCAGTGTTTAATATGAGCATATCTTGAAAAGAGAATACACTAGCTGCTTCCAAATGAAATATGTATGATGGTGAGTGGTTCCATATCATATATTCAAAAGGTGGCCATCTGCTCCTTTAGAAGCTTTAGATATAGGCTTTATAAAACCTTTACCTTTTCCCGAATTCAGAAACAAAGTTTTTCAAACTGTGTGTTTCTTGAAAGTCAACACTCAAATTTCATCCAAAAGGAAAAGGTTTGATGGTGGGCCGATACTTTATCAGGGGTATGCCCATTTGCCAGAAACCGCATTCAGAGCTTGTGAAATAGATATATGACGATTTCAAGCTTTGGTACTCTAAGTTTCTTAGGAGTTGAAAATGAGCATATCTTGAGAAGAGAATACACTAGATGCTTCCAAATGAAATATGTATGATGGTGAGTGGTTCCATATCATATATTCAAATGGTAGCCATCTGCTCCTTTAGGAGCTTTAAATATAGGCTTTATAAAACCTTTAACTTTTCTCGCATTCAGAAACAAAGTTTTTCAAACTGTGCATTTCTTGAAAGTCAACACTCAAATTTCATCCAAAAGGAAAAGGTATGATGGTGGGCCGATACTCTATCAGGGGTATGCCCATTTGCCAGAAACCGCATTCAGAGCTTGTGAAATAGATATATGACGATTTCAAGCTTTGGCACTCTAAGTTTCTTAGGAGTCGAAAATTAGCATATCTTGAAAAGAGAACACACTAGCTGCTTCCAAATGAAATATGTATGATGGTGAGTGGTTCCATATCATATATTCAAATGGTAGCCATCTGCTCCTTTAGGAGCTTTAGATATAGGCTTTATAAAACCTTTACCTTTTCCCGCATTCAGAAACAAAGTTTTTCAAACTGTGTGTTTCTTGAAAGTCAACACTCAAATTTCATCCAAAAGGAAAAGGTTTGATGGTGGGCCGATACTCTATCAGGAGTAAGCTCATTTGCCAGAAACCGCATTCAGAGCTTGTGAAATACATATATGACGATTTCAAGCTTTGGCACTCTAAGTTTCTTAGGAGTTGAAAATGAGCATATCGTGAGAAGAGAATACACTAGCTGCTTCCAAATGAAATATGTATGATGGTGAGTGGTTCCATATCATATATTCAAATGGTAGCCATCTGCTCCTTTAGGAGCTTTAAATATAGGCTTTATAAAACCTTTAACTTTTACCGCATTCAGAAACAAAGTTTTTCAAACTGTGCGTTTCTTGAAAGTCAACACTCAAATTTCATCCAAAAGGAAAAGGTTTGATGGTGGGCCGATACTCTATCGGGAGTAAGCTCATTTGCCAGAAACCGCATTCAGAGCTTGTGAAATACATATATGACGATTTCAAGCTTTGGCACCTCTAAGTTTCATCAGTGTTTAATATGAACATATCTTGAAAAGAGAATACACTAGCTGCTTCCAAATGAAATATGTATGATGGTGAGTGGTTCCATATCATATATTCAAAAGGTGGCCATCTGCTCCTTTAGAAGCTTTAGATATAGGCTTTATAAAACCTTTACCTTTTCCCGAATTCAGAAACAAAGTTTTTCAAACTGTGTGTTTCTTGAAAGTCAACACTCAAATTTCATCCAAAAGGAAAAGGTTTGATGGTGGGCCGATACTTTATCAGGGGTATGCCCATTTGCCAGAAACCGCATTCAGAGCTTGTGAAATAGATATATGACGATTTCAAGCTTTGGTACTCTAAGTTTCTTAGGAGTTGAAAATGAGCATATCTTGAGAAGAGAATACACTAGATGCTTCCAAATGAAATATGTATGATGGTGAGTGGTTCCATATCATATATTCAAAAGGTAGCCATCTGCTCTTTTAGGAGCTTTAGATATAGGCTTTATAAAACCTTAACCTTTTCCCGCATTCAGAAACAAAGTTTTTCAAACTGTGCGTTTCTTGAAAGTCAACACTCAAATTTCATCCAAAATAAAAAGGTTTGATGGTGGTCCGATACTCTATCAGGAGTAAGCTCATTTGCCAGAAACCGCATTCAGAGCTTGTGAAATACATATATGACGATTTCAAGCTTTGGCACTCTAAGTTTCATAGGACTTGAATATGAGCATATCTTGAAGAGAGAATACACTAGCTGCTTCCAAATGAAATATGTATGATGGTGAGTGGTTCCATATCATATATTCAAATGGTAGCCATCTGCTCCTTTAGGAGCTTTAAATATAGGCTTTATAAAACCTTTAACTTTTCTCGCATTCAGAAACAAAGTTTTTCAAACTGTGCATTTCTTGAAAGTCAACACTGAAATTTCATCCAAAAGGAAAAGGTATGATGGTGGGCCGATACTCTATCAGGGGTATGCCCATTTGCCAGAAACCGCATTCAGAGCTTGTGAAATAGATATATGACGATTTCAAGCTTTGGCACTCTAAGTTTCTTAGGAGTCGAAAATTAGCATATCTTGAAAAGAGAACACACTAGCTGCTTCCAAATGAAATATGTATGATGGTGAGTGGTTCCATATCATATATTCAAAAGGTAGCCATCTGCTCCTTTAGGAGCTTTAGATATAGGCTTTATAAAACCTTTAACTTTTCCCGCATTCAGAAACAAAGTTTTTCAAACTGTGCATTTCTTGAAAGTCAACACTCAAATTTCATCCAAAAGGAAAAGGTTTGATGGTGGGCCGATACTCTATGAGGAGTAATCCCATTTGCCAGAAACCGCATTCAGAGCCTGTGAAATAGATATATGACGATTTCAAGCTTTGGCAGTCTAAGTTTCTTAGGAGTTGAAAATGAGCATATCTTGAAAAGAGAATACACTAGATGCTTCCAAATGAAATATGTATGATGGTGAGTGGTTCCATTTCATATATTCAAAAGGTAGCCATCTGCTCCTTTAGGAGCTTTAGATATAGGCTTTATAAAACCCTTACCTTTTCCCGCATTCAGAAACAAAGTTTTTCAAACTGTGTGTTTCTTGAAAGTCAACACTCAAATTTCATCCAAAAGGAAAAGGTTTGAAGGTGGGCCGAGACTCTATCAGGGGTATGCCCATTTGCCAGAAACCGCATTCAGAGCTTGTGAAATAGATATATGACGATTTCAAGCTTTGGCACTCTAAGTTTCTTAGGAGTTGAATATGAGCATATCTTCAAGAGAGAACACACTAGCTACTTCCAAATGAAATATGTATGATGGTGAGTGGTTCCATATCATATATTCAAATGGTAGCCATCTGCTCCTTTAGGAGCTTTAGATATAGGCTTTATAAAACCTTTAACTTTTCCCGCATTCAGAAACAAAGTTTTTCAAACTGTGCATTTCTTGAAAGTCAACACTCAAATTTCATCCAAAAGGAAAAGGTATGATGGTGGGCCGATACTCTATCAGGGGTATGCCCATTTGCCAGAAACCGCATTCAGAGCTTGTGAAATAGATATATGACGATTTCAAGCTTTGGCACTCTAAGTTTCTTAGGAGTCGAAAATTAGCATATCTTGAAAAGAGAACACACTAGCTGCTTCCAAATGAAATATGTATGATGGTGAGTGGTTCCATATCATATATTCAAATGGTAGCCATCTGCTCCTTTAGGAGCTTTAGATATAGGCTTTATAAAACCTTTAACTTTTCCCGCATTCAGAAACAAAGTTTTTCAAACTGTGCATTTCTTGAAAGTCAACACTCAAATTTCATGCAAAAGGAAAAGGTTTGATGGTGGGCCGATACTCTATGAGGAGTAATCCCATTTGCCAGAAACCGCATTCAGAGCTTGTGAAATACATATATGACGATTTCAAGCTTTGGCACTCTAAGTTTCATAGGAGTTGAATATGAGCATATCTTGAAGAGAGAATACACTAGCTGCTTCCAAATGAAATATGTATGATGGTGAGTGGTTCCATATCATATATTCAAATGGTAGCCATCTGCTCCTTTAGGAGCTTTAAATATAGGCTTTATAAAACCTTTAACTTTTCTCGCATTCAGAAACAAAGTTTTTCAAACTGTGCATTTCTTGAAAGTCAACACTCAAATTTCATCCAAAAGGAAAAGGTATGATGGTGGGCCGATACTCTATCAGGGGTATGCCCATTTGCCAGAAACCGCATTCAGAGCTTGTGAAATAGATATATGACGATTTCAAGCTTTGGCACTCTAAGTTTCTTAGGAGTCGAAAATTAGCATATCTTGAAAAGAGAACACACTAGCTGCTTCCAAATGAAATATGTATGATGGTGAGTGGTTCCATATCATATATTCAAATGGTAGCCATCTGCTCCTTTAGGAGCTTTAGATATAGGCTTTATAAAACCTTTAACTTTTCCCGCATTCAGAAACAAAGTTTTTCAAACTGTGCATTTCTTGAAAGTCAACACTCAAATTTCATCCAAAAGGAAAAGGTTTGATGGTGGGCCGATACTCTATGAGGAGTAATCCCATTTGCCAGAAACCGCATTCAGAGCCTGTGAAATAGATATATGACGATTTCAAGCTTTGGCAGTCTAAGTTTCTTAGGAGTTGAAAATGAGCATATCTTGAAAAGAGAATACACTAGATGCTTCCAAATGAAATATGTATGATGGTGAGTGGTTCCATATCATATATTCAAAAGGTAGCCATCTGCTCCTTTAGGAGCTTTAGATATAGGCTTTATAAAACCCTTACCTTTTCCCGCATTCAGAAACAAAGTTTTTCAAACTGTGTGTTTCTTGAAAGTCAACACTCAAATTTCATCCAAAAGGAAAAGGTTTGAAGGTGGGCCGAGACTCTATCAGGGGTATGCCCATTTGCCAGAAACCGCATTCAGAGCTTGTGAAATAGATATATGACGATTTCAAGCTTTGGCACTCTAAGTTTCTTAGGAGTTGAATATGAGCATATCTTCAAGAGAGAACACACTAGCTACTTCCAAATGAAATATGTATGATGGTGAGTGGTTCCATATCATATATTCAAAAGGTGGCCATCTGCTCCTTTAGAAGCTTTAGATATAGGCTTTATAAAACCTTTACCTTTCCCCGCATTCAGAAACAAAGTTTTTCAAACTGTGTGTTTCTTGAAAGTCAACACACAAATTTCATCCAAAAGGAAAAGGTTTGATGGTGGGCCGATACTCTATCAGGAGTAAGCTCATTTGCCAGAAACCGCATTCAGAGCTTGTGAAATACATATATGACGATTTCAAGCTTTGGCACTCTAAGGTTCTTAGGAGTTGAAAATGAGCATATCGTGAGAAGAGAATACACTAGCTGCTTCCAAATGAAATATGTATGATGGTGAGTGGTTCCATATCATATATTCAAATGGTAGCCATCTGCTCCTTTAGGAGCTTTAAATATAGGCTTTATAAAACCTTTAACTTTTACCGCATTCAGAAACAAAGTTTTTCAAACTGTGCGTTTCTTGAAAGTCAACACTCAAATTTCATCCAAAAGGAAAAGGTTTGATGGTGGGCCGATACTCTATCGGGAGTAAGCTCATTTGCCAGAAACCGCATTCAGAGCTTGTGAAATACATATATGACGATTTCAAGCTTTGGCACCTCTAAGTTTCATCAGTGTTTAATATGAGCATATCTTGAAAAGAGAATACACTAGCTGCTTCCAAATGAAATATGTATGATGGTGAGTGGTTCCATATCATATATTCAAAAGGTGGCCATCTGCTCCTTTAGAAGCTTTAGATATAGGCTTTATAAAACCTTTACCTTTTCCCCAATTCAGAAACAAAGTTTTTCAAACTGTGTGTTTCTTGAAAGTCAACACTCAAATTTCATCCAAAAGGAAAAGGTTTGATGGTGGGCCGATACTTTATCAGGGGTATGCCCATTTGCCAGAAACCGCATTCAGAGCTTGTGAAATAGATATATGACGATTTCAAGCTTTGGTACTCTAAGTTTCTTAGGAGTTGAAAATGAGCATATCTTGAGAAGAGAATACACTAGATGCTTCCAAATGAAATATGTATGATGGTGAGTGGTTCCATATCATATATTCAAAAGGTAGCCATCTGCTCTTTTAGGAGCTTTAGATATAGGCTTTATAAAACCTTAACCTTTTCCCGCATTCAGAAACAAAGTTTTTCAAACTGTGCGTTTCTTGAAAGTCAACACTCAAATTTCATCCAAAATAAAAAGGTTTGATGGTGGTCCGATACTCTATCAGGAGTAAGCTCATTTGCCAGAAACCGCATTCAGAGCTTGTGAAATACATATATGACGATTTCAAGCTTTGGCACTCTAAGTTTCATAGGAGTTGAATATGAGCATATCTTGAAGAGAGAATACACTAGCTGCTTCCAAATGAAATATGTATGATGGTGAGTGGTTCCATATCATATATTCAAATGGTAGCTATCTGCTCCTTTAGGAGCTTTAAATATAGGCTTTATAAAACCTTTAACTTTTCTCGCATTCAGAAACAAAGTTTTTCAAACTGTGCATTTCTTGAAAGTCAACACTCAAATTTCATCCAAAAGGAAAAGGTATGATGGTGGGCCGATACTCTATCAGGGGTATGCCCATTTGCCAGAAACCGCATTCAGAGCTTGTGAAATAGATATATGACGATTTCAAGCTTTGGCACTCTAAGTTTCTTAGGAGTTGAATATGAGCATATCTTCAAGAGAGAACACACTAGCTACTTCCAAATGAAATATGTATGATGGTGAGTGGTTCCATATCATATATTCAAATGGTAGCCATCTGCTCCTTTAGGAGCTTTAGATATAGGCTTTATAAAACCTTTAACTTTTCCCGCATTCAGAAACAAAGTTTTTCAAACTGTGCATTTCTTGAAAGTCAACACTCAAATTTCATCCAAAAGGAAAAGGTTTGATGGAGGGCCGATACTCTATGAGGAGTAATCCCATTTGCCAGAAACCGCATTCAGAGCCTGTGAAATAGATATATGACGATTTCAAGCTTTGGCAGTATAAGTTTCTTAGGAGTTGAAAATGAGCATATCTTGAAAAGAGAATACACTAGATGCTTCCAAATGAAATCTGTATGATGGTGAGTGGTTCCATATCATATATTCAAAAGGTAGCCATCTGCTCCTTAAGGAGCTTTAGATATAGGCTTTATAAAACCCTTACCTTTTCCCGCATTCAGAAACAAAGTTTTTCAAACTGTGTGTTTCTTGAAAGTCAACACTCAAATTTCATCCAAAAGGAAAAGGTTTAAAGGTGGGCCGAGACTCTATCAGGGGTATGCCCATTTGCCAGAAACCGCATTCAGAGCTTGTGAAATAGATATATGACGATTTCAAGCTTTGGCACTCTAAGTTTCTTAGGAGTTGAATATGAGCATATCTTCAAGAGAGAACACACTAGCTGCTTCCAAATGAAATATGTATGATGGTGAGTGGTTCCATATCATATATTCAAATGGTAGCCATCTGCTCCTTTAGGAGCTTTAAATATAGGCTTTATAAAACCTTTAACTTTTCTCGCATTCAGAAACAAAGTTTTTCAAACTGTGCATTTCTTGAAAGTCAACACTCAAATTTCATCCAAAAGGAAAAGGTATGATGGTGGGCCGATACTCTATCAGGGGTATGCCCATTTGCCAGAAACCGCATTCAGAGCTTGTGAAATAGATATATGACGATTTCAAGCTTTGGCACTCTAAGTTTCTTAGGAGTCGAAAATTAGCATATCTTGAAAAGAGAACACACTAGCTGCTTCCAAATGAAATATGTATGATGGTGAGTGGTTCCATATCATATATTCAAATGGTAGCCATCTGCTCCTTTAGGAGCTTTAGATATAGGCTTTATAAAACCTTTACCTTTTCCCGCATTCAGAAACAAAGTTTTTCAAACTGTGTGTTTCTTGAAAGTCAACACTCAAATTTCATCCAAAAGGAAAAGGTTTGATGGTGGGCCGATACTCTATCAGGAGTAAGCTCATTTGCCAGAAACCGCATTCAGAGCTTGTGAAATACATATATGACGATTTCAAGCTTTGGCACTCTAAGTTTCTTAGGAGTTGAAAATGAGCATATCGTGAGAAGAGAATACACTAGCTGCTTCCAAATGAAATATGTATGATGGTGAGTGGTTCCATATCATATATTCAAATGGTAGCCATCTGCTCCTTTAGGAGCTTTAAATATAGGCTTTATAAAACCTTTAACTTTTACCGCATTCAGAAACAAAGTTTTTCAAACTGTGCGTTTCTTGAAAGTCAACACTCAAATTTCATCCAAAAGGAAAAGGTATGATGGTGGGCCGATACTCTATCAGGGGTATGCCCATTTGCCAGAAACCGCATTCAGAGCTTGTGAAATAGATATATGACGATTTCAAGCTTTGGCACTCTAAGTTTCTTAGGAGTTGAATATGAGCATATCTTCAAGAGAGAACACACTAGCTACTTCCAAATGAAATATGTATGATGGTGAGTGGTTCCATATCATATATTCAAATGGTAGCCATCTGCTCCTTTAGGAGCTTTAGATATAGGCTTTATAAAACCTTTAACTTTTCCCGCATTCAGAAACAAAGTTTTTCAAACTGTGCATTTCTTGAAAGTCAACACTCAAATTTCATCCAAAAGGAAAAGGTTTGATGGAGGGCCGATACTCTATGAGGAGTAATCCCATTTGCCAGAAACCGCATTCAGAGCCTGTGAAATAGATATATGACGATTTCAAGCTTTGGCAGTCTAAGTTTCTTAGGAGTTGAAAATGAGCATATCTTGAAAAGAGAATACACTAGATGCTTCCAAATGAAATCTGTATGATGGTGAGTGGTTCCATATCATATATTCAAAAGGTAGCCATCTGCTCCTTAAGGAGCTTTAGATATAGGCTTTATAAAACCCTTACCTTTTCCCGCATTCAGAAACAAAGTTTTTCAAACTGTGTGTTTCTTGAAAGTCAACACTCAAATTTCATCCAAAAGGAAAAGGTTTAAAGGTGGGCCGAGACTCTATCAGGGGTATGCCCATTTGCCAGAAACCGCATTCAGAGCTTGTGAAATAGATATATGACGATTTCAAGCTTTGGCACTCTAAGTTTCTTAGGAGTTGAATATGAGCATATCTTCAAGAGAGAACACACTAGCTGCTTCCAAATGAAATATGTATGATGGTGAGTGGTTCCATATCATATATTCAAATGGTAGCCATCTGCTCCTTTAGGAGCTTTAAATATAGGCTTTATAAAACCTTTAACTTTTCTCGCATTCAGAAACAAAGTTTTTCAAACTGTGCATTTCTTGAAAGTCAACACTCAAATTTCATCCAAAAGGAAAAGGTATGATGGTGGGCCGATACTCTATCAGGGGTATGCCCATTTGCCAGAAACCGCATTCAGAGCTTGTGAAATAGATATATGACGATTTCAAGCTTTGGCACTCTAAGTTTCTTAGGAGTCGAAAATTAGCATATCTTGAAAAGAGAACACACTAGCTGCTTCCAAATGAAATATGTATGATGGTGAGTGGTTCCATATCATATATTCAAATGGTAGCCATCTGCTCCTTTAGGAGCTTTAGATATAGGCTTTATAAAACCTTTACCTTTTCCCGCATTCAGAAACAAAGTTTTTCAAACTGTGTGTTTCTTGAAAGTCAACACTCAAATTTCATCCAAAAGGAAAAGGTTTGATGGTGGGCCGATACTCTATCAGGAGTAAGCTCATTTGCCAGAAACCGCATTCAGAGCTTGTGAAATACATATATGACGATTTCAAGCTTTGGCACTCTAAGTTTCTTAGGAGTTGAAAATGAGCATATCGTGAGAAGAGAATACACTAGCTGCTTCCAAATGAAATATGTATGATGGTGAGTGGTTCCATATCATATATTCAAATGGTAGCCATCTGCTCCTTTAGGAGCTTTAAATATAGGCTTTATAAAACCTTTAACTTTTACCGCATTCAGAAACAAAGTTTTTCAAACTGTGCGTTTCTTGAAAGTCAACACTCAAATTTCATCCAAAAGGAAAAGGTTTGATGGTGGGCCGATACTCTATCGGAGGTAAGCTCATTTGCCAGAAACCGCATTCAGAGCTTGTGAAATACATATATGACGATTTCAAGCTTTGGCACCTCTAAGTTTCATCAGTGTTTAATATGAGCATATCTTGAAAAGAGAATACACTAGCTGCTTCCAAATGAAATATGTATGATGGTGAGTGGTTCCATATCATATATTCAAAAGGTGGCCATCTGCTCCTTTAGAAGCTTTAGATATAGGCTTTATAAAACCTTTACCTTTTCCCGAATTCAGAAACAAAGTTTTTCAAACTGTGTGTTTCTTGAAAGTCAACACTCAAATTTCATCCAAAAGGAAAAGGTTTGATGGTGGGCCGATACTTTATCAGGGGTATGCCCATTTGCCAGAAACCGCATTCAGAGCTTGTGAAATAGATATATGACGATTTCAAGCTTTGGTACTCTAAGTTTCTTAGGAGTTGAAAATGAGCATATCTTGAGAAGAGAATACACTAGATGCTTCCAAATGAAATATGTATGATGGTGAGTGGTTCCATATCATATATTCAAATGGTAGCCATCTGCTCCTTTAGGAGCTTTAAATATAGGCTTTATAAAACCTTTAACTTTTCTCGCATTCAGAAACAAAGTTTTTCAAACTGTGCATTTCTTGAAAGTCAACACTCAAATTTCATCCAAAAGGAAAAGGTATGATGGTGGGCCGATACTCTATCAGGGGTATGCCCATTTGCCAGAAACCGCATTCAGAGCTTGTGAAATAGATATATGACGATTTCAAGCTTTGGCACTCTAAGTTTCTTAGGAGTCGAAAATTAGCATATCTTGAAAAGAGAACACACTAGCTGCTTCCAAATGAAATATGTATGATGGTGAGTGGTTCCATATCATATATTCAAATGGTAGCCATCTGCTCCTTTAGGAGCTTTAGATATAGGCTTTATAAAACCTTTACCTTTTCCCGCATTCAGAAACAAAGTTTTTCAAACTGTGTGTTTCTTGAAAGTCAACACTCAAATTTCATCCAAAAGGAAAAGGTTTGATGGTGGGCCGATACTCTATCAGGAGTAAGCTCATTTGCCAGAAACCGCATTCAGAGCTTGTGAAATACATATATGACGATTTCAAGCTTTGGCACTCTAAGTTTCTTAGGAGTTGAAAATGAGCATATCGTGAGAAGAGAATACACTAGCTGCTTCCAAATGAAATATGTATGATGGTGAGTGGTTCCATATCATATATTCAAATGGTAGCCATCTGCTCCTTTAGGAGCTTTAAATATAGGCTTTATAAAACCTTTAACTTTTACCGCATTCAGAAACAAAGTTTTTCAAACTGTGCGTTTCTTGAAAGTCAACACTCAAATTTCATCCAAAAGGAAAAGGTTTGATGGTGGGCCGATACTCTATCGGGAGTAAGCTCATTTGCCAGAAACCGCATTCAGAGCTTGTGAAATACATATATGACGATTTCAAGCTTTGGCACCTCTAAGTTTCATCAGTGTTTAATATGAACATATCTTGAAAAGAGAATACACTAGCTGCTTCCAAATGAAATATGTATGATGGTGAGTGGTTCCATATCATATATTCAAAAGGTGGCCATCTGCTCCTTTAGAAGCTTTAGATATAGGCTTTATAAAACCTTTACCTTTTCCCGAATTCAGAAACAAAGTTTTTCAAACTGTGTGTTTCTTGAAAGTCAACACTCAAATTTCATCCAAAAGGAAAAGGTTTGATGGTGGGCCGATACTTTATCAGGGGTATGCCCATTTGCCAGAAACCGCATTCAGAGCTTGTGAAATAGATATATGACGATTTCAAGCTTTGGTACTCTAAGTTTCTTAGGAGTTGAAAATGAGCATATCTTGAGAAGAGAATACACTAGATGCTTCCAAATGAAATATGTATGATGGTGAGTGGTTCCATATCATATATTCAAATGGTAGCCATCTGCTCCTTTAGGAGCTTTAAATATAGGCTTTATAAAACCTTTAACTTTTCTCGCATTCAGAAACAAAGTTTTTCAAACTGTGCATTTCTTGAAAGTCAACACTCAAATTTCATCCAAAAGGAAAAGGTATGATGGTGGGCCGATACTCTATCAGGGGTATGCCCATTTGCCAGAAACCGCATTCAGAGCTTGTGAAATAGATATATGACGATTTCAAGCTTTGGCACTCTAAGTTTCTTAGGAGTCGAAAATTAGCATATCTTGAAAAGAGAACACACTAGCTGCTTCCAAATGAAATATGTATGATGGTGAGTGGTTCCATATCATATATTCAAATGGTAGCCATCTGCTCCTTTAGGAGCTTTAGATATAGGCTTTATAAAACCTTTACCTTTTCCCGCATTCAGAAACAAAGTTTTTCAAACTGTGTGTTTCTTGAAAGTCAACACTCAAATTTCATCCAAAAGGAAAAGGTTTGATGGTGGGCCGATACTCTATCAGGAGTAAGCTCATTTGCCAGAAACCGCATTCAGAGCTTGTGAAATACATATATGACGATTTCAAGCTTTGGCACTCTAAGTTTCTTAGGAGTTGAAAATGAGCATATCGTGAGAAGAGAATACACTAGCTGCTTCCAAATGAAATATGTATGATGGTGAGTGGTTCCATATCATATATTCAAATGGTAGCCATCTGCTCCTTTAGGAGCTTTAAATATAGGCTTTATAAAACCTTTAACTTTTACCGCATTCAGAAACAAAGTTTTTCAAACTGTGCGTTTCTTGAAAGTCAACACTCAAATTTCATCCAAAAGGAAAAGGTTTGATGGTGGGCCGATACTCTATCGGAGGTAAGCTCATTTGCCAGAAACCGCATTCAGAGCTTGTGAAATACATATATGACGATTTCAAGCTTTGGCACCTCTAAGTTTCATCAGTGTTTAATATGAGCATATCTTGAAAAGAGAATACACTAGCTGCTTCCAAATGAAATATGTATGATGGTGAGTGGTTCCATATCATATATTCAAAAGGTGGCCATCTGCTCCTTTAGAAGCTTTAGATATAGGCTTTATAAAACCTTTACCTTTTCCCGAATTCAGAAACAAAGTTTTTCAAACTGTGTGTTTCTTGAAAGTCAACACTCAAATTTCATCCAAAAGGAAAAGGTTTGATGGTGGGCCGATACTTTATCAGGGGTATGCCCATTTGCCAGAAACCGCATTCAGAGCTTGTGAAATAGATATATGACGATTTCAAGCTTTGGTACTCTAAGTTTCTTAGGAGTTGAAAATGAGCATATCTTGAGAAGAGAATACACTAGATGCTTCCAAATGAAATATGTATGATGGTGAGTGGTTCCATATCATATATTCAAATGGTAGCCATCTGCTCCTTTAGGAGCTTTAAATATAGGCTTTATAAAACCTTTAACTTTTCTCGCATTCAGAAACAAAGTTTTTCAAACTGTGCATTTCTTGAAAGTCAACACTCAAATTTCATCCAAAAGGAAAAGGTATGATGGTGGGCCGATACTCTATCAGGGGTATGCCCATTTGCCAGAAACCGCATTCAGAGCTTGTGAAATAGATATATGACGATTTCAAGCTTTGGCACTCTAAGTTTCTTAGGAGTCGAAAATTAGCATATCTTGAAAAGAGAACACACTAGCTGCTTCCAAATGAAATATGTATGATGGTGAGTGGTTCCATATCATATATTCAAATGGTAGCCATCTGCTCCTTTAGGAGCTTTAGATATAGGCTTTATAAAACCTTTACCTTTTCCCGCATTCAGAAACAAAGTTTTTCAAACTGTGTGTTTCTTGAAAGTCAACACTCAAATTTCATCCAAAAGGAAAAGGTTTGATGGTGGGCCGATACTCTATCAGGAGTAAGCTCATTTGCCAGAAACCGCATTCAGAGCTTGTGAAATACATATATGACGATTTCAAGCTTTGGCACTCTAAGTTTCTTAGGAGTTGAAAATGAGCATATCGTGAGAAGAGAATACACTAGCTGCTTCCAAATGAAATATGTATGATGGTGAGTGGTTCCATATCATATATTCAAATGGTAGCCATCTGCTCCTTTAGGAGCTTTAAATATAGGCTTTATAAAACCTTTAACTTTTACCGCATTCAGAAACAAAGTTTTTCAAACTGTGCGTTTCTTGAAAGTCAACACTCAAATTTCATCCAAAAGGAAAAGGTTTGATGGTGGGCCGATACTCTATCGGGAGTAAGCTCATTTGCCAGAAACCGCATTCAGAGCTTGTGAAATACATATATGACGATTTCAAGCTTTGGCACCTCTAAGTTTCATCAGTGTTTAATATGAACATATCTTGAAAAGAGAATACACTAGCTGCTTCCAAATGAAATATGTATGATGGTGAGTGGTTCCATATCATATATTCAAAAGGTGGCCATCTGCTCCTTTAGAAGCTTTAGATATAGGCTTTATAAAACCTTTACCTTTTCCCGAATTCAGAAACAAAGTTTTTCAAACTGTGTGTTTCTTGAAAGTCAACACTCAAATTTCATCCAAAAGGAAAAGGTTTGATGGTGGGCCGATACTTTATCAGGGGTATGCCCATTTGCCAGAAACCGCATTCAGAGCTTGTGAAATAGATATATGACGATTTCAAGCTTTGGTACTCTAAGTTTCTTAGGAGTTGAAAATGAGCATATCTTGAGAAGAGAATACACTAGATGCTTCCAAATGAAATATGTATGATGGTGAGTGGTTCCATATCATATATTCAAAAGGTAGCCATCTGCTCTTTTAGGAGCTTTAGATATAGGCTTTATAAAACCTTAACCTTTTCCCGCATTCAGAAACAAAGTTTTTCAAACTGTGCGTTTCTTGAAAGTCAACACTCAAATTTCATCCAAAATAAAAAGGTTTGATGGTGGTCCGATACTCTATCAGGAGTAAGCTCATTTGCCAGAAACCGCATTCAGAGCTTGTGAAATACATATATGACGATTTCAAGCTTTGGCACTCTAAGTTTCTTAGGAGTCGAAAATTAGCATATCTTGAAAAGAGAACACACTAGCTGCTTCCAAATGAAATATGTATGATGGTGAGCTGTTCCATATCATATATTCAAATGGTAGCCATCTGCTCCTTTAGGAGCTTTAGATATAGGCTTTATAAAACCTTTACCTTTTCCCGCATTCAGAAACAAAGTTTTTCAAACTGTGTGTTTCTTGAAAGTCAACACTCAAATTTCATCCAAAAGGAAAAGGTTTGATGGTGGGCCGATACTCTATCAGGAGTAAGCTCATTTGCCAGAAACCGCATTCAGAGCTTGTGAAATACATATATGACGATTTCAAGCTTTGGCACTCTAAGTTTCTTAGGAGTTGAAAATGAGCATATCGTGAGAAGAGAATACACTAGCTGCTTCCAAATGAAATATGTATGATGGTGAGTGGTTCCATATCATATATTCAAATGGTAGCCATCTGCTCCTTTAGGAGCTTTAAATATAGGCTTTATAAAACCTTTAACTTTTACCGCATTCAGAAACAAAGTTTTTCAAACTGTGCGTTTCTTGAAAGTCAACACTCAAATTTCATCCAAAAGGAAAAGGTTTGATGGTGGGCCGATACTCTATCGGGAGTAAGCTCATTTGCCAGAAACCGCATTCAGAGCTTGTGAAATACATATATGACGATTTCAAGCTTTGGCACCTCTAAGTTTCATCAGTGTTTAATATGAACATATCTTGAAAAGAGAATACACTAGCTGCTTCCAAATGAAATATGTATGATGGTGAGTGGTTCCATATCATATATTCAAAAGGTGGCCATCTGCTCCTTTAGAAGCTTTAGATATAGGCTTTATAAAACCTTTACCTTTTCCCGAATTCAGAAACAAAGTTTTTCAAACTGTGTGTTTCTTGAAAGTCAACACTCAAATTTCATCCAAAAGGAAAAGGTTTGATGGTGGGCCGATACTTTATCAGGGGTATGCCCATTTGCCAGAAACCGCATTCAGAGCTTGTGAAATAGATATATGACGATTTCAAGCTTTGGTACTCTAAGTTTCTTAGGAGTTGAAAATGAGCATATCTTGAGAAGAGAATACACTAGATGCTTCCAAATGATATATGTATGATGGTGAGTGGTTCCATATCATATATTCAAAAGGTAGCCATCTGCTCTTTTAGGAGCTTTAGATATAGGCTTTATAAAACCTTAACCTTTTCCCGCATTCAGAAACAAAGTTTTTCAAACTGTGCGTTTCTTGAAAGTCAACACTCAAATTTCATCCAAAATAAAAAGGTTTGATGGTGGTCCGATACTCTATCAGGAGTAAGCTCATTTGCCAGAAACCGCATTCAGAGCTTGTGAAATACATATATGACGATTTCAAGCTTTGGCACTCTAAGTTTCATAGGACTTGAATATGAGCATATCTTGAAGAGAGAATACACTAGCTGCTTCCAAATGAAATATGTATGATGGTGAGTGGTTCCATATCATATATTTAAATGGTAGCCATCTGCTCCTTTAGGAGCTTTAAATATAGGCTTTATAAAACCTTTAACTTTTCTCGCATTCAGAAACAAAGTTTTTCAAACTGTGCATTTCTTGAAAGTCAACACTGAAATTTCATCCAAAAGGAAAAGGTATGATGGTGGGCCGATACTCTATCAGGGGTATGCCCATTTGCCAGAAACCGCATTCAGAGCTTGTGAAATAGATATATGACGATTTCAAGCTTTGGCACTCTAAGTTTCTTAGGAGTCGAAAATTAGCATATCTTGAAATGAGAACACACTAGCTGCTTCCAAATGAAATATGTATGATGGTGAGTGGTTCCATATCATATATTCAAAAGGTAGCCATCTGCTCCTTTAGGAGCTTTAGATATA
This sequence comes from Conger conger, assembly GCF_963514075.1. Lineage (NCBI taxonomy): Eukaryota > Metazoa > Chordata > Actinopteri > Anguilliformes > Congridae > Conger > Conger conger. The sequence continues at coordinate 29,159,541 of NC_083764.1, forward strand.
GGCTTTATAAAACCTTTAACTTTTCCCGCATTCAGAAACAAAGTTTTTCAAACTGTGCATTTCTTGAAAGTCAACACTCAAATTTCATCCAAAAGGAAAAGGTTTGATGGTGGGCCGATACTCTATGAGGAGTAATCCCATTTGCCAGAAACCGCATTCAGAGCCTGTGAAATAGATATATGACGATTTCAAGCTTTGGCAGTCTAAGTTTCTTAGGAGTTGAAAATGAGCATATCTTGAAAAGAGAATACACTAGATGCTTCCAAATGAAATATGTATGATGGTGAGTGGTTCCATATCATATATTCAAAAGGTAGCCATCTGCTCCTTTAGGAGCTTTAGATATAGGCTTTATAAAACCCTTACCTTTTCCCGCATTCAGAAACAAAGTTTTTCAAACTGTGTGTTTCTTGAAAGTCAACACTCAAATTTCATCCAAAAGGAAAAGGTTTGAAGGTGGGCCGAGACTCTATCAGGGGTATGCCCATTTGCCAGAAACCGCATTCAGAGCTTGTGAAATAGATATATGACGATTTCAAGCTTTGGCACTCTAAGTTTCTTAGGAGTTGAATATGAGCATATCTTCAAGAGAGAACACACTAGCTACTTCCAAATGAAATATGTATGATGGTGAGTGGTTCCATATCATATATTCAAATGGTAGCCATCTGCTCCTTTAGGAGCTTTAGATATAGGCTTTATAAAACCTTTAACTTTTCCCGCATTCAGAAACAAAGTTTTTCAAACTGTGCATTTCTTGAAAGTCAACACTCAAATTTCATCCAAAAGGAAAAGGTATGATGGTGGGCCGATACTCTATCAGGGGTATGCCCATTTGCCAGAAACCGCATTCAGAGCTTGTGAAATAGATATATGACGATTTCAAGCTTTGGCACTCTAAGTTTCTTAGGAGTCGAAAATTAGCATATCTTGAAAAGAGAACACACTAGCTGCTTCCAAATGAAATATGTATGATGGTGAGTGGTTCCATATCATATATTCAAATGGTAGCCATCTGCTCCTTTAGGAGCTTTAGATATAGGCTTTATAAAACCTTTAACTTTTCCCGCATTCAGAAACAAAGTTTTTCAAACTGTGCATTTCTTGAAAGTCAACACTCAAATTTCATGCAAAAGGAAAAGGTTTGATGGTGGGCCGATACTCTATGAGGAGTAATCCCATTTGCCAGAAACCGCATTCAGAGCTTGTGAAATACATATATGACGATTTCAAGCTTTGGCACTCTAAGTTTCATAGGAGTTGAATATGAGCATATCTTGAAGAGAGAATACACTAGCTGCTTCCAAATGAAATATGTATGATGGTGAGTGGTTCCATATCATATATTCAAATGGTAGCCATCTGCTCCTTTAGGAGCTTTAAATATAGGCTTTATAAAACCTTTAACTTTTCTCGCATTCAGAAACAAAGTTTTTCAAACTGTGCATTTCTTGAAAGTCAACACTCAAATTTCATCCAAAAGGAAAAGGTATGATGGTGGGCCGATACTCTATCAGGGGTATGCCCATTTGCCAGAAACCGCATTCAGAGCTTGTGAAATAGATATATGACGATTTCAAGCTTTGGCACTCTAAGTTTCTTAGGAGTCGAAAATTAGCATATCTTGAAAAGAGAACACACTAGCTGCTTCCAAATGAAATATGTATGATGGTGAGTGGTTCCATATCATATATTCAAATGGTAGCCATCTGCTCCTTTAGGAGCTTTAGATATAGGCTTTATAAAACCTTTAACTTTTCCCGCATTCAGAAACAAAGTTTTTCAAACTGTGCATTTCTTGAAAGTCAACACTCAAATTTCATCCAAAAGGAAAAGGTTTGATGGTGGGCCGATACTCTATGAGGAGTAATCCCATTTGCCAGAAACCGCATTCAGAGCCTGTGAAATAGATATATGACGATTTCAAGCTTTGGCAGTCTAAGTTTCTTAGGAGTTGAAAATGAGCATATCTTGAAAAGAGAATACACTAGATGCTTCCAAATGAAATATGTATGATGGTGAGTGGTTCCATATCATATATTCAAAAGGTAGCCATCTGCTCCTTTAGGAGCTTTAGATATAGGCTTTATAAAACCCTTACCTTTTCCCGCATTCAGAAACAAAGTTTTTCAAACTGTGTGTTTCTTGAAAGTCAACACTCAAATTTCATCCAAAAGGAAAAGGTTTGAAGGTGGGCCGAGACTCTATCAGGGGTATGCCCATTTGCCAGAAACCGCATTCAGAGCTTGTGAAATAGATATATGACGATTTCAAGCTTTGGCACTCTAAGTTTCTTAGGAGTTGAATATGAGCATATCTTCAAGAGAGAACACACTAGCTACTTCCAAATGAAATATGTATGATGGTGAGTGGTTCCATATCATATATTCAAAAGGTGGCCATCTGCTCCTTTAGAAGCTTTAGATATAGGCTTTATAAAACCTTTACCTTTCCCCGCATTCAGAAACAAAGTTTTTCAAACTGTGTGTTTCTTGAAAGTCAACACTCAAATTTCATCCAAAAGGAAAAGGTTTGATGGTGGGCCGATACTCTATCAGAGGTATGCCCATTTGCCAGAAACCGCATTCAGAGCTTGTGAAATTGATATATGACGATTTCAAGCTTTGGTACTCTAAGTTTCTTAGGAGTTGAAAATGAGCATATCTTGAGAAGAGAATACACTAGATGCTTCCAAATGAAATATGTATGATGGTGAGTGGTTCCATATCATATATTCAAAAGGTAGCCATCTGCTCCTTTAGGAGCTTTAGATATAGGCTTTATAAAACCTTTACCTTTTCCCGCATTCAGAAACAAAGTTTTTCAAACTGTGTGTTTCTTGAAAGTCAACACTCAAATTTCATCCAAAAGGAAAAGGTTTGAAGGTGGGCCGATACTCTATCAGGAGTAAGCTCATTTGCCAGAAACCGCATTCAGAGCTTGTGAAATACATATATGACGATTTCAAGCTTTGGCACTCTAAGGTTCTTAGGAGTTGAAAATGAGCATATCGTGAGAAGAGAATACACTAGCTGCTTCCAAATGAAATATGTATGATGGTGAGTGGTTGCATATCATATATTCAAATGGTAGCCATCTGCTCCTTTAGGAGCTTTAAATATAGGCTTTATAAAACCTTTAACTTTTACCGCATTCAGAAACAAAGTTTTTCAAACTGTGCGTTTCTTGAAAGTCAACACTCAAATTTCATCCAAAAGGAAAAGGTTTGATGGTGGGCCGATACTCTATCGGGAGTAAGCTCATTTGCCAGAAACCGCATTCAGAGCTTGTGAAATACATATATGACGATTTCAAGCTTTGGCACCTCTAAGTTTCATCAGTGTTTAATATGAGCATATCTTGAAAAGAGAATACACTAGCTGCTTCCAAATGAAATATGTATGATGGTGAGTGGTTCCATATCATATATTCAAAAGGTGGCCATCTGCTCCTTTAGAAGCTTTAGATATAGGCTTTATAAAACCTTTACCTTTTCCCCAATTCAGAAACAAAGTTTTTCAAACTGTGTGTTTCTTGAAAGTCAACACTCAAATTTCATCCAAAAGGAAAAGGTTTGATGGTGGGCCGATACTTTATCAGGGGTATGCCCATTTGCCAGAAACCGCATTCAGAGCTTGTGAAATAGATATATGACGATTTCAAGCTTTGGTACTCTAAGTTTCTTAGGAGTTGAAAATGAGCATATCTTGAGAAGAGAATACACTAGATGCTTCCAAATGAAATATGTATGATGGTGAGTGGTTCCATATCATATATTCAAAAGGTAGCCATCTGCTCTTTTAGGAGCTTTAGATATAGGCTTTATAAAACCTTAACCTTTTCCCGCATTCAGAAACAAAGTTTTTCAAACTGTGCGTTTCTTGAAAGTCAACACTCAAATTTCATCCAAAATAAAAAGGTTTGATGGTGGTCCGATACTCTATCAGGAGTAAGCTCATTTGCCAGAAACCGCATTCAGAGCTTGTGAAATACATATATGACGATTTCAAGCTTTGGCACTCTAAGTTTCATAGGAGTTGAATATGAGCATATCTTGAAGAGAGAATACACTAGCTGCTTCCAAATGAAATATGTATGATGGTGAGTGGTTCCATATCATATATTCAAATGGTAGCCATCTGCTCCTTTAGCAGCTTTAAATATAGGCTTAATAAAACCTTTAACTTTTCTCGCATTCAGAAACAAAGTTTTTCAAACTGTGCATTTCTTGAAAGTCAACACTCAAATTTCATCCAAAAGGAAAAGGTATGATGGTGGGCCGATACTCTATCAGGGGTATGCCCATTTGCCAGAAACCGCATTCAGAGCTTGTGAAATAGATATATGACGATTTCAAGCTTTGGCACTCTAAGTTTCTTAGGAGTCGAAAATTAGCATATCTTGAAAAGAGAACACACTAGCTGCTTCCAAATGAAATATGTATGATGGTGAGTCGTTCCATATCATATATTCAAAAGGTAGCCATCTGCTCCTTTAGGAGCTTTAGATATAGGCTTTATAAAACCTTTAACTTTTCCCGCATTCAGAAACAAAGTTTTTCAAACTGTGCATTTCTTGAAAGTCAACACTCAAATTTCAGCCAAAAGGAAAAGGTTTGATGGTGGGCCGATACTCTATGAGGAGTAATCCCATTTGCCAGAAACCGCATTCAGAGCCTGTGAAATAGATATATGACGATTTCAAGCTTTGGCAGTCTAAGTTTCTTAGGAGTTGAAAATGAGCATATCTTGAAAAGAGAATACACTAGATGCTTCCAAATGAAATATGTATGATGGTGAGTGGTTCCATATCATATATTCAAAAGGTAGCCATCTGCTCCTTTAGGAGCTTTAGATATAGGCTTTATAAAACCCTTACCTTTTCCCGCATTCAGAAACAAAGTTTTTCAAACTGTGTGTTTCTTGAAAGTCAACACTCAAATTTCATCCTAAAGGAAAAGGTTTGAAGGTGGGCCGAGACTCTATCAGGGGCATGCCCATTTGCCAGAAACCGCATTCAGAGCTTGTGAAATAGATATATGACGATTTCAAGCTTTGGCACTCTAAGTTTCTTAGGAGTTGAATATGAGCATATCTTCAAGAGAGAACACACTAGCTACTTCCAAATGAAATATGTATGATGGTGAGTGGTTCCATATCATATATTCAAATGGTAGCCATCTGCTCCTTTAGGAGCTTTAGATATAGGCTTTATAAAACCTTTAACTTTTCCCGCATTCAGAAACAAAGTTTTTCAAACTGTGCATTTCTTGAAAGTCAACACTCAAATTTCATCCAAAAGGAAAAGGTTTGATGGTGGGCCGATACTCTATGAGGAGTAATCCCATTTGCCAGAAACCGCATTCAGAGCCTGTGAAATAGATATATGACGATTTCAAGCTTTGGCAGTCTAAGTTTCTTAGGAGTTGAAAATGAGCATATCTTGAAAAGAGAATACACTAGATGCTTCCAAATGAAATATGTATGATGGTGAGTGGTTCCATATCATATATTCAAAAGGTAGCCATCTGCTCCTTTAGGAGCTTTAGATATAGGCTTTATAAAACCCTTACCTTTTCCCGCATTCAGAAACAAAGTTTTTCAAACTGTGTGTTTCTTGAAAGTCAACACTCAAATTTCATCCAAAAGGAAAAGGTTTGAAGGTGGGCCGAGACTCTATCAGGGGTATGCCCATTTGCCAGAAACCGCATTCAGAGCTTGTGAAATTGATATATGACGATTTCAAGCTTTGGTACTCTAAGTTTCTTAGGAGTTGAAAATGAGCATATCTTGAGAAGAGAATACACTAGATGCTTCCAAATGAAATATGTATGATGGTGAGTGGTTCCATATCATATATTCAAAAGGTAGCCATCTGCTCCTTTAGGAGCTTTAGATATAGGCTTTATAAAACCTTTACCTTTTCCCGCATTCAGAAACAAAGTTTTTCAAACTGTGTGTTTCTTGAAAGTCAACACTCAAATTTCATCCAAAAGGAAAAGGTTTGATGGTGGGCCGATACTCTATGAGGAGTAATCCCATTTGCCAGAAACCGCATTCAGAGCCTGTGAAATAGATATATGACGATTTCAAGCTTTGGCAGTCTAAGTTTCTTAGGAGTTGAAAATGAGCATATCTTGAAAAGAGAATACACTAGATGCTTCCAAATGAAATATGTATGATGGTGAGTGGTTCCATATCATATATTCAAAAGGTAGCCATCTGCTCCTTTAGGAGCTTTAGATATAGGCTTTATAAAACCCTTACCTTTTCCCGCATTCAGAAACAAAGTTTTTCAAACTGTGTGTTTCTTGAAAGTCAACACTCAAATTTCATCCAAAAGGAAAAGGTTTGAAGGTGGGCCGAGACTCTATCAGGGGTATGCCCATTTGCCAGAAACCGCATTCAGAGCTTGTGAAATAGATATATGACGATTTCAAGCTTTGGCACTCTAAGTTTCTTAGGAGTTGAATATGAGCATATCTTCAAGAGAGAACACACTAGCTACTTCCAAATGAAATATGTATGATGGTGAGTGGTTCCATATCATATATTCAAAAGGTGGCCATCTGCTCCTTTAGAAGCTTTAGATATAGGCTTTATAAAACCTTTACCTTTTCCCGCATTCAGAAACAAAGTTTTTCAAACTGTGTGTTTCTTGAAAGTCAACACTCAAATTTCATCCAAAAGGAAAAGGTTTGATGGTGGGCCGATACTCTATCAGGGGTATGCCCATTTGCCAGAAACCGCATTCAGAGCTTGTGAAATTGATATATGACGATTTCAAGCTTTGGTACTCTAAGTTTCTTAGGAGTTGAAAATGAGCATATCTTGAGAAGAGAATACACTAGATGCTTCCAAATGAAATATGTATGATGGTGAGTCGTTCCATATCATATATTCAAAAGGTAGCCATCTGCTCCTTTAGGAGCTTTAGATATAGGCTTTATAAAACCTTTACCTTTTCCCGCATTCAGAAACAAAGTTTTTCAAACTGTGTGTTTCTTGAAAGTCAACACTCAAATTTCATCCAAAAGGAAAAGGTTTGATGGTGGGCCGATACTCTATCAGGAGTAAGCTCATTTGCCAGAAACCGCATTCAGAGCTTGTGAAATACATATATGACGATTTCAAGCTTTGGCACTCTAAGTTTCTTAGGAGTTGAAAATGAGCATATCGTGAGAAGAGAATACACTAGCTGCTTCCAAATGAAATATGTATGATGGTGAGTGGTTCCATATCATATATTCAAATGGTAGCCATCTGCTCCTTTAGGAGCTTTAAATATAGGCTTTATAAAACCTTTAACTTTTACCGCATTCAGAAACAAAGTTTTTCAAACTGTGCGTTTCTTGAAAGTCAACACTCAAATTTCATCCAAAAGGAAAAGGTTTGATGGTGGGCTGATACTCTATCGGGAGTAAGCTCATTTGCCAGAAACCGCATTCAGAGCTTGTGAAATACATATATGACGATTTCAAGCTTTGGCACCTCTAAGTTTCATCAGTGTTTAATATGAGCATATCTTGAAAAGAGAATACACTAGCTGCTTCCAAATGAAATATGTATGATGGTGAGTGGTTCCAGATCATATATTCAAAAGGTGGCCATCTGCTCCTTTAGAAGCTTTAGATATAGGCTTTATAAAACCTTTACCTTTTCCCGAATTCAGAAACAAAGTTTTTCAAACTGTGTGTTTCTTGAAAGTCAACACTCAAATTTCATCCAAAAGGAAAAGGTTTGATGGTGGGCCGATACTCTATGAGGAGTAATCCCATTTGCCAGAAACCGCATTCAGAGCTTGTGAAATAGATATATGACGATTTCAAGCTTTGGTACTCTAAGTTTCTTAGGAGTTGAAAATGAGCATATCTTGAGAAGAGAATACACTAGATGCTTCCAAATGAAATATGTATGATGGTGAGTGGTTCCATATCATATATTCAAAAGGTAGCCATCTGCTCCTTTAGGAGCTTTAGATATAGGCTTTATAAAACCTTTACCTTTTCCCGCATTCAGAAACAAAGTTTTTCAAACTGTGTGTTTCTTGAAAGTCAACACTCAAATTTCATCCAAAAGGAAAAGGTTTGATGGTGGGCCGATACTCTATCAGGGGTATGCCCATTTGCCAGAAACCGCATTCAGAGCTTGTGAAATAGATATATGACGATTTCAAGCTTTGGTACTCTAAGTTTCTTAGGAGTTGAAAATGAGCATATCTTGAAAAGAGAACACACTAGCTGCTTCCAAATGAAATATGTATGATGGTGAGTGGTTCCATATCATATATTCAAATGGTAGCCATCTGCTCCTTTAGGAGCTTTAGATATAGGCTTTATAAAACCTTTAACTTTTCCCGCATTCAGAAACAAAGTTTTTCAAACTGTGCATTTCTTGAAAGTCAACACTCAAATTTCATCCAAAAGGAAAAGGTTTGATGGTGGGCCGATACTCTATGAGGAGTAATCCCATTTGCCAGAAACCGCATTCAGAGCCTGTGAAATAGATATATGACGATTTCAAGCTTTGGCACTCTAAGTTTCTTAGGAGTTGAAAATGAGCATATCTTTAAAAGAGAATACACTAGATGCTTCCAAATGAAATATGTATGATGGTGAGTGGTTCCATATCATATATTCAAAAGGTAGCCATCTGCTCCTTTAGGAGCTTTAGATATAGGCTTTATAAAACCCTTACCTTTTCCCGCATTCAGAAACAAAGTTTTTCAAACTGTGTGTTTCTTGAAAGTCAACACTCAAATTTCATCCAAAAGGAAAAGGTTTGAAGGTGGGCCGAGACTCTATCAGGGGTATGCCCATTTGCCAGAAACCGCATTCAGAGCTTGTGAAATAGATATATGACGATTTCAAGCTTTGGCACTCTAAGTTTCTTAGGAGTTGAATATGAGCATATCTTCAAGAGAGAACACACTAGCTACTTCCAAATGAAATATGTATGATGGTGAGTGGTTCCATATCATATATTCAAATGGTAGCCATCTGCTCCTTTAGGAGCTTTAAATATAGGCTTTATAAAACCTTTAACTTTTACCGCATTCAGAAACAAAGTTTTTCAAACTGTGCGTTTCTTGAAAGTCAACACTCAAATTTCATCCAAAAGGAAAAGGTTTGATGGTGGGCCGATACTCTATCAGGAGTAAGCTCATTTGCCAGAAACCGCATTCAGAGCTTGTGAAATACATCTATGACGATTTCAGCTTTGGCACCTCTAAGTTTCATCAGTGTTTAATATGAGCATATCTTGAAAAGAGAATACACTAGCTGCTTCCAAATGAAATATGTATGATGGTGAGTCGTTCCATATCATATATTCAAAAGGTAGCCATCTGCTCCTTTAGGAGCTTTAGATATAGGCTTTATAAAACCTTTACCTTTTCCCGCATTCAGAAACAAAGTTTTTCAAACTGTGTGTTTCTTGAAAGTCAACACTCAAATTTCATCCAAAAGGAAAAGGTTTGATGGTGGGCCGATACTCTATCAGGGGTATGCCCATTTGCTAGAAACCGCATTCAGAGCTTGTGAAATAGATATATGACGATTTCAAGCTTTGGCACTCTAAGTTTCTTAGGAGTCGAAAATTAGCATATCTTGAAAAGAGAACACACTAGCTGCTTCCAAATGAAATATGTATGATGGTGAGTCGTTCCATATCATATATTCAAAAGGTAGCCATCTGCTCCTTTAGGAGCTTTAGATATAGGCTTTATAAAACCTTTACCTTTTCCCGCATTCAGAAACAAAGTTTTTCAAACTGTGTGTTTCTTGAAAGTCAACACTCAAATTTCATCCAAAAGGAAAAGGTTTGATGGTGGGCCGATACTCTATCAGGGGTATGCCCATTTGCTAGAAACCGCATTCAGAGCTTGTGAAATAGATATATGACGATTTCAAGCTTTGGTACTCTAAGTTTCTTAGGAGTTGAAAATGAGCATATCTTGAGAAGAGAATACACTAGATGCTTCCAAATGAAATATGTATGATGGTGAGTGGTTCCATATCATTTATTCAAAAGGTAGCCATCTGCTCCTTTAGGAGCTTTAGATATAGGCTTTATAAAACCTTAACCTTTTCCCGCATTCAGAAACAAAGTTTTTCAAACTGTGCGTTTCTTGAAAGTCAACACTCAAATTTCATCCAAAAGGAAAAGGTTTGATGGTGGGCCGATACTCTATCAGGAGTAAGCTCATTTGCCAGAAACCGCATTCAGAGCTTGTGAAATACATATATGACGATTTCAAGCTTTGGCACTCTAAGTTTCATAGGAGTTGAATATGAGCATATCTTTTAGAGAGAATACACTAGCTGCTTCCAAATGAAATATGTATGATGGTGAGTGGTTCCATATCATATATTCAAATGGTAGCCATCTGCTCCTTTAGGAGCTTTAAATATAGGCTTTATAAAACCTTTAACTTTTCTGGCATTCAGAAACAAAGTTTTTCAAACTGTGCATTTCTTGAACGTCAACACTCAAATTTCATCCAAAAGGAAAAGGTATGATGGTGGGCCGATACTCTATCAGGAGTAAGCTCATTTGCCAGAAACCGCATTCAGAGCTTGTGAAATACATCTATGACGATTTCAGCTTTGGCACCTCTAAGTTTCATCAGTGTTTAATATGAGCATATCTTGAAAAGAGAATACACTAGCTGCTTCCAAATGAAATATGTATGATGGTGAGTCGTTCCATATCATATATTCAAAAGGTAGCCATCTGCTCCTTTAGGAGCTTTAGATATAGGCTTTATAAAACCTTTACCTTTTCCCGCATTCAGAAACAAAGTTTTTCAAACTGTGTGTTTCTTGAAAGTCAACACTCAAATTTCATCCAAAAGGAAAAGGTTTGATGGTGGGCCGATACTCTATCAGGGGTATGCCCATTTGCTAGAAACCGCATTCAGAGCTTGTGAAATAGATATATGACGATTTCAAGCTTTGGCACTCTAAGTTTCTTAGGAGTCGAAAATTAGCATATCTTGAAAAGAGAACACACTAGCTGCTTCCAAATGAAATATGTATGATGGTGAGTCGTTCCATATCATATATTCAAAAGGTAGCCATCTGCTCCTTTAGGAGCTTTAGATATAGGCTTTATAAAACCTTTACCTTTTCCCGCATTCAGAAACAAAGTTTTTCAAACTGTGTGTTTCTTGAAAGTCAACACTCAAATTTCATCCAAAAGGAAAAGGTTTGATGGTGGGCCGATACTCTATCAGGGGTATGCCCATTTGCTAGAAACCGCATTCAGAGCTTGTGAAATAGATATATGACGATTTCAAGCTTTGGTACTCTAAGTTTCTTAGGAGTTGAAAATGAGCATATCTTGAGAAGAGAATACACTAGATGCTTCCAAATGAAATATGTATGATGGTGAGTGGTTCCATATCATTTATTCAAAAGGTAGCCATCTGCTCCTTTAGGAGCTTTAGATATAGGCTTTATAAAACCTTAACCTTTTCCCGCATTCAGAAACAAAGTTTTTCAAACTGTGCGTTTCTTGAAAGTCAACACTCAAATTTCATCCAAAAGGAAAAGGTTTGATGGTGGGCCGATACTCTATCAGGAGTAAGCTCATTTGCCAGAAACCGCATTCAGAGCTTGTGAAATACATATATGACGATTTCAAGCTTTGGCACTCTAAGTTTCATAGGAGTTGAATATGAGCATATCTTTTAGAGAGAATACACTAGCTGCTTCCAAATGAAATATGTATGATGGTGAGTGGTTCCATATCATATATTCAAATGGTAGCCATCTGCTCCTTTAGGAGCTTTAAATATAGGCTTTATAAAACCTTTAACTTTTCTGGCATTCAGAAACAAAGTTTTTCAAACTGTGCATTTCTTGAACGTCAACACTCAAATTTCATCCAAAAGGAAAAGATATGATGGTGGGCCGATACTCTATCAGGGGTATGCCCATTTGCCAGAAACCGCATTCAGAGCTTGTGAAATAGATATATGACGATTTCAAGCTTTGGCACTCTAAGTTTCTTAGGAGTCGAAAATGAGTATATCTTGAAAAGAGAACACACTAGCTGCTTCCAAATGAAATATGTATGATGGTGAGTCGTTCCATATCATATATTCAAAAGGTAGCCATCTTCTCCTTTAGGAGCTTTAGATATAGGCTTTATAAAACCTTTAACTTTTCCCGCATTCAGAAACAAAGTTTTTCAAACTGTGCATTTCTTGAAAGTCAACACTCAAATTTCATCCAAAAGGAAAAGGTTTGATGGTGGGCCGATACTCTATGAGGAGTAATCCCATTTGCCAGAAACCGCATTCAGAGCTTGTGAAATAGATATATGACGATTTCAAGCTTTGGTACTCTAAGTTTCTTAGGAGTTGAAAATGAGCATATCTTGAGAAGAGAATACACTAGATGCTTCCAAATGAAATATGTATGATGGTGAGTGGTTCCATATCATAAATTCAAAAGGTAGCCATCTGCTCCTTTAGGAGCTTTAGATATAGGCTTTATAAAACCTTTACCTTTTCCCGCATTCAGAAACAAAGTTTTTCAAACTGTGCATTTCTTGAAAGTCAACACTCAAATTTCATCCAAAAGGAAAAGGTATGATGGTGGGCCGATACTCTATCAGGGGTATGCCCATTTGCCAGAAACCGCATTCAGAGCTTGTGAAATAGATATATGACGATTTCAAGCTTTGGCACTCTAAGTTTCTTAGGAGTCGAAAATTAGCATATCTTGAAAAGAGAACACACTAGCTGCTTCCAAATGAAATATGTATGATGGTGAGTCGTTCCATATCATATATTCAAAAGGTAGCCATCTGCTCCTTTAGGAGCTTTAGATATAGGCTTTATAAAACCTTTAACTTTTCCCGCATTCAGAAACAAAGTTTTTCAAACTGTGCATTTCTTGAAAGTCAACACTCAAATTTCATCCAAAAGGAAAAGGTATGATGGTGGGCCGATACTCTATCAGGGGTATGCCCATTTGCCAGAAACCGCATTCAGAGCTTGTGAAATAGATATATGACGATTTCAAGCTTTGGCACTCTAAGTTTCTTAGGAGTCGAAAATTAGCATATCTTGAAAAGAGAACACACTAGCTGCTTCCAAATGAAATATGTATGATGGTGAGTCGTTCCATATCATATATTCAAAAGGTAGCCATCTGCTCCTTTAGGAGCTTTAGATATAGGCTTTATAAAACCTTTAACTTTTCCCGCATTCAGAAACAAAGTTTTTCAAACTGTGCATTTCTTGAAAGTCAACACTCAAATTTCATCCAAAAGGAAAAGGTTTGATGGTGGGCCGATACTCTATGAGGAGTAATCCCATTTGCCAGAAACCGCATTCAGAGCTTGTGAAATAGATATATGACGATTTCAAGCTTTGGTACTCTAAGTTTCTTAGGAGTTGAAAATGAGCATATCTTGAGAAGAGAATACACTAGCTGCTTCCAAATGAAATATGTATGATGGTGAGTGGTTCCATATCATTTATTCAAAAGGTAGCCATCTGCTCCTTTAGGAGCTTTAGATATAGGCTTTATAAAACCTTAACCTTTTCCCGCATTCAGAAACAAAGTTTTTCAAACTGTGCGTTTCTTGAAAGTCAACACTCAAATTTCATCCAAAAGGAAAAGGTTTGATGGTGGGCCGATACTCTATCAGGAGTAAGCTCATTTGCCAGAAACCGCATTCAGAGCTTGTGAAATACATATATGACGATTTCAAGCTTTGGCACTCTAAGTTTCATAGGAGTTGAATATGAGCATATCTTGAAGAGAGAATACACTAGCTGCTTCCAAATGAAATATGTATGATGGTGAGTGGTTCCATATCATATATTCAAATGGTAGCCATCTGCTCCTTTAGGAGCTTTAAATATAGGCTTTATAAAACCTTTAACTTTTCTCGCATTCAGAAACAAAGTTTTTCAAACTGTGCTTTTCTTGAAAGTCAACACTCAAATTTCATCCAAAAGGAAAAAGGTATGATGGTGGGCCGATACTCTATCAGGGGTATGCCCATTTGCCAGAAACCGCATTCAGAGCTTGTGAAATAGATATATGACGATTTCAAGCTTTGGCACTCTAAGTTTCTTAGGAGTCGAAAATGAGCATATCTTGAAAAGAGAACACACTAGCTGCTTCCAAATGAAATATGTATGATGGTGAGTCGTTCCATATCATATATTCAAAAGGTAGCCATCTGCTCCTTTAGGAGCTTTAGATATAGGCTTTATAAAACCTTTAACTTTTCCCGCATTCAGAAACAAAGTTTTTCAAACTGTGCATTTCTTGAAAGTCAACACTCAAATTTCATCCAAAAGGAAAATGTTTGATGGTGGGCCGATACTCTATGAGGAGTAATCCCATTTGCCAGAAACCGCATTCAGAGCTTGTGAAATAGATATATGACGATATCAAGCTTTGGTACTCTAAGTTTCTTAGGAGTTGAAAATGAGCATATCTTGAGAAGAGAATACACTAGATGCTTCCAAATGAAATATGTATGATGGTGAGTGGTTCCATATCATATATTCAAAAGGTAGCCATCTGCTCCTTTAGGAGCTTTAGATATAGGCTTTATAAAACCTTTACCTTTTCCCGCATTCAGAAACAAAGTTTTTCAAACTGTGCATTTCTTGAAAGTCAACACTCAAATTTCATCCAAAAGGAAAAGGTATGATGGTGGGCCGATACTCTATCAGGGGTATGCCCATTTGCCAGAAACCGCATTCAGAGCTTGTGAAATAGATATATGACGATTTCAAGCTTTGGCACTCTAAGTTTCTTAGGAGTCGAAAATTAGCATATCTTGAAAAGAGAACACCCTAGCTGCTTCCAAATGAAATATGTATGATGGTGAGTCGTTCCATATCATATATTCAAAAGGTAGCCATCTGCTCCTTTAGGAGCTTTAGATATAGGCTTTATAAAACCTTTAACTTTTCCCCCATTCAGAAACAAAGTTTTTCAAACTGTGCATTTCTTGAAAGTCAACACTCAAATTTCATCCAAAAGGAAAAGGTTTGATGGTGGGCCGATACTCTATGAGGAGTAATCCCATTTGCCAGAAACCGCATTCAGAGCTTGTGAAATAGATATATGACGATTTCAAGCTTTGGTACTCTAAGTTTCTTAGGAGTTGAAAATGAGCATATCTTGAGAAGAGAATACACTAGATGCTTCCAAATGAAATATGTATGATGGTGAGTGGTTCCATATCATATATTCAAAAGGTAGCCATCTGCTCCTTTAGGAGCTTTAGATATAGGCTTTATAAAACCTTTACCTTTTCCCGCATTCAGAAACAAAGTTTTTCAAACTGTGTGTTTCTTGAAAGTCAACACTCAAATTTCATCCAAAAGGAAAAGGTTTGATGGTGGGCCGATACTCTATCAGGGGTATGCCCATTTGCCAGAAACCGCATTCAGAGCAAGTGAAATAGATATATGACGATTTCACGCATTGGCACTCTAAGTTTCATAGGAGTTGAAAATGAGCATATCTTGAGAAGAGAATACACTAGATGCTTCCAAATGAAATATGTATGATGGTGAGTGGTTCCATATCATATATTCAAAAGGTAGCCATCTGCTCCTTTAGGAGCTTTAGATATAGGCTTTATAAAACCTTTAACTTTTCCCGCATTCAGAAACAAAGTTTTTCAAACTGTGCATTTCTTGAAAGTCAACACTCAAATTTCATCCAAAAGGAAAAGGTTTGATGGTGGGCCGATACTCTATGAGGAGTAATCCCATTTGCCAGAAACCGCATTCAGAGCTTGTGAAATAGATATATGACGATTTCAAGCTTTGGTACTCTAAGTTTCTTAGGAGTTGAAAATGAGCATATCTTGAGAAGAGAATACACTAGATGCTTCCAAATGAAATATGTATGATGGTGAGTGGTTCCATATAATATATTCAAAAGGTAGCCATCTGCTCCTTTAGGAGCTTTAGATATAGGCTTTATAAAACCTTTACCTTTTCCCGCATTCAGAAACAAAGTTTTTCAAACTGTGCATTTCTTGAAAGTCAACACTCAAATTTCATCCAAAAGGAAAAGGTATGATGGTGGGCCGATACTCTATCAGGGGTATGCCCATTTGCCAGAAACCGCATTCAGAGCTTGTGAAATAGATATATGACGATTTCAAGCTTTGGCACTCTAAGTTTCTTAGGAGTCGAAAATTAGCATATATTGAAAAGAGAACACACTAGCTGCTTCCAAATGAAATATGTATGATGGTGAGTCGTTCCATATCATATATTCAAAAGGTAGCCATCTGCTCCTTTAGGAGCTTTAGATATAGGCTTTATAAAACCTTTAACTTTTCCCGCATTCAGAAACAAAGTTTTTCAAACTGTGCATTTCTTGAAAGTCAACACTCAAATTTCATCCAAAAGGAAAAGGTATGATGGTGGGCCGATACTCTATCAGGGGTATGCCCATTTGCCAGAAACCGCATTCAGAGCTTGTGAAATAGATATATGACGATTTCAAGCTTTGGCACTCTAAGTTTCTTAGGAGTCGAAAATTAGCATATCTTGAAAAGAGAACACACTAGCTGCTTCCAAATGAAATATGTATGATGGTGAGTCGTTCCATATCATATATTCAAAAGGTAGCCATCTGCTCCTTTAGGAGCTTTAGATATAGGCTTTATAAAACCTTTAACTTTTCCCGCATTCAGAAACAAAGTTTTTCAAACTGTGCATTTCTTGAAAGTCAACACTCAAATTTCATCCAAAAGGAAAAGGTTTGATGGTGGGCCGATACTCTATGAGGAGTAATCCCATTTGCCAGAAACCGCATTCAGAGCTTGTGAAATAGATATATGACGATTTCAAGCTTTGGTACTCTAAGTTTCTTAGGAGTTGAAAATGAGCATATCTTGAGAAGAGAATACACTAGATGCTTCCAAATGAAATATGTATGATGGTGAGTGGTTCCATATCATTTATTCAAAAGGTAGCCATCTGCTCCTTTAGGAGCTTTAGATATAGGCTTTATAAAACCTTAACCTTTTCCCGCATTCAGAAACAAAGTTTTTCAAACTGTGCGTTTCTTGAAAGTCAACACTCAAATTTCATCCAAAAGGAAAAGGTTTGATGGTGGGCCGATACTCTATCAGGAGTAAGCTCATTTGCCAGAAACCGCATTCATAGCTTGTGAAATACATATATGACGATTTCAAGCTTTGGCACTCTAAGTTTCATAGGAGTTGAATATGAGCATATCTTGGAGAGAGAAAACACTAGCTGCTTCCAAATGAAATATGTATGATGGTGAGTGGTTCCATATCATATATTCAAATGGTAGCCATCTGCTCCTTTAGGAGCTTTAAATATAGGCTTTATAAAACCTTTAACTTTTCTCGCATTCAGAAACAAAGTTTTTCAAACTGTGCATTTCTTGAAAGTCAACACTCAAATTTCATCCAAAAGGAAAAGGTATGATGGTGGGCCGATACTCTATCAGGGGTATGCCCATTTGCCAGAAACCGCATTCAGAGCTTGTGAAATAGATATATGACGATTTCAAGCTTTGGCACTCTAAGTTTCTTAGGAGTCGAAAATGAGCATATCTTGAAAAGAGAACACACTAGCTGCTTCCAAATGAAATATGTATGATGGTGAGTCGTTCCATATCATATATTCAAAAGGTAGCCATCTGCTCCTTTAGGAGCTTTAGATATAGGCTTTATAAAACCTTTAACTTTTCCCGCATTCAGAAACAAAGTTTTTCAAACTGTGCATTTCTTGAAAGTCAACACTCAAATTTCATCCAAAAGGAAAATGTTTGATGGTGGGCCGATACTCTATGAGGAGTAATCCCATTTGCCAGAAACCGCATTCAGAGCTTGTGAAATAGATATATGACGATTTCAAGCTTTGGTACTCTAAGTTTCTTAGGAGTTGAAAATGAGCATATCTTGAGAAGAGAATACACTAGATGCTTCCAAATGAAATATGTATGATGGTGAGTGGTTCCATATCATATATTCAAAAGGTAGCCATCTGCTCCTTTAGGAGCTTTAGATATAGGCTTTATAAAACCTTTACCTTTTCCCGCATTCAGAAACAAAGTTTTTCAAACTGTGCATTTCTTGAAAGTCAACACTCAAATTTCATCCAAAAGGAAAAGGTATGATGGTGGGCCGATACTCTATCAGGGGTATGCCCATTTGCCAGAAACCGCATTCAGAGCTTGTGAAATAGATATATGACGATTTCAAGCTTTGGCACTCTAAGTTTCTTAGGAGTCGAGAATTAGCATATCTTGAAAAGAGAACACACTAGCTGCTTCCAAATGAAATATGTATGATGGTGAGTCGTTCCATATCATATATTCAAAAGGTAGCCATCTGCTCCTTTAGGAGCTTTAGATATAGGCTTTATAAAACCTTTAACTTTTCCCCCATTCAGAAACAAAGTTTTTCAAACTGTGCATTTCTTGAAAGTCAACACTCAAATTTAATCCAAAAGGAAAAGGTTTGATGGTGGGCCGATACTCTATGAGGAGTAATCCCATTTGCCAGAAACCGCATTCAGAGCTTGTGAAATAGATATATGACGATTTCAAGCTTTGGTACTCTAAGTTTCTTAGGAGTTGAAAATGAGCATATCTTGAGAAGAGAATACACTAGATGCTTCCAAATGAAATATGTATGATGGTGAGTGGTTCCATATCATATATTCAAAAGGTAGCCATCTGCTCCTTTAGGAGCTTTAGATATAGGCTTTATAAAACCTTTACCTTTTCCCGCATTCAGAAACAAAGTTTTTCAAACTGTGCATTTCTTGAAAGTCAACACTCAAATTTCATCCAAAAGGAAAAGGTATGATGGTGGGCCGATACTCTATCAGGGGTATGCCCATTTGCCAGAAACCGCATTCAGAGCTTGTGAAATAGATATATGACGATTTCAAGCTTTGGCACTCTAAGTTTCTTAGGAGTCGAAAATTAGCATATCTTGAAAAGAGAACACACTAGCTGCTTCCAAATGAAATATGTATGATGGTGAGTGGTTCCATATCATATATTCAAATGGTAGCCATCTGCTCCTTTAGGAGCTTTAAATATAGGCTTTATAAAACCTTTAACTTTTCTCGCATTCAGAAACAAAGTTTTTCAAACTGTGCATTTCTTGAAAGTCAACACTCAAATTTCATCCAAAAGGAAAAGGTATGATGGTGGGCCGATACTCTATCAGGGGTATGCCCATTTGCCAGAAACCGTATTCAGAGCTTGTGAAATAGATATATGACGATTTCAAGCTTTGGCACTCTAAGTTTCTTAGGAGTCGAAAATTAGCATATCTTGAAAAGAGAACACACTAGCTGCTTCCAAATGAAATATGTATGATGGTGAGTCGTTCCATATCATATATTCAAAAGGTAGCCATCTGCTCCTTTAGGAGCTTTAGATATAGGCTTTATAAAACCTTTAACTTTTCCCGCATTCAGAAACAAAGTTTTTCAAACTGTGCATTTCTTGAAAGTCAACACTCAAATTTCATCCAAAAGGAAAAGGTTTGATGGTGGGCCGATACTCTATCAGGAGTAATCCCATTTGCCAGAAACCGCATTCAGAGCTTGTGAAATAGATATATGACGATTTCAAGCTTTGGTACTCTAAGTTTCTTAGGAGTTGAAAATGAGCATATCTTGAGAAGAGAATACACTAGATGCTTCCAAATGAAATATGTATGATGGTGAGTGGTTCCATATCATATATTCAAAAGGTAGCCATCTGCTCCTTTAGGAGCTTTAGATATAGGCTTTATAAAACCTTTACCTTTTCCCGCATTCAGAAACAAAGTTTTTCAAACTGTGTGTTTCTTGAAAGTCAACACTCAAATTTCATCCAAAAGGAAAAGGTTTGATGGTGGGCCGATACTCTATCAGGGGTATGCCCATTTGCCAGAAACCGCATTCAGAGCTTGTGAAATAGATATATGACGATTTCAAGCTTTGGTACTCTAAGTTTCTTAGGAGTTGAAAATGAGCATATCTTGAAAAGAGAACACACTAGCTGCTTCCAAATGAAATATGTATGATGGTGAGTGGTTCCATATCATATATTCAAATGGTAGCCATCTGCTCCTTTAGGAGCTTTAGATATAGGCTTTATAAAACCTTTAACTTTTCCCGCATTCAGAAACAAAGTTTTTCAAACTGTGCATTTCTTGAAAGTCAACACTCAAATTTCATCCAAAAGGAAAAGGTTTGATGGTGGGCCGATACTCTATGAGGAGTAATCCCATTTGCCAGAAACCGCATTCAGAGCCTGTGAAATAGATATATGACGATTTCAAGCTTTGGCACTCTAAGTTTCTTAGGAGTTGAAAATGAGCATATCTTGAAAAGAGAATACACTAGATGCTTCCAAATGAAATATGTATGATGGTGAGTGGTTCCATATCATATATTCAAAAGGTAGCCATCTGCTCCTTTAGGAGCTTTAGATATAGGCTTTATAAAACCCTTACCTTTTCCCGCATTCAGAAACAAAGTTTTTCAAACTGTGTGTTTCTTGAAAGTCAACACTCAAATTTCATCCAAAAGGAAAAGGTTTGAAGGTGGGCCGAGACTCTATCAGGGGTATGCCCATTTGCCAGAAACCGCATTCAGAGCTTGTGAAATAGATATATGACGATTTCAAGCTTTGGCACTCTAAGTTTCTTAGGAGTTGAATATGAGCATATCTTCAAGAGAGAACACACTAGCTACTTCCAAATGAAATATGTATGATGGTGAGTGGTTCCATATCATATATTCAAATGGTAGCCATCTGCTCCTTTAGGAGCTTTAAATATAGGCTTTATAAAACCTTTAACTTTTACCGCATTCAGAAACAAAGTTTTTCAAACTGTGCGTTTCTTGAAAGTCAACACTCAAATTTCATCCAAAAGGAAAAGGTTTGATGGTGGGCCGATACTCTATCAGGAGTAAGCTCATTTGCCAGAAACCGCATTCAGAGCTTGTGAAATACATATATGACGATTTCAGCTTTGGCACCTCTAAGTTTCATCAGTGTTTAATATGAGCATATCTTGAAAAGAGAATACACTAGCTGCTTCCAAATGAAATATGTATGATGGTGAGTCGTTCCATATCATATATTCAAAAAATAGCCATCTGCTCCTTTAGGAGCTTTAGATATAGGCTTTATAAAACCTTTACCTTTTCCCGCATTCAGAAACAAAGTTTTTCAAACTGTGTGTTTCTTGAAAGTCAACACTCAAATTTCATCCAAAAGGAAAAGGTTTGATGGTGGGCCGATACTCTATCAGGGGTATGCCCATTTGCTAGAAACCGCATTCAGAGCTTGTGAAATAGATATATGACGATTTCAAGCTTTGGCACTCTAAGTTTCTTAGGAGTCGAAAATTAGCATATCTTGAAAAGAGAACACACTAGCTGCTTCCAAATGAAATATGTATGATGGTGAGTGGTTCCATATCATATATTCAAAAGGTAGCCATCTGCTCCTTTAGGAGCTTTAGATATAGGCTTTATAAAACCCTTACCTTTTCCCGCATTCAGAAACAAAGTTTTTCAAACTGTGTGTTTCTTGAAAGTCAACACTCAAATTTCATCCAAAAGGAAAAGGTTTGAAGGTGGGCCGAGACTCTATCAGGGGTATGCCCATTTGCCAGAAACCGCATTCAGAGCTTGTGAAATAGATATATGACGATTTCAAGCTTTGGCACTCTAAGTTTCTTAGGAGTTGAATATGAGCATATCTTCAAGAGAGAACACACTAGCTACTTCCAAATGAAATATGTATGATGGTGAGTGGTTCCATATCATATATTCAAATGGTAGCCATCTGCTCCTTTAGGAGCTTTAAATATAGGCTTTATAAAACCTTTAACTTTTACCGCATTCAGAAACAAAGTTTTTCAAACTGTGCGTTTCTTGAAAGTCAACACTCAAATTTCATCCAAAAGGAAAAGGTTTGATGGTGGGCCGATACTCTATCAGGAGTAAGCTCATTTGCCAGAAACCGCATTCAGAGCTTGTGAAATACATATATGACGATTTCAGCTTTGGCACCTCTAAGTTTCATCAGTGTTTAATATGAGCATATCTTGAAAAGAGAATACACTAGCTGCTTCCAAATGAAATATGTATGATGGTGAGTCGTTCCATATCATATATTCAAAAGGTAGCCATCTGCTCCTTTAGGAGCTTTAGATATAGGCTTTATAAAACCTTTACCTTTTCCCGCATTCAGAAACAAAGTTTTTCAAACTGTGTGTTTCTTGAAAGTCAACACTCAAATTTCATCCAAAAGGAAAAGGTTTGATGGTGGGCCGATACTCTATCAGGGGTATGCCCATTTGCTAGAAACCGCATTCAGAGCTTGTGAAATAGATATATGACGATTTCAAGCTTTGGCACTCTAAGTTTCTTAGGAGTCGAAAATTAGCATATCTTGAAAAGAGAACACACTAGCTGCTTCCAAATGAAATATGTATGATGGTGAGTCGTTCCATATCATATATTCAAAAGGTAGCCATCTGCTCCTTTAGGAGCTTTAGATATAGGCTTTATAAAACCTTAACCTTTTCCCGCATTCAGAAACAAAGTTTTTCAAACTGTGCGTTTCTTGAAAGTCAACACTCAAATTTCATCCAAAAGGAAAAGGTTTGATGGTGGGCCGATACTCTATCAGGAGTAAGCTCATTTGCCAGAAACCGCATTCAGAGCTTGTGAAATACATATATGACGATTTCAAGCTTTGGCACTCTAAGTTTCATAGGAGTTGAATATGAGCATATCTTTTAGAGAGAATACACTAGCTGCTTCCAAATGAAATATGTATGATGGTGAGTGGTTCCATATCATATATTCAAATGGTAGCCATCTGCTCCTTTAGGAGCTTTAAATATAGGCTTTATAAAACCTTTAACTTTTCTGGCATTCAGAAACAAAGTTTTTCAAACTGTGCATTTCTTGAACGTCAACACTCAAATTTCATCCAAAAGGAAAAGGTATGATGGTGGGCCGATACTCTATCAGGGGTATGCCCATTTGCCAGAAACCGCATTCAGAGCTTGTGAAATAGATATATGACGATTTCAAGCTTTGGCACTCTAAGTTTCTTAGGAGTCGAAAATGAGTATATCTTGAAAAGAGAACACACTAGCTGCTTCCAAATGAAATATGTATGATGGTGAGTCGTTCCATATCATATATTCAAAAGGTAGCCATCTTCTCCTTTAGGAGCTTTAGATATAGGCTTTATAAAACCTTTAACTTTTCCCGCATTCAGAAACAAAGTTTTTCAAACTGTGCATTTCTTGAAAGTCAACACTCAAATTTCATCCAAAAGGAAAAGGTTTGATGGTGGGCCGATACTCTATGAGGAGTAATCCCATTTGCCAGAAACCGCATTCAGAGCTTGTGAAATAGATATATGACGATTTCAAGCTTTGGTACTCTAAGTTTCTTAGGAGTTGAAAATGAGCATATCTTGAGAAGAGAATACACTAGATGCTTCCAAATGAAATATGTATGATGGTGAGTGGTTCCATATCATAAATTCAAAAGGTAGCCATCTGCTCCTTTAGGAGCTTTAGATATAGGCTTTATAAAACCTTTACCTTTTCCCGCATTCAGAAACAAAGTTTTTCAAACTGTGCATTTCTTGAAAGTCAACACTCAAATTTCATCCAAAAGGAAAAGGTATGATGGTGGGCCGATACTCTATCAGGGGTATGCCCATTTGCCAGAAACCGCATTCAGAGCTTGTGAAATAGATATATGACGATTTCAAGCTTTGGCACTCTAAGTTTCTTAGGAGTCGAAAATTAGCATATCTTGAAAAGAGAACACACTAGCTGCTTCCAAATGAAATATGTATGATGGTGAGTCGTTCCATATCATATATTCAAAAGGTAGCCATCTGCTCCTTTAGGAGCTTTAGATATAGGCTTTATAAAACCTTTAACTTTTCCCGCATTCAGAAACAAAGTTTTTCAAACTGTGCATTTCTTGAAAGTCAACACTCAAATTTCATCCAAAAGGAAAAGGTTTGATGGTGGGCCGATACTCTATGAGGAGTAATCCCATTTGCCAGAAACCGCATTCAGAGCTTGTGAAATAGATATATGACGATTTCAAGCTTTGGTACTCTAAGTTTCTTAGGAGTTGAAAATGAGCATATCTTGAGAAGAGAATACACTAGCTGCTTCCAAATGAAATATGTATGATGGTGAGTGGTTCCATATCATTTATTCAAAAGGTAGCCATCTGCTCCTTTAGGAGCTTTAGATATAGGCTTTATAAAACCTTAACCTTTTCCCGCATTCAGAAACAAAGTTTTTCAAACTGTGCGTTTCTTGAAAGTCAACACTCAAATTTCATCCAAAAGGAAAAGGTTTGATGGTGGGCCGATACTCTATCAGGAGTAAGCTCATTTGCCAGAAACCGCATTCAGAGCTTGTGAAATACATATATGACGATTTCAAGCTTTGGCACTCTAAGTTTCATAGGAGTTGAATATGAGCATATCTTGAAGAGAGAATACACTAGCTGCTTCCAAATGAAATATGTATGATGGTGAGTGGTTCCATATCATATATTCAAATGGTAGCCATCTGCTCCTTTAGGAGCTTTAAATATAGGCTTTATAAAACCTTTAACTTTTCTCGCATTCAGAAACAAAGTTTTTCAAACTGTGCTTTTCTTGAAAGTCAACACTCAAATTTCATCCAAAAGGAAAAAGGTATGATGGTGGGCCGATACTCTATCAGGGGTATGCCCATTTGCCAGAAACCGCATTCAGAGCTTGTGAAATAGATATATGACGATTTCAAGCTTTGGCACTCTAAGTTTCTTAGGAGTCGAAAATGAGCATATCTTGAAAAGAGAACACACTAGCTGCTTCCAAATGAAATATGTATGATGGTGAGTCGTTCCATATCATATATTCAAAAGGTAGCCATCTGCTCCTTTAGGAGCTTTAGATATAGGCTTTATAAAACCTTTAACTTTTCCCGCATTCAGAAACAAAGTTTTTCAAACTGTGCATTTCTTGAAAGTCAACACTCAAATTTCATCCAAAAGGAAAATGTTTGATGGTGGGCCGATACTCTATGAGGAGTAATCCCATTTGCCAGAAACCGCATTCAGAGCTTGTGAAATAGATATATGACGATTTCAAGCTTTGGTACTCTAAGTTTCTTAGGAGTTGAAAATGAGCATATCTTGAGAAGAGAATACACTAGATGCTTCCAAATGAAATATGTATGATGGTGAGTGGTTCCATATCATATATTCAAAAGGTAGCCATCTGCTCCTTTAGGAGCTTTAGATATAGGCTTTATAAAACCTTTACCTTTTCCCGCATTCAGAAACAAAGTTTTTCAAACTGTGCATTTCTTGAAAGTCAACACTCAAATTTCATCCAAAAGGAAAAGGTATGATGGTGGGCCGATACTCTATCAGGGGTATGCCCATTTGCCAGAAACCGCATTCAGAGCTTGTGAAATAGATATATGACGATTTCAAGCTTTGGCACTCTAAGTTTCTTAGGAGTCGAAAATTAGCATATCTTGAAAAGAGAACACCCTAGCTGCTTCCAAATGAAATATGTATGATGGTGAGTCGTTCCATATCATATATTCAAAAGGTAGCCATCTGCTCCTTTAGGAGCTTTAGATATAGGCTTTATAAAACCTTTAACTTTTCCCCCATTCAGAAACAAAGTTTTTCAAACTGTGCATTTCTTGAAAGTCAACACTCAAATTTCATCCAAAAGGAAAAGGTTTGATGGTGGGCCGATACTCTATGAGGAGTAATCCCATTTGCCAGAAACCGCATTCAGAGCTTGTGAAATAGATATATGACGATTTCAAGCTTTGGTACTCTAAGTTTCTTAGGAGTTGAAAATGAGCATATCTTGAGAAGAGAATACACTAGATGCTTCCAAATGAAATATGTATGATGGTGAGTGGTTCCATATCATATATTCAAAAGGTAGCCATCTGCTCCTTTAGGAGCTTTAGATATAGGCTTTATAAAACCTTTACCTTTTCCCGCATTCAGAAACAAAGTTTTTCAAACTGTGTGTTTCTTGAAAGTCAACACTCAAATTTCATCCAAAAGGAAAAGGTTTGATGGTGGGCCGATACTCTATCAGGGGTATGCCCATTTGCCAGAAACCGCATTCAGAGCAAGTGAAATAGATATATGACGATTTCACGCATTGGCACTCTAAGTTTCATAGGAGTTGAAAATGAGCATATCTTGAGAAGAGAATACACTAGATGCTTCCAAATGAAATATGTATGATGGTGAGTGGTTCCATATCATATATTCAAAAGGTAGCCATCTGCTCCTTTAGGAGCTTTAGATATAGGCTTTATAAAACCTTTAACTTTTCCCGCATTCAGAAACAAAGTTTTTCAAACTGTGCATTTCTTGAAAGTCAACACTCAAATTTCATCCAAAAGGAAAAGGTTTGATGGTGGGCCGATACTCTATGAGGAGTAATCCCATTTGCCAGAAACCGCATTCAGAGCTTGTGAAATAGATATATGACGATTTCAAGCTTTGGTACTCTAAGTTTCTTAGGAGTTGAAAATGAGCATATCTTGAGAAGAGAATACACTAGATGCTTCCAAATGAAATATGTATGATGGTGAGTGGTTCCATATCATATATTCAAATGGTAGCCATCTGCTCCTTTAGGAGCTTTAAATATAGGCTTTATAAAACCTTTAACTTTTACCGCATTCAGAAACAAAGTTTTTCAAACTGTGTGTTTCTTGAAAGTCAACACTCAAATTTCATCCAAAAGGAAAAGGTTTGATGGTGGGCCGATACTCTATCAGGGGTATGCCCATTTGCTAGAAACCGCATTCAGAGCTTGTGAAATAGATATATGACGATTTCAAGCTTTGGTACTCTAAGTTTCTTAGGAGTTGAAAATGAGCATATCTTGAGAAGAGAATACACTAGATGCTTCCAAATGAAATATGTATGATGGTGAGTGGTTCCATATCATTTATTCAAAAGGTAGCCATCTGCTCCTTTAGGAGCTTTAGATATAGGCTTTATAAAACCTTAACCTTTTCCCGCATTCAGAAACAAAGTTTTTCAAACTGTGCGTTTCTTGAAAGTCAACACTCAAATTTCATCCAAAAGGAAAAGGTTTGATGGTGGGCCGATACTCTATCAGGAGTAAGCTCATTTGCCAGAAACCGCATTCAGAGCTTGTGAAATACATATATGACGATTTCAAGCTTTGGCACTCTAAGTTTCATAGGAGTTGAATATGAGCATATCTTTTAGAGAGAATACACTAGCTGCTTCCAAATGAAATATGTATGATGGTGAGTGGTTCCATATCATATATTCAAATGGTAGCCATCTGCTCCTTTAGGAGCTTTAAATATAGGCTTTATAAAACCTTTAACTTTTCTGGCATTCAGAAACAAAGTTTTTCAAACTGTGCATTTCTTGAACGTCAACACTCAAATTTCATCCAAAAGGAAAAGGTATGATGGTGGGCCGATACTCTATCAGGGGTATGCCCATTTGCCAGAAACCGCATTCAGAGCTTGTGAAATAGATATATGACGATTTCAAGCTTTGGCACTCTAAGTTTCTTAGGAGTCGAAAATGAGTATATCTTGAAAAGAGAACACACTAGCTGCTTCCAAATGAAATATGTATGATGGTGAGTCGTTCCATATCATATATTCAAAAGGTAGCCATCTTCTCCTTTAGGAGCTTTAGATATAGGCTTTATAAAACCTTTAACTTTTCCCGCATTCAGAAACAAAGTTTTTCAAACTGTGCATTTCTTGAAAGTCAACACTCAAATTTCATCCAAAAGGAAAAGGTTTGATGGTGGGCCGATACTCTATGAGGAGTAATCCCATTTGCCAGAAACCGCATTCAGAGCTTGTGAAATAGATATATGACGATTTCAAGCTTTGGTACTCTAAGTTTCTTAGGAGTTGAAAATGAGCATATCTTGAGAAGAGAATACACTAGATGCTTCCAAATGAAATATGTATGATGGTGAGTGGTTCCATATCATAAATTCAAAAGGTAGCCATCTGCTCCTTTAGGAGCTTTAGATATAGGCTTTATAAAACCTTTACCTTTTCCCGCATTCAGAAACAAAGTTTTTCAAACTGTGCATTTCTTGAAAGTCAACACTCAAATTTCATCCAAAAGGAAAAGGTATGATGGTGGGCCGATACTCTATCAGGGGTATGCCCATTTGCCAGAAACCGCATTCAGAGCTTGTGAAATAGATATATGACGATTTCAAGCTTTGGCACTCTAAGTTTCTTAGGAGTCGAAAATTAGCATATCTTGAAAAGAGAACACACTAGCTGCTTCCAAATGAAATATGTATGATGGTGAGTGGTTCCATATCATATATTCAAAAGGTAGCCATCTGCTCCTTTAGGAGCTTTAGATATAGGCTTTATAAAACCTTTAACTTTTCCCGCATTCAGAAACAAAGTTTTTCAAACTGTGCATTTCTTGAAAGTCAACACTCAAATTTCATCCAAAAGGAAAAGGTATGATGGTGGGCCGATACTCTATCAGGGGTATGCCCATTTGCCAGAAACCGCATTCAGAGCTTGTGAAATAGATATATGACGATTTCAAGCTTTGGCACTCTAAGTTTCTTAGGAGTCGAAAATTAGCATATCTTGAAAAGAGAACACACTAGCTGCTTCCAAATGAAATATGTATGATGGTGAGTCGTTCCATATCATATATTCAAAAGGTAGCCATCTGCTCCTTTAGGAGCTTTAGATATAGGCTTTATAAAACCTTTAACTTTTCCCGCATTCAGAAACAAAGTTTTTCAAACTGTGCATTTCTTGAAAGTCAACACTCAAATTTCATCCAAAAGGAAAAGGTTTGATGGTGGGCCGATACTCTATGAGGAGTAATCCCATTTGCCAGAAACCGCATTCAGAGCTTGTGAAATAGATATATGACGATTTCAAGCTTTGGTACTCTAAGTTTCTTAGGAGTTGAAAATGAGCATATCTTGAGAAGAGAATACACTAGCTGCTTCCAAATGAAATATGTATGATGGTGAGTGGTTCCATATCATTTATTCAAAAGGTAGCCATCTGCTCCTTTAGGAGCTTTAGATATAGGCTTTATAAAACCTTAACCTTTTCCCGCATTCAGAAACAAAGTTTTTCAAACTGTGCGTTTCTTGAAAGTCAACACTCAAATTTCATCCAAAAGGAAAAGGTTTGATGGTGGGCCGATACTCTATCAGGAGTAAGCTCATTTGCCAGAAACCGCATTCAGAGCTTGTGAAATACATATATGACGATTTCAAGCTTTGGCACTCTAAGTTTCATAGGAGTTGAATATGAGCATATCTTGAAGAGAGAATACACTAGCTGCTTCCAAATGAAATATGTATGATGGTGAGTGGTTCCATATCATATATTCAAATGGTAGCCATCTGCTCCTTTAGGAGCTTTAAATATAGGCTTTATAAAACCTTTAACTTTTCTCGCATTCAGAAACAAAGTTTTTCAAACTGTGCTTTTCTTGAAAGTCAACACTCAAATTTCATCCAAAAGGAAAAAGGTATGATGGTGGGCCGATACTCTATCAGGGGTATGCCCATTTGCCAGAAACCGCATTCAGAGCTTGTGAAATAGATATATGACGATTTCAAGCTTTGGCACTCTAAGTTTCTTAGGAGTCGAAAATGAGCATATCTTGAGAAGAGAATACACTAGATGCTTCCAAATGAAATATGTATGATGGTGAGTGGTTCCATATCATAAATTCAAAAGGTAGCCATCTGCTCCTTTAGGAGCTTTAGATATAGGCTTTATAAAACCTTTACCTTTTCCCGCATTCAGAAACAAAGTTTTTCAAACTGTGCATTTCTTGAAAGTCAACACTCAAATTTCATCCAAAAGGAAAAGGTATGATGGTGGGCCGATACTCTATCAGGGGTATGCCCATTTGCCAGAAACCGCATTCAGAGCTTGTGAAATAGATATATGACGATTTCAAGCTTTGGCACTCTAAGTTTCTTAGGAGTCGAAAATTAGCATATCTTGAAAAGAGAACACACTAGCTGCTTCCAAATGAAATATGTATGATGGTGAGTCGTTCCATATCATATATTCAAAAGGTAGCCATCTGCTCCTTTAGGAGCTTTAGATATAGGCTTTATAAAACCTTTAACTTTTCCCGCATTCAGAAACAAAGTTTTTCAAACTGTGCATTTCTTGAAAGTCAACCCTCAAATTTCATCCAAAAGGAAAAGGTATGATGGTGGGCCGATACTCTATCAGGGGTATGCCCATTTGCCAGAAACCGCATTCAGAGCTTGTGAAATAGATATATGACGATTTCAAGCTTTGGCACTCTAAGTTTCTTAGGAGTCGAAAATTAGCATATCTTGAAAAGAGAACACACTAGCTGCTTCCAAATGAAATATGTATGATGGTGAGTCGTTCCATATCATATATTCAAAAGGTAGCCATCTGCTCCTTTAGGAGCTTTAGATATAGGCTTTATAAAACCTTTAACTTTTCCCGCATTCAGAAACAAAGTTTTTCAAACTGTGCATTTCTTGAAAGTCAACACTCAAATTTCATCCAAAAGGAAAAGGTTTGATGGTGGGCCGATACTCTATGAGGAGTAATCCCATTTGCCAGAAACCGCATTCAGAGCTTGTGAAATAGATATATGACGATTTCAAGCTTTGGTACTCTAAGTTTCTTAGGAGTTGAAAATGAGCATATCTTGAGAAGAGAATACACTAGCTGCTTCCAAATGAAATATGTATGATGGTGAGTGGTTCCATATCATTTATTCAAAAGGTAGCCATCTGCTCCTTTAGGAGCTTTAGATATAGGCTTTATAAAACCTTAACCTTTTCCCGCATTCAGAAACAAAGTTTTTCAAACTGTGCGTTTCTTGAAAGTCAACACTCAAATTTCATCCAAAAGGAAAAGGTTTGATGGTGGGCCGATACTCTATCAGGAGTAAGCTCATTTGCCAGAAACCGCATTCAGAGCTTGTGAAATACATATATGACGATTTCAAGCTTTGGCACTCTAAGTTTCATAGGAGTTGAATATGAGCATATCTTGAAGAGAGAATACACTAGCTGCTTCCAAATGAAATATGTATGATGGTGAGTGGTTCCATATCATATATTCAAATGGTAGCCATCTGCTCCTTTAGGAGCTTTAAATATAGGCTTTATAAAACCTTTAACTTTTCTCGCATTCAGAAACAAAGTTTTTCAAACTGTGCTTTTCTTGAAAGTCAACACTCAAATTTCATCCAAAAGGAAAAAGGTATGATGGTGGGCCGATACTCTATCAGGGGTATGCCCATTTGCCAGAAACCGCATTCAGAGCTTGTGAAATAGATATATGACGATTTCAAGCTTTGGCACTCTAAGTTTCTTAGGAGTCGAAAATGAGCATATCTTGAAAAGAGAACACACTAGCTGCTTCCAAATGAAATATGTATGATGGTGAGTCGTTCCATATCATATATTCAAAAGGTAGCCATCTGCTCCTTTAGGAGCTTTAGATATAGGCTTTATAAAACCTTTAACTTTTCCCGCATTCAGAAACAAAGTTTTTCAAACTGTGCATTTCTTGAAAGTCAACACTCAAATTTCATCCAAAAGGAAAATGTTTGATGGTGGGCCGATACTCTATGAGGAGTAATCCCATTTGCCAGAAACCGCATTCAGAGCTTGTGAAATAGATATATGACGATTTCAAGCTTTGGTACTCTAAGTTTCTTAGGAGTTGAAAATGAGCATATCTTGAGAAGAGAATACACTAGATGCTTCCAAATGAAATATGTATGATGGTGAGTGGTTCCATATCATATATTCAAAAGGTAGCCATCTGCTCCTTTAGGAGCTTTAGATATAGGCTTTATAAAACCTTTACCTTTTCCCGCATTCAGAAACAAAGTTTTTCAAACTGTGTGTTTCTTGAAAGTCAACACTCAAATTTCATCCAAAAGGAAAAGGTTTGATGGTGGGCCGATACTCTATCAGGGGTATGCCCATTTGCCAGAAACCGCATTCAGAGCAAGTGAAATAGATATATGACGATTTCACGCATTGGCACTCTAAGTTTCATAGGAGTTGAAAATGAGCATATCTTGAGAAGAGAATACACTAGATGCTTCCAAATGAAATATGTATGATGGTGAGTGGTTCCATATCATATATTCAAAAGGTAGCCATCTGCTCCTTTAGGAGCTTTAGATATAGGCTTTATAAAACCTTTAACTTTTCCCGCATTCAGAAACAAAGTTTTTCAAACTGTGCATTTCTTGAAAGTCAACACTCAAATTTCATCCAAAAGGAAAAGGTTTGATGGTGGGCCGATACTCTATGAGGAGTAATCCCATTTGCCAGAAACCGCATTCAGAGCTTGTGAAATAGATATATGACGATTTCAAGCTTTGGTACTCTAAGTTTCTTAGGAGTTGAAAATGAGCATATCTTGAGAAGAGAATACACTAGATGCTTCCAAATGAAATATGTATGATGGTGAGTGGTTCCATATAATATATTCAAAAGGTAGCCATCTGCTCCTTTAGGAGCTTTAGATATAGGCTTTATAAAACCTTTACCTTTTCCCGCATTCAGAAACAAAGTTTTTCAAACTGTGCATTTCTTGAAAGTCAACACTCAAATTTCATCCAAAAGGAAAAGGTATGATGGTGGGCCGATACTCTATCAGGGGTATGCCCATTTGCCAGAAACCGCATTCAGAGCTTGTGAAATAGATATATGACGATTTCAAGCTTTGGCACTCTAAGTTTCTTAGGAGTCGAAAATTAGCATATCTTGAAAAGAGAACACACTAGCTGCTTCCAAATGAAATATGTATGATGGTGAGTCGTTCCATATCATATATTCAAAAGGTAGCCATCTGCTCCTTTAGGAGCTTTAGATATAGGCTTTATAAAACCTTTAACTTTTCCCGCATTCAGAAACAAAGTTTTTCAAACTGTGCATTTCTTGAAAGTCAACACTCAAATTTCATCCAAAAGGAAAAGGTATGATGGTGGGCCGATACTCTATCAGGGGTATGCCCATTTGCCAGAAACCGCATTCAGAGCTTGTGAAATAGATATATGACGATTTCAAGCTTTGGCACTCTAAGTTTCTTAGGAGTCGAAAATTAGCATATCTTGAAAAGAGAACACACTAGCTGCTTCCAAATGAAATATGTATGATGGTGAGTCGTTCCATATCATATATTCAAAAGGTAGCCATCTGCTCCTTTAGGAGCTTTAGATATAGGCTTTATAAAACCTTTAACTTTTCCCGCATTCAGAAACAAAGTTTTTCAAACTGTGCATTTCTTGAAAGTCAACACTCAAATTTCATCCAAAAGGAAAAGGTTTGATGGTGGGCCGATACTCTATGAGGAGTAATCCCATTTGCCAGAAACCGCATTCAGAGCTTGTGAAATAGATATATGACGATTTCAAGCTTTGGTACTCTAAGTTTCTTAGGAGTTGAAAATGAGCATATCTTGAGAAGAGAATACACTAGATGCTTCCAAATGAAATATGTATGATGGTGAGTGGTTCCATATCATTTATTCAAAAGGTAGCCATCTGCTCCTTTAGGAGCTTTAGATATAGGCTTTATAAAACCTTAACCTTTTCCCGCATTCAGAAACAAAGTTTTTCAAACTGTGCGTTTCTTGAAAGTCAACACTCAAATTTCATCCAAAAGGAAAAGGTTTGATGGTGGGCCGATACTCTATCAGGAGTAAGCTCATTTGCCAGAAACCGCATTCAGAGCTTGTGAAATACATATATGACGATTTCAAGCTTTGGCACTCTAAGTTTCATAGGAGTTGAATATGAGCATATCTTGGAGAGAGAATACACTAGCTGCTTCCAAATGAAATATGTATGATGGTGAGTGGTTCCATATCATATATTCAAATGGTAGCCATCTGCTCCTTTAGGAGCTTTAAATATAGGCTTTATAAAACCTTTAACTTTTCTCGCATTCAGAAACAAAGTTTTTCAAACTGTGCATTTCTTGAAAGTCAACACTCAAATTTCATCCAAAAGGAAAAGGTATGATGGTGGGCCGATACTCTATCAGGGGTATGCCCATTTGCCAGAAACCGCATTCAGAGCTTGTGAAATAGATATATGACGATTTCAAGCTTTGGCACTCTAAGTTTCTTAGGAGTCGAAAATGAGCATATCTTGAAAAGAGAACACACTAGCTGCTTCCAAATGAAATATGTATGATGGTGAGTCGTTCCATATCATATATTCAAAAGGTAGCCATCTGCTCCTTTAGGAGCTTTAGATATAGGCTTTATAAAACCTTTAACTTTTCCCGCATTCAGAAACAAAGTTTTTCAAACTGTGCATTTCTTGAAAGTCAACACTCAAATTTCATCCAAAAGGAAAATGTTTGATGGTGGGCCGATACTCTATGAGGAGTAATCCCATTTGCCAGAAACCGCATTCAGAGCTTGTGAAATAGATATATGACGATTTCAAGCTTTGGTACTCTAAGTTTCTTAGGAGTTGAAAATGAGCATATCTTGAGAAGAGAATACACTAGATGCTTCCAAATGAAATATGTATGATGGTGAGTGGTTCCATATCATATATTCAAAAGGTAGCCATCTGCTCCTTTAGGAGCTTTAGATATAGGCTTTATAAAACCTTTACCTTTTCCCGCATTCAGAAACAAAGTTTTTCAAACTGTGCATTTCTTGAAAGTCAACACTCAAATTTCATCCAAAAGGAAAAGGTATGATGGTGGGCCGATACTCTATCAGGGGTATGCCCATTTGCCAGAAACCGCATTCAGAGCTTGTGAAATAGATATATGACGATTTCAAGCTTTGGCACTCTAAGTTTCTTAGGAGTCGAGAATTAGCATATCTTGAAAAGAGAACACACTAGCTGCTTCCAAATGAAATATGTATGATGGTGAGTCGTTCCATATCATATATTCAAAAGGTAGCCATCTGCTCCTTTAGGAGCTTTAGATATAGGCTTTATAAAACCTTTAACTTTTCCCCCATTCAGAAACAAAGTTTTTCAAACTGTGCATTTCTTGAAAGTCAACACTCAAATTTAATCCAAAAGGAAAAGGTTTGATGGTGGGCCGATACTCTATGAGGAGTAATCCCATTTGCCAGAAACCGCATTCAGAGCTTGTGAAATAGATATATGACGATTTCAAGCTTTGGTACTCTAAGTTTCTTAGGAGTTGAAAATGAGCATATCTTGAGAAGAGAATACACTAGATGCTTCCAAATGAAATATGTATGATGGTGAGTGGTTCCATATCATATATTCAAAAGGTAGCCATCTG
The DNA here is from genome assembly GCF_963514075.1 of Conger conger. NCBI lineage: Eukaryota > Metazoa > Chordata > Actinopteri > Anguilliformes > Congridae > Conger > Conger conger. The sequence continues at coordinate 29,194,918 of NC_083764.1, forward strand.
CTCCTTTAGGAGCTTTAGATATAGGCTTTATAAAACCTTTACCTTTTCCCGCATTCAGAAACAAAGTTTTTCAAACTGTGCATTTCTTGAAAGTCAACACTCAAATTTCATCCAAAAGGAAAAGGTATGATGGTGGGCCGATACTCTATCAGGGGTATGCCCATTTGCCAGAAACCGCATTCAGAGCTTGTGAAATAGATATATGACGATTTCAAGCTTTGGCACTCTAAGTTTCTTAGGAGTCGAAAATTAGCATATCTTGAAAAGAGAACACACTAGCTGCTTCCAAATGAAATATGTATGATGGTGAGTGGTTCCATATCATATATTCAAAAGGTAGCCATCTGCTCCTTTAGGAGCTTTAGATATAGGCTTTATAAAACCTTTAACTTTTCCCGCATTCAGAAATAAAGTTTTTCAAACCGTGCATTTCTTGAAAGTCAACACTCAAATTTCATCCAAAAGGAAAAGGTTTGATGGTGGGCCGATACTCTATCAGGGGTATGCCCATTTGCCAGAAACCGCATTCAGAGCTTGTGAAATAGATATATGACGATTTCAAGCTTTGGCACTCTAAGTTTCTTAGGAGTCGAAAATTAGCATATCTTGAAAAGAGAACACACTAGCTGCTTCCAAATGAAATATGTATGATGGTGAGTGGTTCCATATCACATATTCAAAAGGTAGTTATCTGCTCTTTTAGGAGCTTTAGATATAGGCTTTATAAAACCTTTAACTTTTCCCGCATTCAGAAACAAAGTTTTTCAAACTGTGCGTTTCTTGAAAGTCAACACTCAAATTTCATCCAAAAGGAAAAGGTTTGATGGTGGGCCGATACTCTATCAGGAGTAAGCTCATTTGCCAGAAACCGCATTCAGAGCTTGTGAAATACATATATGACGATTTCAAGCTTTGGCACTCTAAGTTTCATAGGAGTTGAATATGAGCATATCTTGAAGAGAGAATACACTAGCTGCTTCCAAATGAAATATGTATGATGGTGAGTGGTTCCATATCATATATTCAAATGGTAGCCATCTGCTCCTTTAGGAGCTTTAAATATAGGCTTTATAAAACCTTTAACTTTTCTCGCATTCAGAAACAAAGTTTTTCAAACTGTGCATTTCTTGAAAGTCAACACTCAAATTTCATCCAAAAGGAAAAGGTATGATGGTGGGCCGATACTCTATCAGGGGTATGCCCATTTGCCAGAAACCGCATTCAGAGCTTGTGAAATAGATATATGACGATTTCAAGCTTTGGCACTCTAAGTTTCTTAGGAGTCGAAAATTAGCATATCTTGAAAAGAGAACACACTAGCTGCTTCCAAATGAAATATGTATGATGGTGAGTCGTTCCATATCATATATTCAAAAGGTAGCCATCTGCTCCTTTAGGAGCTTTAGATATAGGCTTTATAAAACCTTTAACTTTTCCCGCATTCAGAAACAAAGTTTTTCAAACTGTGCATTTCTTGAAAGTCAACACTCAAATTTCATCCAAAAGGAAAAGGTTTGATGGTGGGCCGATACTCTATGAGGAGTAATCCCATTTGCCAGAAACCGCATTCAGAGCTTGTGAAATAGATATATGACGATTTCAAGCTTTGGTACTCTAAGTTTCTTAGGAGTTGAAAATGAGCATATCTTGAGAAGAGAATACACTAGATGCTTCCAAATGAAATATGTATGATGGTGAGTGGTTCCATATCATATATTCAAAAGGTAGCCATCTGCTCTTTTAGGAGCTTTAGATATAGGCTTTATAAAACCTTTACCTTTTCCCGCATTCAGAAACAAAGTTTTTCAAACTGTGTGTTTCTTGAAAGTCAACACTCAAATTTCATCCAAAAGGAAAAGGTTTGATGGTGGGCCGATACTCTATCAGGGGTATGCCCATTTGCCAGAAACCGCATTCAGAGCTTGTGAAATAGATATATGACGATTTCACGCATTGGCACTCTAAGTTTCATAGGAGTTGAAAATGAGCATATCTTGAGAAGAGAATACACTAGCTGCTTCCAAATGAAATATGTATGATGGTGAGTGGTTCCATATCATATATTCAAATGGTAGCCATCTGCTCCTTTAGGAGCTTTAAATATAGGCTTTATAAAACCTTTAACTTTTCTCGCATTCAGAAACAAAGTTTTTCAAACTGTGTGTTTCTTGAAAGTCAACACTCAAATTTCATCCAAAAGGAAAAGGTATGATGGTGGGCCGATACTCTATCAGGGGTATGCCCATTTGCCAGAAACCGCATTCAGAGCTTGTGAAATAGATATATGACGATTTCAAGCTTTGGCACTCTAGGTTTCTTAGGAGTCGAAAATTAGCATATCTTGAAAAGAGAACACACTAGCTGCTTCCAAATGAAATATGTATGATGGTGAGTCGTTCCATATCATATATTCAAAAGGTAGCCATCTGCTCCTTTAGGAGCTTTAGATATAGGCTTTATAAAACCTTTACCTTTTCCCGCATTCAGAAACAAAGTTTTTCAAACTGTGTGTTTCTTGAAAGTCAACACTCAAATTTCATCCAAAAGGAAAAGGTTTGATGGTGGGCCGATACTCTATCAGGGGTATGCCCATTTGCCAGAAACCGCATTCAGAGCAAGTGAAATAGATATATGACGATTTCACGCATTGGCACTCTAAGTTTCTTAGGAGTTGAAAATGAGCATATCTTGAGAAGAGAATACACTAGCTGCTTCCAAATGAAATATGTATGATGGTGAGTGGTTCCATATCACATATTCAAAAGGTAGCCATCTGCTCTTTTAGGAGCTTTAGATATAGGCTTTATAAAACCTTTAACTTTTCCCGCATTCAGAAACAAAGTTTTTCAAACTGTGCGTTTCTTGAAAGTCAACACTCAAATTTCATCCAAAAGGAAAAGGTTTTATGGTGGGCCGATACTCTATCAGGAGTAAGCTCATTTGCCAGAAACCGCATTCAGAGCTTGTGAAATACATATATGACGATTTCAAGCTTTGGCACTCTAAGTTTCTTAGGAGTCGAAAATTAGCATATCTTGAAAAGAGAACACACTAGCTGCTTCCAAATGAAATATGTATGATGGTGAGTGGTTCCATATCATATATTCAAAAGGTAGCCATCTGCTCCTTTAGGAGCTTTAGATATAGGCTTTATAAAACCTTTAACTTTTCCCGCATTCAGAAACAAAGTTTTTCAAACTGTGCGTTTCTTGAAAGTCAACACTCAAATTTCATCCAAAAGGAAAAGGTTTGATGGTGGGCCGATACTCTATCAGGAGTAAGCTCATTTGCCAGAAACCGCATTCAGAGCTTGTGAAATACATATATGACGATTTCAAGCTTTGGCACTCTAAGTTTCATAGGAGTTGAATATGAGCATATCTTGAAGAGAGAATACACTAGCTGCTTCCAAATGAAATATGTATGATGGTGAGTGGTTCCATATCATATATTCAAATGGTAGCCATCTGCTCCTTTAGGAGCTTTAAATATTGGCTTTATAAAACCTTTAACTTTTCTCGCATTCAGAAACAAAGTTTTTCAAACTGTGCATTTCTTGAAAGTCAACACTGAAATTTCATCCAAAAGGAAAAGGTATGATGGTGGGCCGATACTCTATCAGGGGTATGCCCATTTGCCAGAAACCGCATTCAGAGCTTGTGAAATAGATATATGACGATTTCAAGCTTTGGCACTCTAAGTTTCTTAGGAGTCGAAAATTAGCATATCTTGAAAAGAGAACACACTAGCTGCTTCCAAATGAAATATGTATGATGGTGAGTGGTTCCATATCATATATTCAAAAGGTAGCCATCTGCTCCTTTAGGAGCTTTAGATATAGGCTTTATAAAACCTTTAACTTTTCCCGCATTCAGAAACAAAGTTTTTCAAACTGTGCATTTCTTGAAAGTCAACACTCAAATTTCATCCAAAAGGAAAAGGTTTGATGGTGGGCCGATACTCTATGAGGAGTAATCCCATTTGCCAGAAACCGCATTCAGAGCTTGTGAAATAGATATATGACGATTTCAAGCTTTGGTACTCTAAGTTTCTTAGGAGTTGAAAATGAGCATATCTTGAGAAGAGAATACACTAGATGCTTCCAAATGAAATATGTATGATGGTGAGTGGTTCCATATCATATATTCAAAAGGTAGCCATCTGGTCCTTTAGGAGCTTTAGATATATGCTTTATAAAACCTTTACCTTTTCCCGCATTCAGAAACAAAGTTTTTCAAACTGTGTGTTTCTTGAAAGTCAACACTCAAATTTCATCCAAAAGGAAAAGGTTTGATGGTGGGCCGATACTCTATCAGGGGTATGCCCATTTGCCAGAAACCGCATTCAGAGCAAGTGAAATAGATATATGACGATTTCACGCATTGGCACTTTAAGTTTCTTAGGAGTTGATAATGAGCATATCTTGAGAAGAGAATACACTAGCTGCTTCCAAATGAAATATGTATGATGGTGAGTGGTTCCATATCACATATTCAAAAGGTAGCCATCTGCTCTTTTAGGAGCTTTAGATATAGGCTTTATAAAACCTTTAACTTTTCCCGCATTCAGAAACAAAGTTTTTCAAACTGTGCGTTTCTTGAAAGTCAACACTCAAATTTCATCCAAAAGGAAAAGGTATGATGGTGGGCCGATACTCTATCAGGGGTATGCCCATTTGCCAGAAACCGCATTCAGAGCTTGTGAAATAGATATATGACGATTTCAAGCTTTTGCACTCTAAGTTTCTTAGGAGTCGAAAATTAGCATATCTTGAAAAGAGAACACACTAGCTGCTTCCAAATGAAATATGTATGATGGTGAGTCGTTCCATATCATATATTCAAAAGGTAGCCATCTGCTCCTTTAGGAGCTTTAGATATAGGCTTTATAAAACCTTTAACTTTTCCCGCATTCAGAAACAAAGTTTTTCAAACTGTGCATTTCTTGAAAGTCAACACTCAAATTTCATCCAAAAGGAAAAGGTTTGATGGTGGGCCGATACTCTATGAGGAGTAATCCCATTTGCCAGAAACCGCATTCAGAGCAAGTGAAATAGATATATGACGATTTCACGCATTGGCACTCTAAGTTTCTTAGGAGTTGAAAATGAGCATATCTTGAGAAGAGAATACACTAGCTGCTTCCAAATGAAATATGTATGATGGTGAGTGGTTCCATATCACATATTCAAAAGGTAGCCATCTGCTCTTTTAGGAGCTTTAGATATAGGCTTTATAAAACCTTTAACTTTTCCCGCATTCAGAAACAAAGTTTTTCAAACTGTGCGTTTCTTGAAAGTCAACACTCAAATTTCATCCAAAAGGAAAAGGTTTGATGGTGGGCCGATACTCTATCAGGAGTAAGCTCATTTGCCAGAAACCGCATTCAGAGCTTGTGAAATACATATGTGACGATTTCAAGCTTTGGCACTCTAAGTTTCATAGGAGTTGAATATGAGCATATCTTGAAGAGAGAATACACTAGCTGCTTCCAAATGAAATATGTATGATGGTGAGTGGTTCCATATCATATATTCAAATGGTAGCCATCTGCTCCTTTAAGGAGCTTTAAATATAGGCTTTATAAAACCTTTAACTTTTCTCGCATTCAGAAACAAAGTTTTTCAAACTGTGCATTTCTTGAAAGTCAACACTCAAATTTCATCCAAAAGGAAAAGGTATGATGGTGGGCCGATACTCTATCAGGGGTATGCCCATTTGCCAGAAACCGCATTCAGAGCTTGTGAAATAGATATATGACGATTTCAAGCTTTGGCACTCTAAGTTTCTTAGGAGTCGAAAATTAGCATATCTTGAAAAGAGAACACACTAGCTGCTTCCAAATGAAATATGTATGATGGTGAGTCGTTCCATATCATATATTCAAAAGGTAGCCATCTGCTCCTTTAGGAGCTTTAGATATAGGCTTTATAAAACCTTTAACTTTTCCCGCATTCAGAAACAAAGTTTTTCAAACTGTGCATTTCTTGAAAGTCAACACTCAAATTTCATCCAAAAGGAAAAGGTTTGATGGTGGGCCGATACTCTATGAGGAGTAATCCCATTTGCCAGAAACCGCATTCAGAGCTTGTGAAATAGATATATGACGATTTCAAGCTTTGGTACTCTAAGTTTCTTAGGAGTTGAAAATGAGCATATCTTGAGAAGAGAATACACTAGCTGCTTCCAAATGAAATATGTATGATGGTGAGTGGTTCCATATCATATATTCAAAAGGTAGCCATCTGCTCTTTTAGGAGCTTTAGATATAGGCTTTATAAAACCTTTACCTTTTCCCGCATTCAGAAACAAAGTTTTTCAAACTGTGTGTTTCTTGAAAGTCAACACTCAAATTTCATCCAAAAGGAAAATGTTTGATGGTGGGCCGATACTCTATCAGGGGTATGCCCATTTGCCAGAAACCGCATTCAGAGCAAGTGAAATAGATATATGACGATTTCACGCATTGGCACTCTAAGTTTCTTAGGAGTTGAAAATGAGCATATCTTGAGAAGAGAATACACTAGCTGCTTCCAAATGAAATATGTATGATGGTGAGTAGTTCCATATCACATATTCAAAAGGTAGCCATCTGCTCTTTTAGGAGCTTTAGATGTAGGCTTTATAAAACCTTTACCTTTTCCCGCATTCAGAAACAAAGTTTTTCAAACTGTGTGTTTCTTGAAAGTCAACACTCAAATTTGATCCAAAAGGAAAAGGTTTGATGGTGGGCCGATACTCTATCAGGAGTAAGCTCATTTGCCAGAAACCGCATTCAGAGCTTGTGAAATACATATATGACGATTTCAAGCTTTGGCACCTCTAAGTTTCATCAGAGTTTAATATGAGCATATCTTGAAAAGAGAATACACTAGCTGCTTCCAAATGAAATATGTATGATGGTGAGTGGTTCCATATCATATATTCAAAAGGTGGCCATCTGCTCCTTTAGAAGCTTTAGATATAGGCTTTATAAAACCTTTACCTTTTCCCGCATTCAGAAACAAAGTTTTTCAAACTGTGCGTTTCTTGAAAGTCAACACTCAAATTTCATCCAAAAGGAAATGGTATGATGGTGGGCCGATACTCTATGAGGAGTAATCCCATTTGCCAGAAACCGCATTCAGAGCTTGTGAAATAGATATATGACGATTTCAAGCTTTGGTACTCTAAGTTTCTTAGGAGTTGAAAATGAGCATATCTTGAGAAGAGAATACACTAGCTGCTTCCAAATGAAATATGTATGATGGTGAGTGGTTCCATATCATATATTCAAAAGGTAGCCATCTGCTCTTTTAGGAGCTTTAGATATAGGCTTTATAAAACCTTTACCTTTTCCCGCATTCAGAAACAAAGTTTTTCAAACTGTGTGTTTCTTGAAAGTCAACACTCAAATTTCATCCAAAAGGAAAATGTTTGATGGTGGGCCGATACTCTATCAGGGGTATGCCCATTTGCCAGAAACCGCATTCAGAGCAAGTGAAATAGATATATGACGATTTCACGCATTGGCACTCTAAGTTTCTTAGGAGTTGAAAATGAGCATATCTTGAGAAGAGAATACACTAGCTGCTTCCAAATGAAATATGTATGATGGTGAGTAGTTCCATATCACATATTCAAAAGGTAGCCATCTGCTCTTTTAGGAGCTTTAGATGTAGGCTTTATAAAACCTTTACCTTTTCCCGCATTCAGAAACAAAGTTTTTCAAACTGTGTGTTTCTTGAAAGTCAACACTCAAATTTGATCCAAAAGGAAAAGGTTTGATGGTGGGCCGATACTCTATCAGGAGTAAGCTCATTTGCCAGAAACCGCATTCAGAGCTTGTGAAATACATATATGACGATTTCAAGCTTTGGCACCTCTAAGTTTCATCAGAGTTTAATATGAGCATATCTTGAAAAGAGAATACACTAGCTGCTTCCAAATGAAATATGTATGATGGTGAGTGGTTCCATATCATATATTCAAAAGGTGGCCATCTGCTCCTTTAGAAGCTTTAGATATAGGCTTTATAAAACCTTTACCTTTTCCCGCATTCAGAAACAAAGTTTTTCAAACTGTGCGTTTCTTGAAAGTCAACACTCAAATTTCATCCAAAAGGAAATGGTATGATGGTGGGCCGATACTCTATCAGGGGTATGCCCATTTGCCAGAAACCGCATTCAGAGCAAGTGAAATAGATGTATGACGATTTCACGCTTTGGCACTCTAAGTTTCTTAGGAGTTGAAAATGAGCATATCTTGAGAAGAGAATACACTAGCTGCTTCCAAATGAAATATGTATGATGGTGAGTGGTTCCATATCACATATTCAAAAGGTAGCCCTCTGCTCTTTTAGGAGCTTTAGATATAGGCTTTATAAAACCTTTAACTTTTCCCGCATTCAGAAACAAAGTTTTTCAAACTGTGCGTTTCTTGAAAGTCAACACTCAAATTTCATCCAAAAGGAAAAGGTTTGATGGTGGGCCGATACTCTATCAGGAGTAAGCTCATTTGCCAGAAACCGCATTCAGAGCTTGTGAAATACATATATGACGATTTCAAGCTTTGGCACTCTAAGTTTCTTAGGAGTCGAAAATTAGCATATCTTGAAGAGAGAACACACTAGCTGCTTCCAAATGAAATATGTATGATGGTGAGTCGTTCCATATCATATATTCAAAAGGTAGCCATCTGCTCCTTTAGGAGCTTTAGATATAGGCTTTATAAAACCTTTAAATTTTCCCGCATTCAGAAACAAAGTTTTTCAAACTGTGCATTTCTTGAAAGTCAACACTCAAATTTCATCCAAAAGGAAAAGGTTTGATGGTGGGCCGATACTCTATCAGGAGTAAGCTCATTTGACAGAAACCGCATTCAGAGCTTGTGAAATACATATATGACGATTTCAAGCTTTGGCACCTCTAAGTTTCATCAGAGTTTAATATGAGCATATCTTGAAAAGAGAATACACTAGCTGCTTCCAAATGAAATATGTATGATGGTGAGTGGTTCCATATCATATATTCAAAAGGTGGCCATCTGCTCCTTTAGAAGCTTTAGATATAGGCTTTATAAAACCTTTAACTTTTCCCGCATTCAGAAACAAAGTTTTTCAAACTGTGCATTTCTTGAAAGTCAACACTGAAATTTCATCCAAAAGGAAAAGGTATGATGGTGGGCCGATACTCTATCAGGGGTATGCCCATTTGCCAGAAACCGCATTCAGAGCTTGTGAAATAGATATATGACGATTTCAAGCTTTGGCACTCTAAGTTTCTTAGGAGTCGAAAATTAGCATATCTTGAAAAGAGAACACACTAGCTGCTTCCAAATGAAATATGTATGATGGTGAGTCGTTCCATATCATATATTCAAAAGGTAGCCATCTGCTCCTTTAGCAGCTTTAGATATAGGCTTTATAAAACCTTTAAATTTTCCCGCATTCAGAAACAAAGTTTTTCAAACTGTGCATTTCTTGAAAGTCAACACTCAAATTTCATCCAAAAGGAAATGGTATGATGGTGGGCCGATACTCTATCAGGGGTATGCCCATTTGCCAGAAACCGCATTCAGAGCTTGTGAAATAGATATATGACGATTTCAAGCTTTGGCACTCTAAGTTTCTTAGGAGTCGAAAATTAGCATATCTTGAAAAGAGAACACACTAGCTGCTTCCAAATGAAATATGTATGATGGTGAGTCGTTCCATATCATATATTCAAAAGGTAGCCATCTGCTCCTTTAGGAGCTTTAGATATAGGCTTTATAAAACCTTTAAATTTTCCCGCATTCAGAAACAAAGTTTTTCAAACTGTGCATTTCTTGAAAGTCAACACTCAAATTTCATCCAAAAGGAAAAGGTATGATGGTGGGCCGATACTCTATCAGGGGTATGCCCATTTGCCAGAAACCGCATTCAGAGCTTGTGAAATAGATATATGACGATTTCAAGCTTTGGCACTCTAAGTTTCTTAGGAGTCGAAAATGAGCATATCTTGAAAAGAGAACACACTAGCTGCTTCCAAATGAAATATGTATGATGGTGAGTCGTTCCATATCATATATTCAAAAGGTAGCCATCTGCTCCTTTAGGAGCTTTAGATATAGGCTTTATAAAACCATTAACTTTTCCCGCATTCAGAAACAAAGTTTTTCAAACTGTGCATTTCTTGAAAGTCAACACTCAAATTTCATTCAAAAGGAAAAGGTTTGATGGTGGGCCGATACTTTATCAGGAGTAAGCTCATTTGCCAGAAACCGCATTCAGAGCTTGTGAAATACATATATGACGATTTCAAGCTTTGGCACTCTAAATTTCATAGGAGTTTAATATGAGCATATCTTCAAGAGAAAATACACTAGCTGCTTCCAAATGAAATATGTATGATGGTGAGTGGTACCATATCATATATTCAAAAGGTTGCCATCTGCTCCTTTAGGAGCTTTAGATATAGGCTTTATAAAACCTTTAACTTTTCCCGCATTCAGAAACAAAGTTTTTCAAACTGTGCATTTCTTGAAAGTCAACACTCAAATTTCATCCAAAAGGAAAAGGTTTGATGGTGGGCCGATACTCTATCAGGAGTAATCCCATTTGCCAGAAACCGCATTCAGAGCTTGTGAAATAGATATATGACGATTTCAAGCTTTGGCACTCTAAGTTTCTTAGGAGTTGAATATGAGCATATCTTCAAGAGAGAACACACTAGCTACTTCCAAATGAAATAGGTATGATGGTGAGTGGTTCCATATCACATATTCAAAAGGTAGCCATCTGCTCCTTTAGGAGCTTTAGATATAGGCTTTTTAAAACCTTTAACTTTTCCCGCATTCAGAAACAAAGTTTTTCAAACTGTGCATTTCTTGAAAGTCAACACTCAAATTTCATCCAAAAGGAAAAGGTTTGATGGTGGGCCGATACTCTATCAGGGGTATGCCCATTTGCCAGAAACCGCATTCAGAGCTTGTGAAATAGATATATGACGATTTCAAGCTTTGGCACTCTAAGTTTCTTAGGAGTTTAATATAAGCATATCTTGAAGAGAGAACACACTAGCTGCTTCCAAATGAAATATGTATGATGGTGAGTGGTTCCATATCATATATTCAAATGGTTGCCATCTGCTCCTTTAGGAGCTTTAAATATAGGCTTTATGAAACCTTTAACTTTTCCCGCATTCAGAAACAAAGTTTTTCAAACTGTGCATTTCTTGAAAGTCAACACTCAAATTTCATGCAAAAGGAAAAGGTTTGATGGTGGGCCGATACTCTATCAGGAGTAATCCCATTTGCCAGAAACCGCATTCAGAGCTTGTGAAATAGATATATGACGATTTCAAGCTTTGGCACTCTAAGTTTCTTAGGAGTTGAATATGAGCATATCTTCAAGAGAGAACAAACTAGCTACTTCCAAATGAAATATGTATGATGGTGACTGGTTCCATATCACATATTCAAAAGGTAGCCATCTGCTCCTTTAGGAGCTTTAGATATAGGCTTTATAAAACCTTTAACTTTTACCGCATTCAGAAACAAAGTTTTTCAAACTGTGCGTTTCTTGAAAGTCAACACTCAAATTTCATCCAAAAGGAAAAGGTTTGATGGTGGGCCGATACTCTATCAGGAGTAAGCTCATTTGCCAGAAACCGCATTCAGAGCTTGTGAAATACATATATGACGATTTCAAGCTTTGGCACCTCTAAGTTTCATCAGAGTTTAATATGAGCATATCTTGAAAAGAGAATACACTAGCTGCTTCCAAATGAAATATGTATGATGGTGAGTGGTTCCATATCATATATTCAAAAGGTGGCCATCTGCTCCTTTAGAAGCTTTAGATATAGGCTTTATAAAACCTTTACCTTTTCCCGCATTCAGAAACAAAGTTTTTCAAACTGTGTGTTTCTTGAAAGTCAACACTCAAATTTCATCCAAAAGGAAAAGGTTTGATGGTGGGCCGATACTCTATCAGGGGTATGCCCATTTGCCAGAAACCGCATTCAGAGCTTGTGAAATAGATATGACGATTTCACGCTTTGGCACTCTAAGTTTCTTAGGAGTTGAAAATGAGCATATCTTGAGAAGAGAATACACGAGCTGCTTCCAAATGAAATATGTATGATGGTGAGTGGTTCCATATCACATATTCAAAAGGTAGCCATCTGCTCTTTTGGGAGCTTTAGATATAGGCTTTATAAAACCTTTAACTTTTCCCGCATTCAGAAACAAAGTTTTTCAAACTGTGCGTTTCTTGAAAGTCAACACTCAAATTTCATCCAAAAGGAAAAGGTTTGATGGTGGGCCGATACTCTGTCAGGAGTAAGCTCATTTGCCAGAAACCGCATTCAGAGCTTGTGAAATACATATATGACGATTTCAAGCTTTGGCACCTCTAAGTTTCATCAGAGTTTAATATGAGCATATCTTGTAAAGAGAATACACTAGCTGCTTCCAAATGAAATATGTATGATGGTGAGTGGTTCCATATCATATATTCAAATGGTAGCCATCTGCTCCTTTAGGAGCTTTAGATATAGGCTTTATAAAACCTTTAACTTTTACCGCATTCAGAAACAAAGTTTTTCAAACTGTGCGTTTCTTGAAAGTCAACACTCAAATTTCATCCAAAAGGAAAAGGTTTGATGGTGGGCCGATACTCTATCAGGAGTAAGCTCATTTGCCAGAAACCGCATTCAGAGCTTGTGAAATACATATATGACGATTTCAAGCTTTGGCACCTCTAAGTTTCATCAGAGTTTAATATGAGCATATCTTGTAAAGAGAATACACTAGCTGCTTCCAAATGAAATATGTATGATGGTGAGTGGTTCCATATCATATATTCAAAAGGTGGCCATCTGCTCCTTTAGAAGCTTTAGATATAGGCGTTATAAAACCTTTACCTTTTCCCGCATTCAGAAACAAAGTTTTTCAAACTGTGTGTTTCTTGAAAGTCAACACTCAAATTTCATCCAAAAGGAAAAGGTTTGATGGTGGGCCGATACTCTATCAGGGGTATGCCCATTTGCCAGGAACCGCATTCAGAGCTTGTGAAATAGATATATGACGATTTCAAGCTTTGGTACTCTAAGTTTCTTAGGAGTTGAAAATGAGCATATCTTGAGAAGAGAATACACTAGATGCTTCCAAATGAAATATGTATGATGGTGAGTGGTTACATATCATATATTCAAAAGGTAGCCATCTGCTCCTTTAGGAGCTTTAGATATAGGCTTTATAAAACCTTTACCTTTTCCCGCATTCAGAAACAAAGTTTTTCAAACTGTGTGTTTCTTGAAAGTCAACACTCAAATTTCATCCAAAAGGAAAAGGTTTGATGGTGGGCCGATACTCTATCAGGGGTATGCCCATTTGCCAGAAACCGCAATCAGAGCAAGTGAAATAGATATATGACGATTTCACGCTTTGGCACTCTAAGTTTCTTAGGAGTTGAAAATGAGCATATCTTGAGAAGAGAATACACTAGCTGCTTCCAAATGAAATATGTATGATGGTGAGTGGTTCCATATCACATATTCAAAAGGTAGCCATCTGCTCTTTTGGGAGCTTTAGATATAGGCTTTATAAAACCTTTAACTTTTCCCGCATTCAGAAACAAAGTTTTTCAAACTGTGCGTTTCTTGAAAGTCAACACTCAAATTTCATCCAAAAGGAAAAGGTTTGATGGTGGGCCGATACTCTATCAGGAGTAAGCTCATTTGCCAGAAACCGCATTCAGAGCTTGTGAAATACATATATGACGATTTCAAGCTTTGGCACTCTAAGTTTCATAGGAGTTGAATATGAGCATATCTTGAAGAGAGAATACACTAGCTGCTTCCAAATGAAATATGTATGATGGTGAGTGGTTCCATATCATATATTCAAATGGTAGCCATCTGCTCCTTTAGGAGCTTTAAATATAGGCTTTATAAAACCTTTAACTTTTCCCGCATTCAGAAACAAAGTTTTTCAAACTGTGCATTTCTTGAAAGTCAACACTGAAATTTCATCCAAAAGGAAAAGGTATGATGGTGGGCCGATACTCTATCAGGGGTATGCCAATTTGCCAGAAACCGCATTCAGAGCTTGTGAAATAGATATATGACGATTTCAAGCTTTGGCACTCTAAGTTTCTTAGGAGTCGAAAATTAGCATATCTTGAAAAAAGAACACACTAGCTGCTTCCAAATGAAATATGTATGATGGTGAGTCGTTCCATATCATATATTCAAAAGGTAGCCATCTGCTCCTTTAGGAGCTTTAGATATAGGCTTTATAATACCTTTACCTTTTCCCGCATTCAGAAACAAAGTTTTTCAAACTGTGCATTTCTTGAAAGTCAACACTCAAATTTCATCCAAAAGGAAAAGGTATGATGGTGGGCCGATACTCTATCAGGGGTATGCCCATTTGCCAGAAACCGCATTCAGAGCTTGTGAAATAGATATATGACGATTTCAAGCTTTGGCACTGTAAGTTTCTTAGGAGTCGAAAATTAGCATATCTTGAAAAGAGAACACACTAGCTGCTTCCAAATGAAATATGTATGATGGTGAGTCGTTCCATATCATATATTCAAAAGGTAGCCATCTGCTCCTTTAGGAGCTTTAGATATAGGCTTTATAAAACCTTTAACTTTTCCCGCATTCAAAAACAAAGTTTTTCAAACTGTGCATTTCTTGAAAGTCAACACTCAAATTTCATCCAAAAGGAAAAGGTTTGATGGTGGGCCGATACTCTATCAGGAGTAAGCTCATTTGCCAGAAACCGCATTCAGAGCTTGTGAAATACATATATGACGATTTCAAGCTTTGGCACCTCTAAGTTTCATCAGAGTTTAATATGAGCATATCTTGAAAAGAGAATACACTAGCTGCTTCCAAATGAAATATGTATGATGGTGAGTGGTTCCATATCATATATTCAAAAGGTGGCCATCTGCTCCTTTAGAAGCTTTAGATATAGGCTTTATAAAACCTTTACCTTTTCCCGCATTCAGAAACAAAGTTTTTCAAACTGTGTGTTTCTTGAAAGTCAACACTCAAATTTCATTCAAAAGGAAAAGGTTTGATGGTGGGCCGATACTTTATCAGGAGTAAGCTCATTTGCCAGAAACCGCATTCAGAGCTTGTGAAATAGATATATGACGATTTCAAGCTTTGGCACTCTAAATTTCATAGGAGTTTAATATGAGCATATCTTCAAGAGAGAATACACTAGCTGCTTCCAAATGAAATATGTATGATGGTGAGTGGTTCCATATCATATATTCAAAAGGTTGCCATCTGCTCCTTTAGGAGCTTTAGATATAGGCTTTATAAAACCTTTAACTTTTCCCGCATTCAGAAACAAAGTTTTTCAAACTGTGCATTTCTTGAAAGTCAACACTCAAATTTCATCCAAAAGGAAAAGGTTTGATGGTGGGCCGATACTCTATCAGGAGTAATCCCATTTGCCAGAAACCGCATTCAGAGCTTGTGAAATAGATATATGACGATTTCAAGCTTTGGCACTCTAAGTTTCTTAGGAGTTGAATATGAGCATATCTTCAAGAGAGAACACACTAGCTACTTCCAAATGAAATAGGTATGATGGTGAGTGGTTCCATATCACATATTCAAAAGGTAGCCATCTGCTCCTTTAGGAGCTTTAGATATAGGCTTTATAAAACCTTTAACTTTTCCCGCATTCAGAAACAAAGTTTTTCAAACTGTGCATTTCTTGAAAGTCAACACTCAAATTTCATCCAAAAGGAAAAGGTTTGATGGTGGGCCGATACTCTATCAGGGGTATGCCCATTTGCCAGAAACCGCATTCAGAGCTTGTGAAATAGATATATGACGATTTCAAGCTTTGGCACTCTAAGTTTCTTAGGAGTTTAATATAAGCATATCTTGAAGAGAGAACACACTAGCTGCTTCCAAATGAAATATGTATGATGGTGAGTGGTTCCATATCATATATTCAAAAGGTAGCCATCTGCTCCTTTAGGAGCTTTAGATATAGGCTTTATAAAACCTTTAACTTTTACCGCATTCAGAAACAAAGTTTTTCAAACTGTGCGTTTCTTGAAAGTCAACACTCAAATTTCATCCAAAAGGAAAAGGTTTGATGGTGGGCCGATACTCTATCAGGAGTAAGCTCATTTGCCAGAAACCGGATTCAGAGCTTGTGAAATACATATATGACGATTTCAAGCTTTGGCACCTCTAAGTTTCATCAGAGTTTAATATGAGCATATCTTGAAAAGAGAATACACTAGCTGCTTCCAAATGAAATATGTATGATGGTGAGTGGTTCCATATCATATATTCAAAAGGTGGCCATCTGCTCCTTTAGAAGCTTTAGATATAGGCTTTATAAAACCTTTACCTTTTCCCGCATTCAGAAACAAAGTTTTTCAAACTGTGTGTTTCTTGAAAGTCAACACTCAAATTTCATCCAAAAGGAAAAGGTTTGATGGTGGGCCGATACTCTATCAGGGGTATGCCCATTTGCCAGAAACCGCATTCAGAGCTTGTGAAATAGATATGACGATTTCACGCTTTGGCACTATAAGTTTCTTAGGAGTTGAAAATGAGCATATCTTGAGAAGAGAATACACTAGCTGCTTCCAAATGAAATATGTATGATGGTGAGTGGTTCCATATCACATATTCAAAAGGTAGCCATCTGCTCTTTTGGGAGCTTTAGATATAGGCTTTATAAAACCTTTAACTTTTCCCGCATTCAGAAACAAAGTTTTTCAAACTGTGCGTTTCTTGAAAGTCAACACTCAAATTTCATCCAAAAGGAAAAGGTTTGATGGTGGGCCGAGACTCTATCAGGAGTAAGCTCATTTGCCAGAAACCGCATTCAGAGCTTGTGAAATACATATATGACGATTTCAAGCTTTGGCACTCTAAGTTTCATAGGAGTTGAATATGAGCATATCTTGAAGAGAGAATACACTAGCTGCTTCCAAATGAAATATGTATGATGGTGAGTGGTTCCATATCATATATTCAAATGGTAGCCATCTGCTCCTTTAGGAGCTTTAGATATAGGCTTTATAAAACCTTTAACTTTTACCGCATTCAGAAACAAAGTTTTTCAAACTGTGCGTTTCTTGAAAGTCAACACTCAAATTTCATCCAAAAGGAAAAGGTTTGATGGTGGGCCGATACTCTATCAGGGGTATGCCCATTTGCCAGAAACCGCATTCAGAGCTTGTGAAATAGATATATGACGATTTCAAGCTTTGGTACTCTAAGTTTCTTAGTAGTTGAAAATGAGCATATCTTGAGAAGAGAATACACTAGATGCTTCCAAATGAAATATGTATGATGGTGAGTGGTTCCATATCATATATTCAAAAGGTAGCCATCTGCTCCTTTAGGAGCTTTAGATATAGGCTTTATAAAACCTTTACCTTTTCCCGCATTCAGAAACAAAGTTTTTCAAACTGTGTGTTTCTTGAAAGTCAACACTCAAATTTCATCCAAAAGGAAAAGGTTTGATGGTGGGCCGATACTCTATCAGGGTATGCCCATTTGCCAGAAACCGCAATCAGAGCAAGTGAAATAGATATATGACGATTTCACGCTTTGGCACTCTAAGTTTCTTAGGAGTTGAAAATGAGCATATCTTGAGAAGAGAATACACTAGCTGCTTCCAAATGAAATATGTATGATGGTGAGTGGTTCCATATCACATATTCAAAAGGTAGCCATCTGCTCTTTTGGGAGCTTTAGATATAGGCTTTATAAAACCTTTAACCTTTCCCGCATTCAGAAACAAAGTTTTTCAAACTGTGCGTTTCTTGAAAGTCAACACTCAAATTTCATCCAAAAGGAAAAGGTTTGATGGTGGGCCGATACTCTATCAGGAGTAAGCTCATTTGCCAGAAACCGCATTCAGAGCTTGTGAAATACATATATGACGATTTCAAGCTTTGGCACTCTAAGTTTCATAGGAGTTGAATATGAGCATATCTTGAAGAGAGAATACACTAGCTGCTTCCAAATGAAATATGTATGATGGTGAGTGGTTCCATATCATATATTCAAATGGTAGCCATCTGCTCCTTTAGGAGCTTTAAATATAGGCTTTATAAAACCTTTAACTTTTCCCGCATTCAGAAACAAAGTTTTTCAAACTGTGCATTTCTTGAAAGTCAACACTGAAATTTCATCCAAAAGGAAAAGGTATGATGGTGGGCCGATACTCTATCAGGGGTATGCCAATTTGCCAGAAACCGCATTCAGAGCTTGTGAAATAGATATATGACGATTTCAAGCTTTGGCACTCTAAGTTTCTTAGGAGTCGAAAATTAGCATATCTTGAAAAAAGAACACACTAGCTGCTTCCAAATGAAATATGTATGATGGTGAGTCGTTCCATATCATATATTCAAAAGGTAGCCATCTGCTCCTTTAGGAGCTTTAGATATAGGCTTTATAATACCTTTACCTTTTCCCGCATTCAGAAACAAAGTTTTTCAAACTGTGCATTTCTTGAAAGTCAACACTCAAATTTCATCCAAAAGGAAAAGGTATGATGGTGGGCCGATACTCTATCAGGGGTATGCCCATTTGCCAGAAACCGCATTCAGAGCTTGTGAAATACATATATGACGATTTCAAGCTTTGGCACCTCTAAGTTTCATCAGAGTTTAATATGAGCATATCTTGAAAAGAGAATACACTAGCTGCTTCCAAATGAAATATGTATGATGGTGAGTGGTTCCATATCATATATTCAAAAGGTGGCCATCTGCTCCTTTAGAAGCTTTAGATATAGGCTTTATAAAACCTTTACCTTTTCCCGCATTCAGAAACAAAGTTTTTCAAACTGTGTGTTTCTTGAAAGTCAACACTCAAATTTCATCCAAAAGGAAAAGGTTTGATGGTGGGCCGATACTCTATCAGGGGTATGCCCATTTGCCAGAAACCGCATTCAGAGCTTGTGAAATAGATATATGACGATTTCAAGCTTTGGTACTCTAAGTTTCTTAGGAGTTGAAAATGAGCATATCTTGAGAAGAGAATACACTAGATGCTTCCAAATGAAATATGTATGATGGTGAGTGGTACCATATCATATATTCAAAAGGTAGCCATCTGCTCCTTTAGGAGCTTTAGATATAGGCTTTATAAAACCTTTACCTTTTCCCGCATTCAGAAACAAAGTTTTTCAAACTGTGTGTTTCTTGAAAGTCAACACTCAAATTTCATCCAAAAGGAAAAGGTTTGATGGTGGGCCGATACTCTATCAGGGGTATGCCCATTTGCCAGAAACCGCATTCAGAGCAAGTGAAATAGATATATGACGATTTCAAGCTTTGGCACTCTAAATTTCTTAGGAGTTGAAAATGAGCATATCTTGAGAAGAGAATACACTAGCTGCTTCCAAATGAAATATGTATGATGGTGAGTGGTTCCATATCACATATTCAAAAGGTAGCCATCTGCTCTTTTAGGAGCTTTAGATATAGGCTTTATAAAACCTTTAACTTTTCCCGCATTCAGAAACAAAGTTTTTCAAACTGTGCGTTTCTTGAAAGTCAACACTCAAATTTCATCCAAAAGGAAAAGGTTTGATGGTGGGCCGATACTCTATCAGGAGTAAGCTCATTTGCCAGAAACCGCATTCAGAGCTTGTGAAATACATATATGACGATTTCAAGCTTTGGCACTCTAAGTTTCATAGGAGTTGAATATGAGCATATCTTGAAGAGAGAATACACTAGCTGCTTCCAAATGAAATATGTATGATGGTGAGTGGTTCCATATCATATATTCAAATGGTAGCCATCTGCTCCTTTAGGAGCTTTAAATATAGGCTTTATAAAACCTTTAACTTTTCCCGCATTCAGAAACAAAGTTTTTCAAACTGTGCATTTCTTGAAAGTCAACACTGAAATTTCATCCAAAAGGAAAAGGTATGATGGTGGGCCGATACTCTATCAGGGGTATGTCCATTTGCCAGAAACCGCATTCAGAGCTTGTGAAATAGATATATGACGATTTCAAGCTTTGGCACTCTAAGTTTCTTAGGAGTCGAAAATTAGCATATCTTGAAAAGAGAACACACTAGCTGCTTCCAAATGAAATATATATGATGGTGAGTCGTTCCATATCATATATTCAAAAGGTAGCCATCTGCTCCTTTAGGAGCTTTAGATATAGGCTTTATAAAACCTTTAAATTTTCCCGCATTCAGAAACAAAGTTTTTCAAACTGTGCATTTCTTGAAAGTCAACACTCAAATTTCATCCAAAAGGAAAAGGTATGATGGTGGGCCGATACTCTATCAGGGGTATGCCCATTTGCCAGAAACCGCATTCAGAGCTTGTGAAATAGATATATGACGATTTCAAGCTTTGGCACTCTAAGTTTCTTAGGAGTCGAAAATTAGCATATCTTGAAAAGAGAACACACTAGCTGCTTCCAAATGAAATATGTATGATGGTGAGTCGTTCCATATCATATATTCAAAAGGTAGCCATCTGCTCCTTTAGGAGCTTTAGATATAGGCTTTATAAAACCTTTAAATTTTCCCGCATTCAGAAACAAAGTTTTTCAAACTGTGCGTTTCTTGAAAGTCAACACTCAAATTTCATCCAAAAGGAAAAGGTTTGATGGTGGGCCGATACTCTATCAGGAGTAAGCTCATTTGCCAGAAACCGCATTCAGAGCTTGTGAAATACATATATGACGATTTCAAGCTTTGGCACCTCTAAGTTTCATCAGAGTTTAATATGAGCATATCTTGTAAAGAGAATACACTAGCTGCTTCCAAATGAAATATGTATGATGGTGAGTGGTACCATATCATATATTCAAAAGGTAGCCATCTGCTCCTTTAGGAGCTTTAGATATAGGCTTTATAAAACCTTTACCTTTTCCCGCATTCAGAAACAAAGTTTTTCAAACTGTGTGTTTCTTGAAAGTCAACACTCAAATTTCATCCAAAAGGAAAAGGTTTGATGGTGGGCCGATACTCTATCAGGGGTATGCCCATTTGCCAGAAACCGCATTCAGAGCAAGTGAAATAGATATATGACGATTTCAAGCTTTGGCACTCTAAATTTCTTAGGAGTTGAAAATGAGCATATCTTGAGAAGAGAATACACTAGCTGCTTCCAAATGAAATATGTATGATGGTGAGTGGTTCCATATCACATATTCAAAAGGTAGCCATCTGCTCTTTTAGGAGCTTTAGATATAGGCTTTATAAAACCTTTAACTTTTCCCGCATTCAGAAACAAAGTTTTTCAAACTGTGCGTTTCTTGAAAGTCAACACTCAAATTTCATCCAAAAGGAAAAGGTTTGATGGTGGGCCGATACTCTATCAGGAGTAAGCTCATTTGCCAGAAACCGCATTCAGAGCTTGTGAAATACATATATGACGATTTCAAGCTTTGGCACTCTAAGTTTCATAGGAGTTGAATATGAGCATATCTTGAAGAGAGAATACACTAGCTGCTTCCAAATGAAATATGTATGATGGTGAGTGGTTCCATATCATATATTCAAATGGTAGCCATCTGCTCCTTTAGGAGCTTTAAATATAGGCTTTATAAAACCTTTAACTTTTCCCGCATTCAGAAACAAAGTTTTTCAAACTGTGCATTTCTTGAAAGTCAACACTGAAATTTCATCCAAAAGGAAAAGGTATGATGGTGGGCCGATACTCTATCAGGGGTATGTCCATTTGCCAGAAACCGCATTCAGAGCTTGTGAAATAGATATATGACGATTTCAAGCTTTGGCACTCTAAGTTTCTTAGGAGTCGAAAATTAGCATATCTTGAAAAGAGAACACACTAGCTGCTTCCAAATGAAATATATATGATGGTGAGTCGTTCCATATCATATATTCAAAAGGTAGCCATCTGCTCCTTTAGGAGCTTTAGATATAGGCTTTATAAAACCTTTAAATTTTCCCGCATTCAGAAACAAAGTTTTTCAAACTGTGCATTTCTTGAAAGTCAACACTCAAATTTCATCCAAAAGGAAAAGGTATGATGGTGGGCCGATACTCTATCAGGGGTATGCCCATTTGCCAGAAACCGCATTCAGAGCTTGTGAAATAGATATATGACGATTTCAAGCTTTGGCACTCTAAGTTTCTTAGGAGTCGAAAATTAGCATATCTTGAAAAGAGAACACACTAGCTGCTTCCAAATGAAATATGTATGATGGTGAGTCGTTCCATATCATATATTCAAAAGGTAGCCATCTGCTCCTTTAGGAGCTTTAGATATAGGCTTTATAAAACCTTTAAATTTTCCCGCATTCAGAAACAAAGTTTTTCAAACTGTGCATTTCTTGAAAGTCAACACTCAAATTTCATCCAAAAGGAAAAGGTATGATGGTGGGCCGATACTCTATCAGGGGTATGCCCATTTGCCAGAAACCGCATTCAGAGCTTGTGAAATAGATATATGACGATTTCAAGCTTTGGCACTCTAAGTTTCTTAGGAGTTGAATATGAGCATATCTTCAAGAGAGAACACACTAGCTACTTCCAAATGAAATAGGTATGATGGTGAGTCGTTCCATATCATATATTCAAAAGGTAGCCATCTGCTCCTTTAGGAGCTTTAGATATAGGCTTTATAAAACCTTTAAATTTTCCCGCATTCAGAAACAAAGTTTTTCAAACTGTGCATTTCTTGAAAGTCAACACTCAAATTTCATCCAAAAGGAAAAGGTATGATGGTGGGCCGATACTCTATCAGGGGTATGCCCATTTGCCAGAAACCGCATTCAGAGCTTGTGAAATAGATATATGACGATTTCAAGCTTTGGCACTCTAAG
Source organism: Conger conger (assembly GCF_963514075.1). Classification (NCBI taxonomy): domain Eukaryota; kingdom Metazoa; phylum Chordata; class Actinopteri; order Anguilliformes; family Congridae; genus Conger; species Conger conger. The sequence continues at coordinate 29,217,710 of NC_083764.1, forward strand.
TTTCTTAGGAGTCGAAAATTAGCATATCTTGAAAAGAGAACACACTAGCTGCTTCCAAATGAAATATGTATGATGGTGAGTCGTTCCATATCATATATTCAAAAGGTAGCCATCTGCTCCTTTAGGAGCTTTAGATATAGGCTTTATAAAACCTTTAAATTTTCCCGCATTCAGAAACAAAGTTTTTCAAACTGTGCATTTCTTGAAAGTCAACACTCAAATTTCATCCAAAAGGAAAAGGTATGATGGTGGGCCGATACTCTATCAGGGGTATGCCCATTTGCCAGAAACCGCATTCAGAGCTTGTGAAATAGATATATGACGATTTCAAGCTTTGGCACTCTAAGTTTCTTAGGAGTTGAATATGAGCATATCTTCAAGAGAGAACACACTAGCTACTTCCAAATGAAATAGGTATGATGGTGAGTGGTTCCATATCACATATTCAAAAGGTAGCCATCTGCTCCTTTAGGAGCTTTAGATATAGGCTTTATAAAACCTTTAACTTTTCCCGCATTCAGAAACAAAGTTTTTCAAACTGTGCATTTCTTGAAAGTCAACACTCAAATTTCATCCAAAAGGAAAAGGTTTGATGGTGGGCCGATACTCTATCAGGGGTATGCCCATTTGCCAGATACCGCATTCAGAGCTTGTGAAATAGATATATGACGATTTCAAGCTTTAGCACTCTAAGTTTCTTAGGAGTTGAATATGAGCATATCTTCAAGAGAGAACACACTAGCTACTTCCAAATGAAATAGGTATGATGGTGAGTGGTTCCATATCACATATTCAAAAGGTAGCCATCTGCTCCTTTAGGAGCTTTAGATATAGGCTTTATAAAACCTTTACCTTTTCCCGCATTCAGAAACAAAGTTTTTCAAACTGTGCATTTCTTGAAAGTCAACACTCAAATTTCATCCAAAAGGAAAAGGTATGATGGTGGGCCGATACTCTATCAGGGGTATGCCCATTTGCCAGAAACCGCATTCAGAGCTTGTGAAATAGATATATGACGATTTCAAGCTTTGGCACTGTAAGTTTCTTAGGAGTCGAAAATTAGCATATCTTGAAAAGAGAACACACTAGCTGCTTCCAAATGAAATATGTATGATGGTGAGTCGTTCCATATCATATATTCAAAAGGTAGCCATCTGCTACTTTAGGAGCTTTAGATATAGGCTTTATAAAACCTTTAACTTTTCCCGCATTCAGAAACAAAGTTTTTCAAACTGTGCATTTCTTGAAAGTCAACACTCAAATTTCATCCAAAAGGAAAAGGTTTGATGGTGGGCCGATACTTTATCAGGAGTAAGCTCATTTGCCAGAAACCGCATTCAGAGCTTGTGAAATACATAAATGACGATTTCAAGCTTTGGCACTCTAAATTTCATAGGTGTTTAATATGAGCATATCTTCAAGAGAGAATACACTAGCTGCTTCCAAATGAAATATGTATGATGGTGAGTGGTTCCATATCATATATTCAAAAGGTTGCCATCTGCTCCTTTAGGAGCTTTAGATATAGGCTTTATAAAACCTTTAACTTTTCCCGCATTCAGAAACAAAGTTTTTCAAACTGTGTGTTTCTTGAAAGTCAACACTCAAATTTCATCCAAAAGGAAAAGGTTTGATGGTGGGCCGATACTCTATCAGGGGTATGCCCATTTGCCAGAAACCGCATTCAGAGCAAGTGAAATAGATATATGACGATTTCACGCATTGGCACTCTAAGTTTCTTAGGAGTTGAAAATGAGCATATCTTGAGAAGAGAATACACTAGCTGCTTCCAAATGAAATATGTATGATGGTGAGTGGTTCCATATCACATATTCAAAAGGTAGTCATCTGCTCTTTTGGGAGCTTTAGATATAGGCTTTATAAAACCTTTAACTTTTCCCGCATTCAGAAACAAAGTTTTTCAAACTGTGGATTTCTTGAAAGTCAACACTCAAATTTCATCCAAAAGGAAAAGGTTTGATGGTGGGCCGATACTCTATCAGGAGTAAGCTCATTTGCCAGAAACCGCATTCAGAGCTTGTGAAATACATATATGACGATTTCAAGCTTTGGCACTCTAAGTTTCATAGGAGTTGAATATGAGCATATCTTGAAGAGAGAATACACTAGCTGCTTCCAAATGAAATATGTATGATGGTGAGTGGTTCCATATCATATATTCAAATGGTAGCCATCTGCTCCTTTAGGAGCTTTAGATATAGGCTTTATAAAACCTTTAACTTTTACCGCATTCAGAAACAAAGTTTTTCAAACTGTGCGTTTCTTGAAAGTCAACACTCAAATTTCATCCAAAAGGAAAAGGTTTGATGGTGGGCCGATACTCTATCAGGAGTAAGCTCATTTGCCAGAAACCGCATTCAGAGCTTGTGAAATACATATATGACGATTTCAAGCTTTGGCACCTCTAAGTTTCATCAGAGTTTAATATGAGCATATCTTGTAAAGAGAATACACTAGCTGCTTCCAAATGAAATATGTATGATGGTGAGTGGTTCCATATCATATATTCAAAAGGTGGCCATCTGCTCCTTTAGAAGCTTTAGATATAGGCTTTATAAAACCTTTACCTTTTCCCGCATTCAGAAACAAAGTTTTTCAAACTGTGTGTTTCTTGAAAGTCAACACTCAAATTTCATCCAAAAGGAAAAGGTTTGATGGTGGGCCGATACTCTATCAGGGGTATGCCCATTTGCCAGAAACCGCATTCAGAGCTTGTGAAATACATAAATGACGATTTCAAGCTTTGGCACTCTAAATTTCATAGGTGTTTAATATGAGCATATCTTCAAGAGAGAATACACAAGCTGCTTCCAAATGAAATATGTATGATGGTGAGTGGTTCCATATCATATATTCAAAAGGTTGCCATCTGCTCCTTTAGGAGCTTTAGATATAGGCTTTATAAAACCTTTAACTTTTCCCGCATTCAGAAACAAAGTTTTTCAAACTGTGCATTTCTTGAAAGTCAACACTCAAATTTCATCCAAAAGGAAAAGGTTTGATGGTGGGCCGATACTTTATCAGGAGTAAGCTCATTTGCCAGAAACCGCATTCAGAGCTTGTGAAATACATAAATGACGATTTCAAGCTTTGGCACTCTAAATTTCATAGGTGTTTAATATGAGCATATCTTCAAGAGAGAATACACAAGCTGCTTCCAAATGAAATATGTATGATGGTGAGTGGTTCCATATCATATATTCAAAAGGTTGCCATCTGCTCCTTTAGGAGCTTTAGATATAGGCTTTATAAAACCTTTAACTTTTCCCGCATTCAGAAACAAAGTTTTTCAAACTGTGCATTTCTTGAAAGTCAACACTCAAATTTCATCCAAAAGGAAAAGGTTTGATGGTGGGCCGATACTCTATGAGGAGTAATCCCATTTGCCAGAAACCGCATTCAGAGCTTGTGAAATAGATATATGACGATTTCAAGCTTTGGTACTCTAAGTTTCTTAGGAGTTGAAAATGAGCATATCTTGAGAAGAGAATACACTAGATGCTTCCAAATGAAATATGTATGATGGTGAGTGGTTCCATATCATATATTCAAAAGGTAGCCATCTGCTCCTTTAGGAGCTTTAGATATAGGCTTTATAAAACCTTTACCTTTTCCCGCATTCAGAAACAAAGTTTTTCAAACTGTGCATTTCTTGAAAGTCAACACTCAAATTTCATCCAAAAGGAAAAGGTATGATGGTGGGCCGATACTCTATCAGGGGTATGCCCATTTGCCAGAAACCGCATTCAGAGCTTGTGAAATAGATATATGACGATTTCAAGCTTTGGCACTCTAAGTTTCTTAGGAGTCGAAAATTAGCATATCTTGAAAAGAGAACACACTAGCTGCTTCCAAATGAAATATGTATGATGGTGAGTGGTTCCATATCATATATTCAAAAGGTAGCCATCTGCTCCTTTAGGAGCTTTAGATATAGGCTTTATAAAACCTTTAACTTTTCCCGCATTCAGAAACAAAGTTTTTCAAACTGTGCATTTCTTGAAAGTCAACACTCAAATTTCATCCAAAAGGAAAAGGTTTGATGGTGGGCCGATACTCTATCAGGGGTATGCCCATTTGCCAGAAACCGCATTCAGAGCAAGTGAAATAGATATATGACGATTTCACGCATTGGCACTCTAAGTTTCTTAGGAGTTGAAAATGAGCATATCTTGAGAAGAGAATACACTAGCTGCTTCCAAATGAAATATGTATGATGGTGAGTGGTTCCATATCACATATTCAAAAGGTAGCCATCTGCTCTTTTAGGAGCTTTAGATATAGGCTTTATAAAACCTTTAACTTTTCCCGCATTCAGAAACAAAGTTTTTCAAACTGTGTGTTTCTTGAAAGTCAACACTCAAATTTCATCCAAAAGGAAAAGGTTTGATGGTGGGCCGATACTCTATCAGGAGTAAGCTCATTTGCCAGAAACCGCATTCAGAGCTTGTGAAATACATATATGACGATTTCAAGCTTTGGCACTCTAAGTTTCATAGGAGTTGAATATGAGCATATCTTGAAGAGAGAATACACTAGCTGCTTCCAAATGAAATATGTATGATGGTGAGTGGTTCCATATCATATATTCAAATGGTAGCCATCTGCTCCTTTAGGAGCTTTAAATATAGGCTTTATAAAACCTTTAACTTTTCTCGCATTCAGAAACAAAGTTTTTCAAACTGTGCATTTCTTGAAAGTCAACACTCAAATTTCATCCAAAAGGAAAAGGTATGATGGTGGGCCGATACTCTATCAGGGGTATGCCCATTTGCCAGAAACCGCATTCAGAGCTTGTGAAATAGATATATGACGATTTCAAGCTTTGGCACTCTAAGTTTCTTAGGAGTCGAAAATTAGCATATCTTGAAAAGAGAACACACTAGCTGCTTCCAAATGAAATATGTATGATGGTGAGTCGTTCCATATCATATATTCAAAAGGTAGCCATCTGCTCCTTTAGGAGCTTTAGATATAGGCTTTATAAAACCTTTAACTTTTCCCGCATTCAGAAACAAAGTTTTTCAAACTGTGCATTTCTTGAAAGTCAACACTCAAATTTCATCCAAAAGGAAAAGGTTTGATGGTGGGCCGATACTTTATCAGGAGTAAGCTCATTTGCCAGAAACCGCATTCAGAGCTTGTGAAATACATAAATGACGATTTCAAGCTTTGGCACTCTAAATTTCATAGGTGTTTAATATGAGCATATCTTCAAGAGAGAATACACAAGCTGCTTCCAAATGAAATATGTATGATGGTGAGTGGTTCCATATCATATATTCAAAAGGTTGCCATCTGCTCCTTTAGGAGCTTTAGATATAGGCTTTATAAAACATTTAACTTTTCCCGCATTCAGAAACACAGTTTTTCAAACTGTGCATTTCTTGAAAGTCAACACTCAAATTTCATCCAAAAGGAAAAGGTTTGATGGTGGGCCGATACTCTATGAGGAGTAATCCCATTTGCCAGAAACCGCATTCAGAGCTTGTGAAATAGATATATGACGATTTCAAGCTTTGGTACTCTAAGTTTCTTAGGAGTTGAAAATGAGCATATCTTGAGAAGAGAATACACTAGATGCTTCCAAATGAAATATGTATGATGGTGAGTGGTTCCATATCATATATTCAAAAGGTAGCCATCTGCTCCTTTAGGAGCTTTAGATATAGGCTTTATAAAACCTTTACCTTTTCCCGCATTCAGAAACAAAGTTTTTCAAACTGTGCATTTCTTGAAAGTCAACACTCAAATTTCATCCAAAAGGAAAAGGTTTGATGGTGGGCCGATACTCTATCAGGGGTATGCCCATTTGCCAGAAACCGCATTCAGAGCTTGTGAAATAGATATATGACGATTTCAAGCTTTGGCACTCTAAGTTTCTTAGGAGTCGAAAATTAGCATATCTTGAAAAGAGAACACACTAGCTGCTTCCAAATGAAATATGTATGATGGTGAGTGGTTCCATATCATATATTCAAAAGGTAGCCATCTGCTCCTTTAGGAGCTTTAGATATAGGCTTTATAAAACCTTTAACTTTTCCCGCATTCAGAAACAAAGTTTTTCAAACTGTGCATTTCTTGAAAGTCAACACTCAAATTTCATCCAAAAGGAAAAGGTTTGATGGTGGGCCGATACTCTATCAGGGGTATGCCCATTTGCCAGAAACCGCATTCAGAGCAAGTGAAATAGATATATGACGATTTCACGCATTGGCACTCTAAGTTTCTTAGGAGTTGAAAATGAGCATATCTTGAGAAGAGAATACACTAGCTGCTTCCAAATGAAATATGTATGATGGTGAGTGGTTCCATATCACATATTCAAAAGGTAGCCATCTGCTCTTTTAGGAGCTTTAGATATAGGCTTTATAAAACCTTTAACTTTTCCCGCATTCAGAAACAAAGTTTTTCAAACTGTGTGTTTCTTGAAAGTCAACACTCAAATTTCATCCAAAAGGAAAAGGTTTGATGGTGGGCCGATACTCTATCAGGAGTAAGCTCATTTGCCAGAAACCGCATTCAGAGCTTGTGAAATACATATATGACGATTTCAAGCTTTGGCACTCTAAGTTTCATAGGAGTTGAATATGAGCATATCTTGAAGAGAGAATACACTAGCTGCTTCCAAATGAAATATGTATGATGGTGAGTCGTTCCATATCATATATTCAAATGGTAGCCATCTGCTCCTTTAGGAGCTTTAAATATAGGCTTTATAAAACCTTTAACTTTTCTCGCATTCAGAAACAAAGTTTTTCAAACTGTGCATTTCTTGAAAGTCAACACTCAAATTTCATCCAAAAGGAAAAGGTATGATGGTGGGCCGATACTCTATCAGGGGTATGCCCATTTGCCAGAAACCGCATTCAGAGCTTGTGAAATAGATATATGACGATTTCAAGCTTTGGCACTCTAAGTTTCTTAGGAGTCGAAAATTAGCATATCTTGAAAAGAGAACACACTAGCTGCTTCCAAATGAAATATGTATGATGGTGAGTCGTTCCATATCATATATTCAAAAGGTAGCCATCTGCTCCTTTAGGAGCTTTAGATATAGGCTTTATAAAACCTTTAACTTTTCCCGCATTCAGAAACAAAGTTTTTCAAACTGTGCATTTCTTGAAAGTCAACACTCAAATTTCATCCAAAAGGAAAAGGTTTGATGGTGGGCCGATACTCTATGAGGCGTAATCCCATTTGCCAGAAACCGCATTCAGAGCTTGTGAAATAGATATATGACGATTTCAAGCTTTGGCACTCTAAGTTTCTTAGGAGTTGAATATGAGCATATCGTCAAGAGAGAATACACTAGCTGCTTCCAAATGAAATATGTTTGATGATGAGTGGTTCCATATCATATATTCAAATGGTATCCATCTGCTCCTTTAGGAGCTTTAGATATAGGCTTTATAAAACCTTTAACTTTTCCCTCATTCAGAAACAAAGTTTTTCAAACTGTGCGTTTCTTGAAAGTCAACACAAATTTCATCCAAAAGGAAAAGGTTTGATGGTGGGCCGATTCTCTATCAGAAGTAAGCTCATTTGCCAGAAACCGCATTCAGAGCTTGTGAAATACATATATGACAATTTCAAGCTTTGGCACTCTAAGTTTCTTAGGAGTTGAATATGAGCATATCTTCAAGAGAGAATATACTAGCTACTTCCAAATGAAATATGTATGATGGTGAGTCGTTCCATATGATATATTCAAAAGGTAGCCATCTGCTCCTTTAGGAGCTTGAGATATAGGCTTTATAAAACCTTTAACTTTTCCCTCATTCAGAAACAAAGTTTATCAAACTGTGCGTTTCTTGAAAGTCAACACTCAAATTTCATCCAAAAGGAAAAGGTTTGATGGTGGGCCGATACTCTGTCAGGGGTAAGCCCATTTGCCAGAAACCGCATTCAGAGCTTGTGAAATAGATATATGACGATTTCAAGCTTTGGCACTCTAAGTTTCTTAGGAGTTGAATATGAGCATATCTTCAAGAGAGAATAAACTAGCTACTTCCAAATGAAATATATATGATGGTGAGTGGTTCCATATCATATATTCAAATGGTAGCCATCTGCTCCTTTAGGAGCTTTAGATATAGGCTTTATAAAACCTTTACCTTTTCCCACATTCAGACACAAAGTTTTTCAAACTTTGCATTTCTTGAAAGAAAAACACTCAAATTTCATCCAAAAGGAAACGGTTTGATGGTGGGCCGATACTCTACCAGGGGTATGCCCATTTGCCAGAAACAGCATTCAGAGCTTGTGAAATACATATATGACGATTTCAAGCTTTGGCACTCTAAGTTTCTTAGGAGTTGAATATGAGCATATCTTCAAAAGAGAAAACACTAGCTACTTCCAAATGAAATATGTATGATGGCGAGTGGTTCCATATCATATATTTAAAAGGTAGCCATCTACTCCTTTGGGAGCTTTAGATATAGGCTTTATAAAACCTTTACCTTTTCCCGCATTCAGACACAAAGTTTTTCAAACTGTGCATTTCTTGAAAGTCAACACTCAAATTTCATCCAAAAGGAAACGGTTTGATGGTGGGTCGATACTCTATCAGGGGTATGCCCATTTGCCAGAAACAGCATTCTGAGCTTGTGAAATACACATATGACGATTTCAAGCTTTGGCACTCTAAGTTTCTTAGGAGTTGAAAATGAGCATATCTTGAAGAGAGAATACACTAGCTGCTTCCAAATGAAATATGTATGATGGTGAGTGGTTCCATATCATTTATTCAAAAGGTAGCCATCTGCTCCTTTATGAGCTTTAGATATAGGCTTTATAAAACCTTTAACTTTTCCCGCATTCAGAAACAAAGTTCATCAAACTGTGCATTTCTTGAAAGTCAACACTCAAATTTCATCCAAAAGGAAAAGGTTTGATGGTGGGCCGATACTCTATCAGGGGTATGCCCATTTGCCAGAAACCGCATTCAGAGCTTGTGAAATAGATATATGACGATTTCAAGCTTTGGCACTCTAAGTTTCTTAGGAGTTGAATATGAGCATATCTTCAAAAGAGAAAACACTAGCTACTTCCAAATGAAATATGTATGATGGTGAGTGGTTCCATATCATATATTCAAAAGGTAGCCATCTACTCCTTTGGGAGCTTTAGATATAGGCTTTATAAAACCTTTACCTTTTCCCGCATTCAGACACAAAGTTTTTCAAACTGTGCATTTCTTGAAAGTCAACACTCAAATTTCATCCAAAAGGAAACGGTTTGATGGTGGGCCGATACTCTATCAGGGGTATGCCCATTTGCCAGAAACAGCATTCTGAGCTTGTGAAATACACATATGACGATTTCAAGCTTTGGCACTCTAAGTTTCTTAGGAGTTGAAAATGAGCATATCTTGAAGAGAGAATACACTAGCTGCTTCCAAATGAAATATGTTTGATGGTGAGTGGTTCCATATCATATATTCAAAAGGTAGCCATCTGCTCCTTTATGAGCTTTAGATATAGGCTTTATAAAACCTTTAACTTTTCCCTCAATCAGAAACAAAGTTTTTCAAACTGTGCGTTTCTTGAAAGTCAACACTCAAATTTCATCCAAAAGGAAAAGGTTTGATGGTGGGCCGATTCTCTATCAGGAGTAAGCTCATTTTCCAGAAACCGCATTCAGAGCTTGTGAAATACATATATGACGATTTCAAGCTTTGGCACTCTAAGTTTCTTAGGAGTTGAAAATGAGCATATCTTGAAGAGAGAATACACTAGCTGCTTCCAAATGAAATATGTATGATGGTGAGTGGTTCCATATCATATATTCAAAAGGTAGCCATCTGCTCCTTTATGAGCTTTAGATATAGGCTTTATAAAACCTTTAACTTTTCCCGCATTCAGAAACAAAGTTCATCAAACTGTGCATTTCTTGAAAGTCAACACTCAAATTTCATCCAAAAGGAAAAGGTTTGATGGTGGGCCGATACTCTATCAGGGGTATGCCCATTTGCCAGAAACCGCATTCAGAGCTTGTGAAATAGATATATGACGATTTCAAGCTTTGGCACTCTAAGTTTCTTAGGAGTTGAATATGAGCATATCTTCAAAAGAGAAAACACTAGCTACTTCCAAATGAAATATGTATGATGGTGAGTGGTTCCATATCTTATATTTAAAAGGTAGCCATCTACTCCTTTGGGAGCTTTAGATATAGGCTTTATAAAACCTTTACCTTTTCCCGCATTCAGACACAAAGTTTTTCAAACTGTGCATTTCTTGAAAGTCAACACTCAAATTTCATCCAAAAGGAAACGGTTTGATGGTGGGCCGATACTCTATCAGGGGTATGCCCATTTGCCAGAAACAGCATTCTGAGCTTGTGAAATACACATATGACGATTTCAAGCTTTGGCACTCTAAGTTTCTTAGGAGTTGAAAATGAGCATATCTTGAAGAGAGAATACACTAGCTGCTTCCAAATGAAATATGTATGATGGTGAGTGGTTCCATATCATATATTCAAAAGGTAGCCATCTGCTCCTTTATGAGCTTTAGATATAGGCTTTATAAAACCTTTAACTTTTCCCTCAATCAGAAACAAAGTTTTTCAAACTGTGCGTTTCTTGAAAGTCAACACTCAAATTTCATCCAAAAGGAAAAGGTTTGATGGTGGGCCGATTATCTATCAGGAGTAAGCTCATTTGCCAGAAACCGCATTCAGAGCTTGTGAAATACATATATGACGATTTCAAGCTTTGGCACTCTAAGTTTCTTAGGAGTTGAAAATGAGCATATCTTGAAGAGAGAATACACTAGCTGCTTCCAAATGAAATATGTATGATGGTGAGTGGTTCCATATCATATATTCAAAAGGTAGCCATCTGCTCCTTTATGAGCTTTAGATATAGGCTTTATAAAACCTTTACCTTTTCCCGCATTCAGACACAAAGTTTTTCAAACTGTGCATTTCTTGAAAGTCAACACTCAAATTTCATCCAAAAGGAAACGGTTTGATGGTGGGTCGATACTTTATCAGGGGTATGCCCATTTGCCCGAAACAGCATTCTGAGCTTGTGAAATACACATATGACGATTTCAAGCTTTGGCACTCTAAGTTTCTTAGGAGTTGAAAATGAGCATATCTTGAAGAGAGAATACACTAGCTGCTTCCAAATGAAATATGTATGATGGTGAGTGGTTCCATATCATATATTCAAAAGGTAGCCATCTGCTCCTTTATGAGCTTTAGATATAGGCTTTATAAAACCTTTAACTTTTCCCTCAATCAGAAACAAAGTTTTTCAAACTGTGCGTTTCTTGAAAGTCAACACTCAAATTTCATCCAAAAGGAAAAGGTTTGATGGTGGGCCGATACTCTATCAGGGGTATGCCCATTTGCCAGAAACCGCATTCAGAGCTTGTGAAATAGATATATGACGATTTCAAGCTTTGGCACTCTAAGTTTCTTAGGAGTTGAATATGAGCATATCTTCAAAAGAGAAAACACTAGCTACTTCCAAATGAAATATGTATGATGGTGAGTGGTTCCATATCATATATTTAAAAGGTAGCCATCTACTCCTTTGGGAGCTTTAGATATAGGCTTTATAAAACCTTTACCTTTTCCCGCATTCAGACACAAAGTTTTTCAAACTGTGCATTTCTTGAAAGTCAACACTCAAATTTCATCCAAAAGGAAACGGTTTGATGGTGGGCCGATACTCTATCAGGGGTATGCCCATTTTCCAGAAACAGCATTCTGAGCTTGTGAAATACACATATGACGATTTAAAGCTTTGGCACTCTAAGTTTCTTAGGAGTTGAAAATGAGCATATCTTGAAGAGAGAATACACTAGCTGCTTCCAAATGAAATATGTTTGATGGTGAGTGGTTCCATATCATATATTCAAAAGGTAGCCATCTGCTCCTTTATGAGCTTTAGATATAGGCTTTATAAAACCTTTAACTTTTCCCTCAATCAGAAACAAAGTTTTTCAAACTGTGCGTTTCTTGAAAGTCAACACTCAAATTTCATCCAAAAGGAAAGGGTTTGATGGTGGGCCGATTCTCTATCAGGAGTAAGCTCATTTGCCAGAAACCGCATTCAGAGCTTGTGAAATACATATATGACGATTTCAAGCTTTGGCACTCTAAGTTTCTTAGGAGTTGAAAATGAGCATATCTTGAAGAGAGAATACACTAGCTGCTTCCAAATGAAATATGTATGATGGTGAGTGGTTCCATATCATATATTCAAAAGGTAGACATCTGCTCCTTTATGAGCTTTAGATATAGGCTTTATAAAACCTTTAACTTTTCCCGCATTCAGAAACAAAGTTTATGAAACTGTGCATTTTTTGAAAGTCAACACTCAAATTTCATCCAAAAGGAAAAGGTTTGATGGTAGGCCAATTCTCTATCAGGGGTATGCCCATTTGCCAGAAACCGCATTCAGAGCTTGTGAAATAGATATGACGATTTCAAGCTTTGGCACTCTAAGTTTCTTAGGAGTTGAATATGAGCATATCTTCAAGAGAGAATGCACTAGCTACTTCCAAATGAAATATGTATGATGGTGAGTGGTTCCATATCATGTATTCAAAAGGTAGCCATCTGCTCCTTTATGAGCTTTAGATATAGGCTTTATAAAACCTTTAACTTTTCCCTCAATCAGAAACAAAGTTTTTCAAACTGTGCGTTTCTTGAAAGTCAACACTCAAATTTCATCCAAAAGGAAAGGGTTTGATGGTGGGCCGATTCTCTATCAGGAGTAAGCTCATTTGCCAGAAACCGCATTCAGAGCTTGTGAAATACATATATGACGATTTCAAGCTTTGGCACTCTAAGTTTCTTAGGAGTTGAAAATGAGCATATCTTGAAGAGAGAATACACAAGCTACTTCCAAATGAAATATGTATGATGGTGAGTGGTTCCATATCATATATTCAAAAGGTAGCCATCTGCTCCTTTATGAGCTTTAGATATAGGCTTTATAAAACCTTTACCTTTTCCCGCATTCAGACACAAAGTTTTTCAAACTGTGCATTTCTTGAAAGTCAACACTCAAATTTCATCCAAAAGGAAACGGTTTGATGGTGGGTCGATACTTTATCAGGGGTATGCCCATTTGCCCGAAACAGCATTCTGAGCTTGTGAAATACACATATGACGATTTCAAGCTTTGGCACTCTAAGTTTCTTAGGAGTTGAAAATGAGCATATCTTGAAGAGAGAATACACTAGCTGCTTCCAAATGAAATATGTATGATGGTGAGTGGTTCCATATCATATATTCAAAAGGTAGCCATCTGCTCCTTTATGAGCTTTAGATATAGGCTTTATAAAACCTTTAACTTTTCCCTCAATCAGAAACAAAGTTTTTCAAACTGTGCGTTTCTTGAAAGTCAACACTCAAATTTCATCCAAAAGGAAAAGGTTTGATGGTGGGCCGATTCTCTATCAGGAGTAAGCTCATTTGCCAGAAACCGCATTCAGAGCTTGTGAAATACACATATGACGATTTCAAGCTTTGGCACTCTAAGTTTCTTAGGAGTTGAAAATGAGTATATCTTGAAGAGAGAATACACTAGCTGCTTCCAAATGAAATATGTATGATGGTGAGTGGTTCCATATCATTTATTCAAAAGGTAGCCATCTGCTCCTTTATGAGCTTTAGATATAGGCTTTATAAAACCTTTAACTTTTCCCGCATTCAGAAACAAAGTTTATCAAACTGTGCATTTCTTGAAAGTCAACACTCAAATTTCATCCAAAAGGAAAAGGTTTGATGGTGGGCCGATACTCTATCAGGGGTATGCCCATTTGCCAGAAACCGCATTCAGAGCTTGTGAAATAGATATATGACGATTTCAAGCTTTGGCACTCTAAGTTTCTTAGGAGTTGAATATGAGCATATCTTCAAAAGAGAAAACACTAGCTACTTCCAAATGAAATATGTATGATGGTGAGTGGTTCCATATCATATATTTAAAAGGTAGCCATCTACTCCTTTGGGAGCTTTAGATATAGGCTTTATAAAACCTTTACCTTTTCCCGCATTCAGACACAAAGTTTTTCAAACTGTGCATTTCTTGAAAGTCAACACTCAAATTTCATCCAAAAGGAAACGGTTTGATGGTGGGCCGATACTCTATCAGGGGTATGCCCATTTGCCAGAAACAGCATTCTGAGCTTGTGAAATACACATATGACGATTTCAAGCTTTGGCACTCTAAGTTTCATAGGAGTTGAAAATGAGCATATCTTGAAGAGAGAATACACTAGCTGCTTCCAAATGAAATATGTATGATGGTGAGTGGTTCCATATCATATATTCAAAAGGTAGCCATCTGCTCCTTTATGAGCTTTAGATATAGGCTTTATAAAACCTTTAACTTTTCCCGCATTCAGAAACAAAGTTTATGAAACTGTGCATTTTTTGAAAGTCAACACTCAAATTTCATCCAAAAGGAAAAGGTTTGATGGTAGGCCGATTCTCTATCAGGGGTATGCCCATTTGCCAGAAACCGCATTCAGAGCTTGTGAAATAGATATGACGATTTCAAGCTTTGGCACTCTAAGTTTCTTAGGAGTTGAATATGAGCATATCTTCAAGAGAGAATGCACTAGCTACTTCCAAATGAAATATGTATGATGGTGAGTGGTTCCATATCATGTATTCAAAAGGTAGCCATCTGCTCCTTTAGGAGCTTTAGATATAGGCTTTATAAAACCTTTAACTTTTCCCACATTCAGACACAAAGTTTTTCAAACTGTGCATTTCTTGAAAGTCAACACTCAAATTTCATCCAAAAGGAAAAGGTTTGATGGTGGGCCGATACTCTATCAGGAGTAAGCCCATTTGCCAGAAACAGCATTCAGAGCTTGTGAAATAGATATATGACGATTTCAAGCTTTGGCACTCTAAGTTTCTTAGGAGTTGAATATGAGCATATCTTCAAAAGAGAAAACACTAGCTACTTCCAAATGAAATATGTATGATGGTGAGTGGTTCCATATCATATATTTAAAAGGTAGCCATCTACTCCTTTGGGAGCTTTAGATATAGGCTTTATAAAACCTTTACCTTTTCCCGCATTCAGACACAAAGTTTTTCAAACTGTGCATTTCTTGAAAGTCAACACTCAAATTTCATCCAAAAGGAAACGGTTTGATGGTGGGCCGATACTCTATCAGGGGTATGCCCATTTGCCAGAAACAGCATTCTGAGCTTGTGAAATACACATATGACGATTTCAAGCTTTGGCACTCTAAGTTTCTTAGGAGTTGAAAATGAGCATATCTTGAAGAGAGAATACACTAGCTGCTTCCAAATGAAATATGTTTGATGGTGAGTGGTTCCATATCATATATTCAAAAGGTAGCCATCTGCTCCTTTATGAGCTTTAGATATAGGCTTTATAAAACCTTTAACTTTTCCCTCAATCAGAAACAAAGTTTTTCAAACTGTGCGTTTCTTGAAAGTCAACACTCAAATTTCATCCAAAAGGAAAGGGTTTGATGGTGGGCCGATTCTCTATCAGGAGTAAGCTCATTTGCCAGAAACAGCATTCAGAGCTTGTGAAATACATATATGACGATTTCAAGCTTTGGCACTCTAAGTTTCTTAGGAGTTGAAAATGAGCATATCTTGAAGAGAGAATACACTAGCTGCTTCCAAATGAAATATGTATGATGGTGAGTGGTTCCATATCATATATTCAAAAGGTAGCCATCTGCTCCTTTATGAGCTTTAGATATAGGCTTTATAAAACCTTTAACTTTTCCCGCATTCAGAAACAAAGTTTATGAAACTGTGCATTTTTTGAAAGTCAACACTCAAATTTCATCCAAAAGGAAAAGGTTTGATGGTAGGCCGATTCTCTATCAGGGGTATGCCCATTTGCCAGAAACCGCATTCAGAGCTTGTGAAATAGATATGACGATTTCAAGCTTTGGCACTCTAAGTTTCTTAGGAGTTGAATATGAGCATATCTTCAAGAGAGAATGCACTAGCTACTTCCAAATGAAATATGTATGATGGTGAGTGGTTCCATATCATGTATTCAAAAGGTAGCCATCTGCTCCTTTAGGAGCTTTAGATATAGGCTTTATAAAACCTTTAACTTTTCCCACATTCAGACACAAAGTTTTTCAAACTGTGCATTTCTTGAAAGTCAACACTCAAATTTCATCCAAAAGGAAAAGGTTTGATGGTGGGCCGATACTCTATCAGGAGTAAGCCCATTTGCCAGAAACAGCATTCAGAGCTTGTGAAATAGATATATGACGATTTCAAGCTTTGGCACTCTAAGTTTCTTAGGAGTTGAATATGAGCATATCTTCAAGAGAGAATATACTAGCTACTTCCAAATGAAATATGTATGATGGTGAGTCGTTCCATATGATATATTCAAAAGGTAGCCAACTGCTCCTTTAGGAGCTTGAGATATAGGCTTTATAAAACCTTTAACTTTTCCCTCATTCAGAAACAAAGTTTATCAAACTGTGCGTTTCTTGAAAGTCAACACTCAAATTTCATCCAAAAGGAAAAGGTTTGATGGTGGGACGATACTCTGTCAGGGGTATGCCCATTTGCCAGAAACCGCATTCAGAGCTTGTGAAATAGATATATGACGATTTCAAGCTTTGGCACTCTAAGTTTCTTAGGAGTTGAAAATGAGCATATCTTGAAGAGAGAATACACTAGCTGCTTCCAAATGAAATATGTTTATGGTGAGTGGTTCCATATCATATATTCAAAAGGTAGCCATCTGCTCCTTTAGGAGCTTTAGATATCGGCTTTATAAAACCTTTACCTTTTCCCACATTCAGACACAAAGTTTTTCAAACTGTGCATTTCTTGAAAGAAAAACACTCAAATTTCATCCAAAAGGAAAAGATTTGATGGTGGGCCGATACTCTATCAGGAGTAAACCCATTTGCCAGAAACCGCATTCTGAGCTTGTGAAATACATATATGACGATTTCAAGCTTTGGCACTCTAAGTTTCTTAGGAGTTGAAAATGAGCATATCTTCAAGAGAGAATACACTAGCTGCTTCCAAATGAAATATGTATGATGGTGAGTGGTTCCATATCATATATTCAAAAGGTAGCCATCTGCTCCTTTATGAGCTTTAGATATAGGCTTTATAAAACCTTTAACTTTTCCCGCATTCAGAAACAAAGTTTATCAAACTGTGCATTTTTTGAAAGTCAACACTCAAATTTCATCCAAAAGGAAAAGGTTTGATGGTGGGCCGATACTCTATCAGGGGTATGCCCATTTGCCAGAAACCGCATTCAGAGCTTGTGAAATAGATATGACGATTTCAAGCTTTGGCACTCTAAGTTTCTTAGGAGTTGAATATGAGCATATCTTCAAGAGAGAATGCACTAGCTACTTCCAAATGAAATATGTATGATGGTGAGTGGTTCCATATCATGTATTCAAATGGTAGCCATCTGCTCCTTTAGGAGCTTTAGATATCGGCTTTATGAAACCTTTACCTTTTCCCACATTCAGACACAAAGTTTTTCAAACTGTGCATTTCTTGAAAGTCAACACTCAAATTTAATCCAAAAGGAAACGGTTTGATGGTGGGTCGATACTCTATCAGGGGTATGCCCATTTGCCAGAAACAGCATTCAGAGCTTGTGAAATACATATATGACGATTTCAAGCTTTGGCACTCTAAGTTTCTTAGGAGTTGAAAATGAGCATATCTTGAAGAGAGAATACACTAGCTGCTTCCAAATGAAATATGTATGATGGTGAGTGGTTCCATATCATATATTCAAAAGGTAGCCATCTGCTCCTTTATGAGCTTTAGATATAGGCTTTATAAAACCTTTAACTTTTCCCGCATTCAGAAACAAAGTTCATCAAACTGTGCGTTTCTTGAAAGTCAACACTCAAATTTCATCTAAAAGGAAAAGGTTTGATGGTGGGCCGATTCTCTATCAGGGGTATGCCCATTTGCCAGAAACCGCATTCAGAGCTTGTGAAATAGATATGACGATTTCAAGCTTTGGCACTCTAAGTTTCTTAGGAGTTGAATATGAGCATATCTTCAAGAGAGAATGCACTAGCTACTTCCAAATGAAATATGTATGATGGTGAGTGGTTCCATATCATGTATTCAAAAGGTAGCCATCTGCTCCTTTAGGAGCTTTAGATATAGGCTTTATAAAACCTTTAACTTTTCCCACATTCAGACACAAAGTTTTTCAAACTGTGCATTTCTTGAAAGTCAACACTCAAATTTCATCCAAAAGGAAAAGGTTTGATGGTGGGCCGATACTCTATCAGGAGTAGCCCATTTGCCAGAAACAGCATTCAGAGCTTGTGAAATAGATATATGACGATTTCAAGCTTTGGCACTCTAAGTTTCTTAGGAGTTGAATATGAGCATATCTTCAAAAGAGAAAACACTAGCTACTTCCAAATGAAAGATGTATGATGGTGAGTGGTTCCATATCATATATTTAAAAGGTAGCCATCTACTCCTTTGGGAGCTTTAGATATAGGCTTTATAAAACCTTTACCTTTTCCCGCATTCAGACACAAAGTTTTTCAAACTGTGCATTTCTTGAAAGTCAACACTCAAATTTCATCCAAAAGGAAACGGTTTGATGGTGGGCCGATACTCTATCAGGGGTATGCCCATTTGCCAGAAACAGCATTCTGAGCTTGTGAAATACACATATGACGATTTCAAGCTTTGGCACTCTAAGTTTCTTAGGAGTTGAAAATGAGCATATCTTGAAGAGAGAATACACTAGCTGCTTCCAAATGAAAAATGTTTGATGGTGAGTGGTTCCATATCATATATTCAAAAGGTAGCCATCTGCTCCTTTATGAGCTTTAGATATAGGCTTTATAAAACCTTTAACTTTTCCCTCAATCAGAAACAAAGTTTTTCAAACTGTGCGTTTCTTGAAAGTCAACACTCAAATTTCATCCAAAAGGAAAGGGTTTGATGGTGGGCCGATTCTCTATCAGGAGTAAGCTCATTTGCCAGAAACCGCATTCAGAGCTTGTGAAATACATATATGACGATTTCAAGCTTTGGCACTCTAAGTTTCTTAGGAGTTGAAAATGAGCATATCTTGAAGAGAGAATACACTAGCTGCTTCCAAATGAAATATGTATGATGGTGAGTGGTTCCATATCATATATTCAAAAGGTAGCCATCTGCTCCTTTAGGAGCTTTAGATATAGGCTTTATAAAACCTTTACCTTTTCCCGCATTCAGACACAAAGTTTTTCAAACTGTGCATTTCTTGAAAGTCAACACTCAAATTTCATCCAAAAGGAAACGGTTTGATGGTGGGTCGATACTTTATCAGGGGTATGCCCATTTGCCCGAAACAGCATTCTGAGCTTGTGAAATACACATATGACGATTTCAAGCTTTGGCAATCTAAGTTTCTTAGGAGTTGAAAATGAGCATATCTTGAAGAGAGAATACACTAGCTGCTTCCAAATGAAATATGTATGATGGTGAGTGGTTCCATATCATATATTCAAAAGGTAGCCATCTGCTCCTTTATGAGCTTTAGATATAGGCGTTATAAAACCTTTAACTTTTCCCTCAATCAGAAACAAAGTTTTTCAAACTGTGCGTTTCTTGAAAGTCAACACTTAAAATTCATCCAAAAGGAAAAGGTTTGATGGTGGGCCGATTCTCTATCAGGAGTAAGCTCATTTGCCAGAAACCGCATTCAGAGCTTGTGAAATACATATATGACGATTTCAAGCTTTGGCACTCTAAGTTTCTTAGGAGTTGAAAATGAGCATATCTTGAAGAGAGAATACACTAGCTGCTTCCAAATGAAATATGTATGATGGTGAGTGGTTCCATATCATTTATTCAAAAGGTAGCCATCTGCTCCTTTATGAGCTTTAGATATAGGCTTTATAAAACCTTTAACTTTTCCCGCATTCAGAAACAAAGTTTATCAAACTGTGCATTTCTTGAAAGTCAACACTCAAATTTCATCCAAAAGGAAAAGGTTTGATGGTGGGCCGATACTCTATCAGGGGTATGCCCATTTGCCAGAAACCGCATTCAGAGCTTGTGAAATACATATATGACGATTTCAAGCTTTGGCACTCTAAGTTTCTGAGGAGTTGAATATGAGCATATCTTCAAGAGAGAATACACTAGCTACTTCCAAATGAAATATGTATGATGGTGAGTGGTTCCATATCATATATTTAAAAGGTAGCCATCTACTCCTTTGGGAGCTGTAGATATAGGCTTTTTCAAACCTTTACCTTTTCCCGCATTCAGACACAAAGTTTTTCAAACTGTGCATTTCTTGAAAGTCAACACTCAAATTTAATCCAAAAGGAAACGGGTTGATGGTGGGTCGATACTCTATCAGGGGTATGCCCATTTGCCAGAAAGAGCATTCAGAGCTTGTGAAACACATATATGACGATTTCAAGCTTTGGCAATCTAAGTTTCTTAGGAGTTGAAAATGAGCATATCTTGAGAAGAGAATACAGTTGATGCTTCCAAATGAAATATGTATGATGGTGAGTGGTTCCATATCATTTATTCAAAAGGTAGCCATCTGCTCCTTTATGAGCTTTAGATATAGGCTTTATAAAACCTTTAACTTTTCCCTCAATCAGAAACAAAGTTTTTCAAACTGTGCGTTTCTTGAAAGTCAACACTCAAATTTCATCCAAAAGGAAAAGGTTTGATGGTGGGCCGATTCTCTATCAGGAGTAAGCTCATTTGCCAGAAACCGCATTCAGAGCTTGTGAAATACATATATGACGATTTCAAGCTTTGGCACTCTAAGTTTCTTAGGAGTTGAAAATGAGCATATCTTGAAGAGAGAATACACTAGCTGCTTCCAAATGAAATATGTATGATGGTGAGTGGTTCCATATCATATATTCAAAAGGTAGCCATCTGCTCCTTTATGAGCTTTAGATATAGGCTTTATAAAACCTTTAACTTTTCCCGCATTCAGAAACAAAGTTCATCAAACTGTGCGTTTCTTGAAAGTCAACACTCAAATTTCATCCAAAAGGAAAAGGTTTGATGGTGGGCCGATACTCTATCAGGAGTAAGCCCATTTGCCAGAAACCGCATTCAGAGCTTGTGAAATAGATATATGACGATTTCAAGCTTTAGCACTGTAAGTTTCTTAGGAGTTGAATATGAGCATATCTTGAAGAGAGAATACACTAGCTGCTTCTTAATGAAATATGTTTGATGATGAGTGGTTCCATATCATATATTCAAAAGGTAGCCATCTGCTCCTTTAGGAGCTTTAGATATAGGCTTTATAAAACCTTTAACTTTTCCCGCATTCAGAAACAAAGTTTTTCAAACTGTGCATTTCTTGAAAGTCAACACTCAAATTTCATCCAAAAGGCAAAGGTTTGATGGTGGGCCGATACTCTATCAGGAGTAAGCCCATTTGCCAGAAACCGCATTCAGAGCTTTAAAAATCCACAAAATGACGATTTCAAGCGCTTTGGCACTCTAAGTTTCTTAGGAGTTGAATATGAGCATATCTTCAAGAGAGAATAGACTAGCTACTTCCAAATGAAAGATGTATGATGGTGAGTGGTTCCATATCATATATTCAAAAGGAAGCCATCTGCTCCTTTAGGAGCTTTAGATATAGGCTTTATAAAACCTTTAACTTTTCCCGCATTCAGAAACAAAGTTTTTCAAACTGTGCGTTTCTTGAAAGTCAACACTCAAATTTCATCCAAAAGGAAAGGGTTTGATGGTGGGCCGATTCTCTATCAGGAGTAAGCTCATTTGCCAGAAACCGCATTCAGAGCTTGTGAAATACATATATGACGATTTCAAGCTTTGGCACTCTAAGTTTCTTAGGAGTTGAAAATGAGCATATCTTGAAGAGAGAATACACTAGCTGCTTCCAAATGAAATATGTATGATGGTGAGTGGTTCCATATCATATATTCAAAAGGTAGCCATCTGCTCCTTTAGGAGCTTTAGATATAGGCTTTATAAAACCTTTACCTTTTCCCGCATTCAGACACAAAGTTTTTCAAACTGTGCATTTCTTGAAAGTCAACACTCAAATTTCATCCAAAAGGAAACGGTTTGATGGTGGGTCGATACTTTATCAGGGGTATGCCCATTTGCCCGAAACAGCATTCTGAGCTTGTGAAATACACATATGACGATTTCAAGCTTTGGCAATCTAAGTTTCTTAGGAGTTGAAAATGAGCATATCTTGAAGAGAGAATACACTAGCTGCTTCCAAATGAAATATGTATGATGGTGAGTGGTTCCATATCATATATTCAAAAGGTAGCCATCTGCTCCTTTATGAGCTTTAGATATAGGCGTTATAAAACCTTTAACTTTTCCCTCAATCAGAAACAAAGTTTTTCAAACTGTGCGTTTCTTGAAAGTCAACACTTAAAATTCATCCAAAAGGAAAAGGTTTGATGGTGGGCCGATTCTCTATCAGGAGTAAGCTCATTTGCCAGAAACCGCATTCAGAGCTTGTGAAATACATATATGACGATTTCAAGCTTTGGCACTCTAAGTTTCTTAGGAGTTGAAAATGAGCATATCTTGAAGAGAGAATACACTAGCTGCTTCCAAATGAAATATGTATGATGGTGAGTGGTTCCATATCATTTATTCAAAAGGTAGCCATCTGCTCCTTTATGAGCTTTAGATATAGGCTTTATAAAACCTTTAACTTTTCCCGCATTCAGAAACAAAGTTTATCAAACTGTGCATTTCTTGAAAGTCAACACTCAAATTTCATCCAAAAGGAAAAGGTTTGATGGTGGGCCGATACTCTATCAGGGGTATGCCCATTTGCCAGAAACCGCATTCAGAGCTTGTGAAATACATATATGACGATTTCAAGCTTTGGCACTCTAAGTTTCTGAGGAGTTGAATATGAGCATATCTTCAAGAGAGAATACACTAGCTACTTCCAAATGAAATATGTATGATGGTGAGTGGTTCCATATCATATATTTAAAAGGTAGCCATCTACTCCTTTGGGAGCTGTAGATATAGGCTTTTTCAAACCTTTACCTTTTCCCGCATTCAGACACAAAGTTTTTCAAACTGTGCATTTCTTGAAAGTCAACACTCAAATTTAATCCAAAAGGAAACGGGTTGATGGTGGGTCGATACTCTATCAGGGGTATGCCCATTTGCCAGAAAGAGCATTCAGAGCTTGTGAAACACATATATGACGATTTCAAGCTTTGGCAATCTAAGTTTCTTAGGAGTTGAAAATGAGCATATCTTGAAGAGAGAATACACTAGCTGCTTCCAAATGAAATATGTATGATGGTGAGTGGTTCCATATCATATATTCAAAAGGTAGCCATCTGCTCCTTTATGAGCTTTAGATATAGGCTTTATAAAACCTTTAACTTTTCCCGCATTCAGAAACAAAGTTCATCAAACTGTGCGTTTCTTGAAAGTCAACACTCAAATTTCATCCAAAAGGAAAAGGTTTGATGGTGGGCCGATACTCTATCAGGAGTAAGCCCATTTGCCAGAAACCGCATTCAGAGCTTGTGAAATAGATATATGACGATTTCAAGCTTTAGCACTGTAAGTTTCTTAGGAGTTGAATATGAGCATATCTTGAAGAGAGAATACACTAGCTGCTTCTTAATGAAATATGTTTGATGATGAGTGGTTCCATATCATATATTCAAAAGGTAGCCATCTGCTCCTTTAGGAGCTTTAGATATAGGCTTTATAAAACCTTTAACTTTTCCCGCATTCAGAAACAAAGTTTTTCAAACTGTGCATTTCTTGAAAGTCAACACTCAAATTTCATCCAAAAGGCAAAGGTTTGATGGTGGGCCGATACTCTATCAGGAGTAAGCCCATTTGCCAGAAACCGCATTCAGAGCTTTAAAAATCCACAAAATGACGATTTCAAGCGCTTTGGCACTCTAAGTTTCTTAGGAGTTGAATATGAGCATATCTTCAAGAGAGAATAGACTAGCTACTTCCAAATGAAAGATGTATGATGGTGAGTGGTTCCATATCATATATTCAAAAGGAAGCCATCTGCTCCTTTAGGAGCTTTAGATATAGGCTTTATAAAACCTTTAACTTTTCCCGCATTCAGAAACAAAGTTTTTCAAACTGTGCATTTCTTGAAAGTCAACACTCAAATTTCATCCAAAAGGAAAAGGTTTGATGGTGGGCCGATACTCTATCAGGAGTAAGCCCATTTGCCAGAAACAGCATTCTGAGCTTGTGAAATACATATATGACGATTTCAAGCTTTGGCACTCTAAGTTTCTTAGGAGTTGAATATGAGCATATCTTCAAGAGAGAAAACAATAGCTACTTCCAAATGAAATATGTATGATGGTGAGTGGTTCCATATCATATATTTAAAAGGTAGCCATCTACTCCTTTGGGAGCTTTAGATATAGGCTTTATAAAACCTTTACCTTTTCCCGCATTCAGACACAAAGATTTTCAAACTGTGCATTTCATGAAAGTCATGACTCAAATTTCATCCAAAAGAAAAAGGTTTGATGGTGGGGCAATAATCTATCAGGAGTAAGCCCATTTGCCAGAAACCGCATTCAGAGCTTGTGAAATACATAGATGACAATTTCAAGCTTTGGCACTCTAAGTTTCAAAGTAGGTGAAAATGAGCATATCTTGAAGAGAGAATACACTAGCTGCTTCCAAATGAAATATGAATGATGGTGAGTGGTTCCATATCATATATTCAAAAGGTAGCCATCTGCTCCTTTAGGCACTTTAGATATAGGCTTTATAAATACTTTAACTTTTCACCCATTCATGAACAAAGTTTTTCGAACTGTGCATTTCATGAAAGTCAAGACTCAAATTTCATCCAAAAGAAAAAGGTTTGATGGTGGGGCAATAATCTATCAGGTGTATGCCCATTTGCCAGAAACCGCATTCAGAGCTTGTGAAATAGATATATGACGATTTCAAGCTTTGGCACTCTAAGTTTCATAGGAGTTGAATATGAGCATATCTTCAAGAGAGAATACACAAGCTACTTCCAAATGAAATATGTATGATGGTGAGTCGTTCCATATCATATATTCAAAAGGCAGCCATGTGCTCCTTTAGGCGCTTTAGATATAGGCTTTATAAATACTTTAACTTTTCACCCATTCATGAACAAAGTTTTTCGAACTGTGCATTTCATGAAAGTCAAGACTCAAATTTCATCCAAAAGAAAAAGGTTTGATGGTGGGTCAATAATCTATCAGGTGTTCCCATTTGCCAGAAACCGCATTCAGAGCTTTAGAAATCCGCAAAATGACGATTTCAAGCGCTTTGGCACTCAAAGTTTCATAGTAGGTGAAAATGAGCATATCTTGAAGAGGGAATGTACCAGTCGCTTCCAAATGAAATATGTATGATCGTGAATGGTTCCATATCATATATTCAAATGGTAGCCATCTGCTCCTTTTGGAGCTTTAGATATAGGCTTTATAAAACCTTTAACTTTTCCCGCATTCAGAAACAAAGTTTTTCTAACTGTGCGTTTCTTGAAAGTCAACACTCGAATTTCATCCGAAAGGAAAAGGTTTGATGGTGGGCCGATACTCTATCAGGAGTAAGCCCATTTGCCAGAAACCGCATTCAGAGCTTGTGAAATACATATATGACAATTTCAAGCTTTGGCACTCTCAGTTTCATAGGAGTTGAATATGAGCATATCTTGAAGAGAGAATACACTAGCTGCTTCCAAATGAAATATGTTTGATGATGAGTGGTTCCATATCATATATTCAAAAGGTAGCCATCTGCTCCTTTAGGAGCTTTAGATATAGGCTTTATAAAACCTTTAACTTTTCCCGCATTCAGAAACAAAGTTTTTCAAACTGTGCGTTTCTTGAAAGTCAACACTCAAATTTCATCCAAAAGGAAAAGGTTTGATGGTGGGCCGATTTTCTATCAGGAGTAAGCTCATTTGCCAGAAACCGCATTCAGAGCTTGTGAAATACATATATGACGATTTCAAGCTTTGGCACTCTAAGTTTCTTAGGATTTGAATATGAGCATATCTTCAAGAGAGAATAGACTAGCTACTTCCAAATGAAATATGTATGATGGTGAGTGGTTCCATATCATATATTCAAAAGGTAGCCATCTGCTCCTTTAGGAGCTTTAGATATAGGCTTTATAAAACCTTTAACTTTTCCGACATTCAGAAACAAAGTTTTTCAAACTGTGCATTTCTTGAAAGTCAACACTCAAATTTCTTCCAAAAGGAAAAGGTTTGATGGTGGGCCGATACTCTATCAGGGGTATGCCCATTTGCCAGAAACCGCATTCAGAGCTTGTGAAATACATATATGACGATTTCAAGCTTTGGCACTCTAAGTTTCATCGGAGTTTAATATGAGCATATCTTGAAGAGAGAACACACTAGCTGCTTCCAAATGAAATATGTATGATGGTGAGTGGTTCCATATCATATATTCAAAAGGTAGCCATCTGCTCCTTTAGGAGCTTTAGATATAGGCTTTATAAAACCTTTAACTTTTCCCGCATTCAGAAACAAAGTTTTTCAAACTGTGCATTTCTTGAAAGTCAACACTCAAATTTCATCCAAAAGGACAAGGTTTGATGGTGGGCCGATACTCTATCAGGGGTATGCCCATTTGCCAGATACCGCATTCAGAGCTTGTGAAATAGATATATGACGATTTCAAGCTTTGGCACTCTAAGTTTCTTAGGAGTTGAATATGAGCATATCTTGAGAAGAGAATACAGTTGATGCTTCCAAATGAAATATGTATGATGGTGAGTGGTTCCATATCATTTATTCAAAAGGTAGCCATCTGCTCCTTTATGAGCTTTAGATATAGGCTTTATAAAACCTTTAACTTTTCCCTCAATCAGAAACAAAGTTTTTCAAACTGTGCGTTTCTTGAAAGTCAACACTCAAATTTCATCCAAAAGGAAAAGGTTTGATGGTGGGCCGATTCTCTATCAGGAGTAAGCTCATTTGCCAGAAACCGCATTCAGAGCTTGTGAAATACATATATGACGATTTCAAGCTTTGGCACTCTAAGTTTCTTAGGAGTTGAAAATGAGCATATCTTGAAGAGAGAATACACTAGCTGCTTCCAAATGAAATATGTATGATGGTGAGTGGTTCCATATCATATATTCAAAAGGTAGCCATCTGCTCCTTTATGAGCTTTAGATATAGGCTTTATAAAACCTTTAACTTTTCCCGCATTCAGAAACAAAGTTCATCAAACTGTGCGTTTCTTGAAAGTCAACACTCAAATTTCATCCAAAAGGAAAAGGTTAATGGTGGGCCGATACTCTATCAGGAGTAAGCCCATTTGCCAGAAACCGCATTCAGAGCTTGTGAAATAGATATATGACGATTTCAAGCTTTAGCACTGTAAGTTTCTTAGGAGTTGAATATGAGCATATCTTGAAGAGAGAATACACTAGCTGCTTCTTAATGAAATATGTTTGATGATGAGTGGTTCCATATCATATATTCAAAAGGTAGCCATCTGCTCCTTTAGGAGCTTTAGATATAGGCTTTATAAAACCTTTAACTTTTCCCGCATTCAGAAACAAAGTTTTTCAAACTGTGCATTTCTTGAAAGTCAACACTCAAATTTCATCCAAAAGGCAAAGGTTTGATGGTGGGCCGATACTCTATCAGGAGTAAGCCCATTTGCCAGAAACCGCATTCAGAGCTTTAAAAATCCACAAAATGACGATTTCAAGCGCTTTGGCACTCTAAGTTTCTTAGGAGTTGAATATGAGCATATCTTCAAGAGAGAATAGACTAGCTACTTCCAAATGAAAGATGTATGATGGTGAGTGGTTCCATATCATATATTCAAAAGGAAGCCATCTGCTCCTTTAGGAGCTTTAGATATAGGCTTTATAAAACCTTTAACTTTTCCCGCATTCAGAAACAAAGTTTTTCAAACTGTGCATTTCTTGAAAGTCAACACTCAAATTTCATCCAAAAGGAAAAGGTTTGATGGTGGGCCGATACTCTATCAGGAGTAAGCCCATTTGCCAGAAACAGCATTCTGAGCTTGTGAAATACATATATGACGATTTCAAGCTTTGGCACTCTAAGTTTCTTAGGAGTTGAATATGAGCATATCTTCAAGAGAGAAAACAATAGCTACTTCCAAATGAAATATGTATGATGGTGAGTGGTTCCATATCATATATTTAAAAGGTAGCCATCTACTCCTTTGGGAGCTTTAGATATAGGCTTTATAAAACCTTTACCTTTTCCCGCATTCAGACACAAAGATTTTCAAACTGTGCATTTCATGAAAGTCATGACTCAAATTTCATCCAAAAGAAAAAGGTTTGATGGTGGGGCAATAATCTATCAGGAGTAAGCCCATTTGCCAGAAACCGCATTCAGAGCTTGTGAAATACATAGATGACAATTTCAAGCTTTGGCACTCTAAGTTTCAAAGTAGGTGAAAATGAGCATATCTTGAAGAGAGAATACACTAGCTGCTTCCAAATGAAATATGAATGATGGTGAGTGGTTCCATATCATATATTCAAAAGGTAGCCATCTGCTCCTTTAGGCACTTTAGATATAGGCTTTATAAATACTTTAACTTTTCACCCATTCATGAACAAAGTTTTTCGAACTGTGCATTTCATGAAAGTCAAGACTCAAATTTCATCCAAAAGAAAAAGGTTTGATGGTGGGGCAATAATCTATCAGGTGTATGCCCATTTGCCAGAAACCGCATTCAGAGCTTGTGAAATAGATATATGACGATTTCAAGCTTTGGCACTCTAAGTTTCATAGGAGTTGAATATGAGCATATCTTCAAGAGAGAATACACAAGCTACTTCCAAATGAAATATGTATGATGGTGAGTCGTTCCATATCATATATTCAAAAGGCAGCCATGTGCTCCTTTAGGCGCTTTAGATATAGGCTTTATAAATACTTTAACTTTTCACCCATTCATGAACAAAGTTTTTCGAACTGTGCATTTCATGAAAGTCAAGACTCAAATTTCATCCAAAAGAAAAAGGTTTGATGGTGGGTCAATAATCTATCAGGTGTTCCCATTTGCCAGAAACCGCATTCAGAGCTTTAGAAATCCGCAAAATGACGATTTCAAGCGCTTTGGCACTCTAAGTTTCATAGTAGGTGAAAATGAGCATATCTTGAAGAGGGAATGTACCAGTCGCTTCCAAATGAAATATGTATGATCGTGAATGGTTCCATATCATATATTCAAATGGTAGCCATCTGCTCCTTTTGGAGCTTTAGATATAGGCTTTATAAAACCTTTAACTTTTCCCGCATTCAGAAACAAAGTTTTTCTAACTGTGCGTTTCTTGAAAGTCAACACTCGAATTTCATCCGAAAGGAAAAGGTTTGATGGTGGGCCGATACTCTATCAGGAGTAAGCCCATTTGCCAGAAACCGCATTCAGAGCTTGTGAAATACATATATGACAATTTCAAGCTTTGGCACTCTCAGTTTCATAGGAGTTGAATATGAGCATATCTTGAAGAGAGAATACACTAGCTGCTTCCAAATGAAATATGTTTGATGATGAGTGGTTCCATATCATATATTCAAAAGGTAGCCATCTGCTCCTTTAGGAGCTTTAGATATAGGCTTTATAAAACCTTTAACTTTTCCCGCATTCAGAAACAAAGTTTTTCAAACTGTGCGTTTCTTGAAAGTCAACACTCAAATTTCATCCAAAAGGAAAAGGTTTGATGGTGGGCCGATTTTCTATCAGGAGTAAGCTCATTTGCCAGAAACCGCATTCAGAGCTTGTGAAATACATATATGACGATTTCAAGCTTTGGCACTCTAAGTTTCTTAGGATTTGAATATGAGCATATCTTCAAGAGAGAATAGACTAGCTACTTCCAAATGAAATATGTATGATGGTGAGTGGTTCCATATCATATATTCAAAAGGTAGCCATCTGCTCCTTTAGGAGCTTTAGATATAGGCTTTATAAAACCTTTAACTTTTCCGACATTCAGAAACAAAGTTTTTCAAACTGTGCATTTCTTGAAAGTCAACACTCAAATTTCTTCCAAAAGGAAAAGGTTTGATGGTGGGCCGATACTCTATCAGGGGTATGCCCATTTGCCAGAAACCGCATTCAGAGCTTGTGAAATACATATATGACGATTTCAAGCTTTGGCACTCTAAGTTTCATCGGAGTTTAATATGAGCATATCTTGAAGAGAGAACACACTAGCTGCTTCCAAATGAAATATGTATGATGGTGAGTGGTTCCATATCATATATTCAAAAGGTAGCCATCTGCTCCTTTAGGAGCTTTAGATATAGGCTTTATAAAACCTTTAACTTTTCCCGCATTCAGAAACAAAGTTTTTCAAACTGTGCATTTCTTGAAAGTCAACACTCAAATTTCATCCAAAAGGACAAGGTTTGATGGTGGGCCGATACTCTATCAGGGGTATGCCCATTTGCCAGATACCGCATTCAGAGCTTGTGAAATAGATATATGACGATTTCAAGCTTTGGCACTCTAAGTTTCTTAGGAGTTGAATATGAGCATATCTTCAAGAGTGAATACACTAGCTGCTTCCAAATGAAATATGTTAATGATGAGTGGTTCCATATCATGTACTCAAATGGTAGCCATCTGCTCCTTTAGGAGCTTTAGATATAGGCTTTATAAAACCTTTACTTTTTCCCACATTCAGACACAAAGTTTTTCAAATTGTGCATTTCTTGAAAGTCAACACTCAAATTTCATCCAAAAGGAAACGGTTTGATGGTGGGCCGATACTCTACCAGGGGTATGCCCATTTTACAGAAACAGCGTTCAGAGCTTGTGAAATACATATATGACGATTTCAAGCTTTGGCACTCTAAGTTTCTTAGGAGTTGAATATGAGCATATCTTGAAGAGAGAATACACTAGCTGCTTCCAAATGAAATATGTTTGATGATGAGTGGTTCCATATCATATATTCAAAAGGTAGCCATCTGCTCCTTTAGGAGCTTTAGATATAGGCTTTATAAAACCTTTAACTTTTCCCGCATTCAGAAACAAAGTTTTTCAAACTGTGCATTTCTTGAAAGTCAACACTAAAATTTCATCCAAAAGGAAAAGGTTTGATGGTGGGCCGATACTCTATCAGGGGTATGCCCATTGGCCAGATACCGCATTCAGAGCTTGTGAAATAGATATATGACGATTTCAAGCTTTGGCACTCTAAGTTTCTTAGGAGTTGAATATGAGCATATCTTCAAGAGAGAATACACACTAGCTGCTTCCAAATGAAATATGTTTGATGATGAGTGGTTCCATATCATATATTCAAAAGGTAGCCATCTGCTCCTTTAGGAGCTTTAGATATAGGCTTTATAAAACCTTTAACTTTTCCCGCATTCAGAAACAAAGTTTTTCAAACTGTGCATTTCTTGAAAGTCAACACTCAAATTTCATCCAAAAGGAAAAGGTTTGATGGTGGGCCGATACTCTATCAGGAGTAAGCCCATTTGCCAGAAACCGCATTCAGAGCTTGTGAAATACATATATGACGATTTCAAGCTTTGGCACTCTAAGTTTCTTAGGAGTTGAATATGAGCATATCTTGAAGAGAGAATACACTAGCTACTCCCAAATGAAATATGTATGATGGTGAGTGGTTCCATATCATATATTCAAAAGGTAGCCAACTGCTCCTTTAGGAGCTTTAGATATAGGCTTTATAAAACCTTTAACTTTTCCCGCATTCAGAAACAAAGTTTTTCAAACTGTGCATTTCTTGAAAGTCAACACTCAAATTTCATCCAAAAGGAACAGGTTTGATGGTGGGCCGATACTCTTTCAGGAGTAAGCCCATTTGCCAGAAACCGCATTCAGAGCTTGTGAAATACATATATGACGATTTCAAGCTTTGGCACTCTAAGTTTCTTAGGAGTTGAATATGAGCATATCTTGAAGAGAGAATACACTAGCTACTCCCAAATTAAATATGTATGATGGTGAGTGGTTCCATATCATATATTCAAAAGGTAGCCATCTGCTCCTTTAGGAGCTTTAGATATAGGCTTTATAAAACCTTTAACTTTTCCCGCATTCAGAAACAAAGTTTTTCAAACTGTGCGTTTCTTGAAAGTCAACACTAAATTTTCATCCAAAAGGAAAAGGTTTGATGGTGGGCCGATACTCTATCAGGGGTATGCCCATTTGCCAGATACCGCATTCAGAGCTTCTGAAATAGATATATGACGATTTCAAGCTTTGGCACTCTAAGTTTCTTAGGAGTTGAAAATGAGCATATCTTGAAAAGAGATTACACTAGCTGCTTCCAAATGAAATATGTATGATGGTGTGTGGTTCCATATCATATATTCAAAAGGTAGCCATCTGCTCCTCTAGGAGCTTTAGATATAGGCTTAATAAAACCTTTAACTTTTCCCGCATTCAGAAACAAAGTTTTTCAAACTGTGCATTTCTTGAAAGTCAACACTCAAATTTCATCCAAAAGGAAAAGGTTTGATGGTGGGCCGATACTCTATCAGGAGTTAGCCCATTTGCCAGAAACCGTATTCAGAGCTTGTGAAATACATATATGACGATTTCAAGCTTTGGCACTCTAAGTTTCTTAGGAGTTGAATATGAGCATATCTTCAAGAGTGAATACACTAGCTGCTTCCAAATGAAATATGTTAATGATGAGTGGTTCCATATCATATATTCAAAAGGTAGCCATCTGCTCCTTTAGGAGCTTTAGATATAGGCTTTATAAAACCTTTAACTTTTCCCGCATTCAGAAACAAAGTTTTTCAAACTGTGCATTTCTTGAAAGTCAACACTAAAATTTCATCCAAAAGGAAAAGGTTTGATGGTGGGCCGATACTCTATCAGGGGTATGCCCATTGGCAAGATACCGCATTCAGAGCTTGTGATATAGATATATGACGATTTCAAGCTTTGGCACTCTAAGTTTCTTAGGAGTTGAATATGAGCATATCTTGAAGAGAGAATACACACTAGCTGCTTCCAAATGAAATATGTTTGATGATGAGTGGTTCCATATCATATATTCAAAAGGTAGCCATCTGCTCCTTTAGGAGCTTTAGATATAGGCTTTATGAAACCTTTAACTTTTCCCGCATTCAGAAACAAAGTTTTTCAAACTGTGCATTTCTTGAAAGTCAACACTCAAATTTCATCCAAAAGGAAAAGGTTTGATGGTGGGCCGATACTCTATCAGGAGTAAGCCCATTTGCCAGAAACCGCATTCAGAGCTTGTGAAATACATATATGACGATTTCAAGCTTTGGCACTCTAAGTTTCTTAGGAGTTGAATATGAGCATATCTTGAAGAGAGAATACACTAGCTACTCCCAAATGAAATATGTATGATGGTGAGTGGTTCCATATCATATATTCAAAAGGTAGCCAACTGCTCCTTTAGGAGCTTTAGATATAGGCTTTATAAAACCTTTAACTTTTCCCGCATTCAGAAACAAAGTTTTTCAAACTGTGCGTTTCTTGAAAGTCAACACTCAAATTTCATCCAAAAGGAAAAGGTTTGATGGTGGGCCGATTTTCTATCAGGAGTAAGCTCATTTGCCAGAAACCGCATTCAGAGCTTGTGAAATACATATATGACAATTTCAAGCTTTGGCACTCTAAGTTTCTTAGGAGTTGAATATGAGCATATCTTGAAGAGAGAATACACTAGCTGCTTCCAAATGAAATATGTTTGATGATGAGTGGTTCCATATCATATATTCAAAAGGTAGCCATCTGCTCTTTTAGGAGCTTTAGATATAGGCTTTATAAAACCTTTAACTTTTCCCGCATTCAGAAACAAAGTTTTTCAAACTGTGCATTTCTTGAAAGTCAACACTCAAATTTAATCCAAAAGGAACAGGTTTGATGGTGGGCCGATACTCGTTCAGGAGTAAGCCCATTTGCCAGAAACCGCATTCAGAGCTTGTGAAATACATATATGACGATTTCAAGCTTTGGCACTCTAAGTTTCTTAGGAGTTGAATATGAGCATATCTTGAAGAGAGAATACACTAGCTACTCCCAAATTAAATATGTATGATGGTGAATGGTTCCATATCATATATTCAAAAGGTAGCCATCTGCTCCTTTAGGAGCTTTAGATATAGGCTTTATAAAACCTTTAACTTTTCCCGCATTCAGAAACAAAGTTTTTCAAACTGTGCGTTTCTTGAAAGTCAACACTCAAATTTCATCCAAAAGGAAAAGGTTTGATGGTGGGCCGATTTTCTATCAGGAGTAAGCTCATTTGCCAGAAACCGCATTCAGAGCTTGTGAAATACATATCTGACGATTTCAAGCTTTGGCACTCTAAGTTTCATAGGAGTTTAATATGAGCATATCTTGAAGAGAGAATACACTAGCTGCTTCCAAATGAAATATGTATGATGGTGAGTGGTTCCATATCATATATTCAAAAGGTAGCCATCTGCTCCTTTAGGAGCTTTAGTTATAGGCTTTATAAAACCTTTACCTTTTCCCGCATTCAGAAACAAAGTTTTTCAAAATGTGCATTTCTTGAAAGTCAACACTCAAATTTCATCCAAAAGGAAAAGGTTTGATGGTGGGCCGATACTCTATCAGGAGTAAGCCCATTTGCCAGAAACCGCATTCAGAGCTTGTGAAATACATATATGACGATTTCAAGGTTTGGCACTCTAAGTTTCTTAGGATTTGAATATGAGCATATCTTCAAGAGAGAATTGACTAGCTACTTCCAAATGAAATATGTTTGATGATGAGTGGTTCCATATCATATATTCAAAAGGTAGCCATCTGCTCCTTTAGGAGCTTTAGATATAGGCTTTATAAAACCTTTAACTTTTCCCGCATTCAGAAACAAAGTTTTTCAAACTGTGCATTTCTTGAAAGTCAACACTCAAATTTCATCCAAAAGGACAAGGTTTGATGGTGGGCCGATACTCTATCAGGGGTATGCCCATTTGTCAGATACCGCATTCAGAGCTTGTGAAATAGATATTTGACGATTTCAAGCTTTGGCACTCTAAGTTTCTTAGGAGTTGAATATGAGCATATCTTCAAGAGTGAATACACTAGCTGCTTCCAAATGAAATATGTTTGATGATGAGTGGTTCCATATCATGTACTCAAATGGTAGCCATCTGCTCCTTTAGGAGCTTTAGATATAGGCTTTATAAAACCTTTACTTTTTCCCACATTCAGACACAAAGTTTTTCAAATTGTGCATTTCTTGAAAGTCAACACTCAAATTTCATCCAAAAGGAAACGGTTTGATGGTGGGCCGATACTCTACCAGGGGTATGCCCATTTTCCAGAAACAGCATTCAGAGCTTGTGAAATACATATATGACAATTTCAAGCTTTGGCACTCTAAGTTTCTTAGGAGTTGAATATGAGCATATCTTGAAGAGAGAATGCACTAGCTGCTTCCAAATGAAATATGTTTGATGATGAGTGGTTCCATATCATATATTCAAAAGGTAGCCATCTGCTCCTTTAGGAGCTTTAGATATAGGCTTTATAAAACCTTTAACTTTTCCCTCATTCAGAAACAAAGTTTTTCAAACTGTGCGTTTCTTGAAAGTCAACACTCAAATTTCATCCAAAAGGAAAAGGTTTGATGGTGGGCCGATTCTCTATCAGGAGTAAGCTCATTTGCCAGAAACCGCATTCAGAGCTTGTGAAATACATCTATGACGATTTCAAGCTTTGGCACTCTAAGTTTCATAGGTGTTTAATATGAGCATATCTTGAAGAGAGAATACACTAGCTGCTTCCAAATGAAATATGTATGATGGTGAGTGGTTCCATATCATATATTCAAAAGGTAGCCATCTGCTCCTTTAGGAGCTTTAGATATAGGCTTTATAAAACCTTTAACTTTTCCCACATTCAGAAACAAAGTTTTTCAAACTGTGCATTTCTTGAAAGTCAACACTCAAATTTCATCCAAAAGGAAAAGGTTTGATGGTGGGCCGATACTCTATCAGGGGTATGCCCATTTGCCAGAAACCGCATTCAGAGCTTGTGAAATAGATATATGACGATTTCAAGCTTTGGCACTCTAAGTTTCTTAGGAGTTGAATATGAGCATATCTTGAAGAGAGAATACACTAGCTGCTTCCAAATGAAATATGTTTGATGGTGAGTGGTTCCATATCATATATTCAAAAGGTAGCCATCTGCTCCTCTAGGAGCTTTAGATATAGGCTTTATAAAACCTTTACCTTTTCACGCATTCAGAAACAAAGTTTTTCAAACTGTGCATTTCTTGAAAGTCAACACTCAAATTTCATCCAAAAGGAAACGGTTTGATAGTGGGCCGATACTCTATCAGGAGTAAGCTCATTTGCCAGAAACCGCATTCAGAGCTTGTGAAATACATATATGACGATTTCAAGCTTTGGCACTCTAAGTTTCTTAGGTG
Organism: Conger conger; assembly: GCF_963514075.1. Lineage (NCBI taxonomy): Eukaryota > Metazoa > Chordata > Actinopteri > Anguilliformes > Congridae > Conger > Conger conger. Next base: position 29,254,157 of record NC_083764.1, read on the forward strand.
TTGAATATGAGCATATCTTGAAGAGAGAATACACTAGCTGCTTCCAAATGAAATATGTTTGATGATGAGTGGTTCCATATCATATATTCAAAAGGTAGCCATCTGCTCCTTTAGGAGCTTTAGATATAGGCTTTATAAAACCTTTAACTTTTCCCGCATTCAGAAAGAAAGTTTTTCAAACTGTGCGTTTCTTGAAAGTCAACACTCAAATTTCATCCAAAAGGAAAAGGTTTGATGGTGGGCCGATTTTCTATCAGGAGTAAGCTCATTTGTCAGAAACCGCATTCAGAGCTTGTGAAATACATATATGACGATTTCAAGCTTTGGCACTCTAAGTTTCATCGGAGTTTAATATGAGCATATCTTCAAGAGAGAACACACTAGCTGCTTCCAAATGAAATATGTATGATGGTGAGTGGTTCCATATCATATATTCAAAAGGTAGCCATCTGCTCCTTTAGGAGCTTTAGATATAGGCTTTATAAAACCTTTAACTTTTCCCCCATTCAGAAACAAAGTTTTTCAAACTGTGCATTTCTTGAAAGTCAACACTCAAATTTCATCCAAAAGGAAAAGGTTTGATGGTGGGCCGATACTCTATCAGGGGTATGCCCATTTGCCAGATACCGCATTCAGAGCTTGTGAAATAGATATATGACGATTTCAAGCTTTGGCACTCTAAGTTTCTTAGGAGTTGAATATGAGCATATCTTCAAGAGTGAATACACTAGCTGCTTCCAAATGAAATATGTTTGATGATGAGTGGTTCCATATCATGTACTCAAATGGTAGCCATCTGCTCCTTTAGGAGCTTTAGATATAGGCTTTATAAAACCTTTACTTTTTCCCACATTCAGACACAAAGTTTTTCAAACTGTGCGTTTCTTGAAAGTCAACACTCAAATTTCATCCAAAAGGAAAAGGTTTGATGGTGGGCCGATTCTCTATCAGGAGTAAGCTCATTTGCCAGAAACCGCATTCAGAGCTTGTGAAATACATATATGACGATTTCAAGCTTTGGCACTCTAAGTTTCATAGGAGTTTAATATGAGCATATCTTGAAGAGAGAATAGACTAGCTGCTTCCAAATGAAATATGTATGATGGTGAGTGGTTCCATATCATATATTCAAAAGGTAGCCATCTGCTCCTTTAGGAGCTTTAGATATAGGCTTTATAAAACCTTTAACTTTTCCCGCATTCAGAAACAAAGTTTTTCAAACTGTGCATTTCTTGAAAGTCAACACTCAAATTTCATCCAAAAGGAAAAGGTTTGATGGTGGGCCGATACTCTATCAGGAGTAAGCCCATTTGCCAGAAATCGCATTCAGAGCTTGTGAAATACATAAATGACGATTTCAAGCATTGGCACTCTAAGTTTCTTAGGAGTTGAATATGAGCATATCTTGAAGAGAGAATACACTAGCTACTCCCAAATGAAATATGTATGATGGTGAGTGGTTCCATATCATATATTCAAAAGGTAGCCATCTGCTCCTTTAGGAGCTTTAGATATAGGCTTTATAAATCCTTTACCTTTTCCCGCATTCAGAAACAAAGTTTTTCAAACTGTGCATTTCTTGAAAGTCAACACTCAAATTTCATCCAAAAGGAAACGGTTTGATGGTGGGCCGATACTCTATCAGGAGTAAGCTCATTTGCCAGAAACCGCATTCAGAGCTTGTGAAATACATATATGACGATTTCAAGCTTTGGCACTCTAAGTTTCTTAGGAGTTGAATATGAGCATATCTTGAAGAGAGAATACACTAGCTGCTTCCAAATGAAATATGTTTGATGATGAGTGGTTCCATATCATATATTCAAAAGGTAGCCATCTGCTCCTTTAGGAGCTTTAGATATAGGCTTTATAAAACCTTTAACTTTTCCCGCATTCAGAAACAAAGTTTTTCAAACTGTGCATTTCTTGAAAGTCAACACTCAAATTTCATCCAAAAGGAAAAGGTATGATGGTGGGCCGATACTCTATCAGGAGTAAGCCCATTTGCCAGAAACCGCATTCAGAGCTTGTGAAATACATATATGACAATTTCAAGCTTTGGCACTCTAAGTTTCATAGGAGTTTAATATGAGCATATCTTGAAGAGAGAATACACTAGCTGCTTCCAAATGAACTATATATGATGGTGAGTGGTTCCATATCATATATTCAAAAGGTAGCCATCTGCTCCTTTAGGAGCTTTAGATATAGGCTTTATAAAACCTTTAACTTTTCTCGCATTCAGAAACAAAGTTTTTCAAACTGTGCATTTCTTGAAAGTCAACACTCAAATTTCATCCAAAAGGAAAAGGTTTGATGGTGGGCCGATACTCTATCAGGAGTAAGCCCATTTGCCAGAAACCGCATTCAGAGCTTGTGAAATACATATATGACAATTTCAAGCTTTGGCACTCTAAGTTTCTTAGGATGTGAATATGAGCATATCTTCAAGAGAGAATAGACTAGCTACTTCAAAATGAAATATGTATGATGGTGAGTGGTTCCATATCATATATTCAAAAGGTAGCCATCTGCTCGTTTAGGAGCTTTAGATATAGGCTTTATAAAACCTTTAACTTTTCCCGCATTCAGAAACAAAGTTTTTCAAACTGTGCATTTCTTGAAAGTCAACACTCAAATTTCATCCAAAAGGAAAAGGTTTGATGGTGGGCCGATTTTCTATCAGGAGTAAGCTCATTTGCCAGAAACCGCATTCAGAGCTTGTGAAATACATATATGACGATTTCAAGCTTTGGCACTCTAAGTTTCTTAGGATTTGAATATGAGCATATCTTCAAGAGTGAATACACTAGATGCTTCCAAATGAAATCTGTTTGATGATGAGTGGTTCCATATCATGTACTCAAATGGTAGCCATCTGCTCCTTTAGGAGCTATAGATATAGGCTTTATAAAACCTTTACCTTTTCACGCATTCAGAAACAAAGTTTTTCAAACTGTGCATTTCTTGAAAGTCAACACTCAAATTTCATCCAAAAGGAAACGGTTTGATAGTGGGCCGATACTCTATCAGGAGTAAGCTCATTTGCCAGAAACCGCATTCAGAGCTTGTGAAATACATATATGACGATTTCAAGCTTTGGCACTCTAAGTTTCTTAGGTGTTGAATATGAGCATATCTTGAAGAGAGAATACACTAGCTGCTTCCAAATGAAATATGTTTGATGATGAGTGGTTCCATATCATATATTCAAAAGGTAGCCATCTGCTCCTTTAGGAGCTTTAGATATAGGCTTTATAAAACCTTTAACTTTTCCCGCATTCAGAAACAAAGTTTTTCAAACTGTGCGTTTCTTGAAAGTCAACACTCAAATTTCATCCAAAAGGAAAAGGTTTGATGGTGGGCCGATTTTCTATCAGGAGTAAGCTCATTTGCCAGAAACCGCATTCAGAGCTTGTGAAATACATATATGACGATTTCAAGCTTTGGCACTCTTAGTTTCATCGGAGTTTAATATGAGCATATCTTGAAGAGAGAACACACTAGCTGCTTCCAAATGAAATATGTATGATGGTGAGTGGTTCCATATCATATATTCAAAAGGTAGCCATCTGCTCCTTTAGGAGCTTTAGATATAGGCTTTATAAAACCTTTAACTTTTCCCGCATTCAGAAACAAAGTTTTTCAAACTGTGCATTTCTTGAAAGTCAACACTCAAATTTCATCCAAAAGGAAAAGGTTTGATGGTGGGCCGATACTCTATCAGGAGTAAGCCCATTTGCCAGAAACCGCATTCAGAGCTTGTGAAATACATATATGACAATTTCAAGCTTTGGCACTCTAAGTTTCTTAGGATTTGAATATGAGCATATCTTCAAGAGAGAATAGACTAGCTACTTCAAAATGAAATATGTATGATGGTGAGTGGTTCCATATCATATATTCAAAAGGTAGCCATCTGCTCCTTTAGGAGCTTTAGATATAGGCTTTATAAAACCTTTTCCTTTTCCCACATTCAGAAACAAAGTTTTTCAAACTGTGCATTTCTTGAAAGTCAACACTCAAATTTCTTCCAAAAGGAAAAGGTTTGATGGTGGGCCGATACTCTATCAGGAGTAAACTCATTTGCCAGAAACCGCATTCAGAGCTTGTGAAATACATATATGACGATTTCAAGCTTTGGCACTCTAAGTTTCATCGGAGTTTAATATGAGCATATCTTGAAGAGAGAACACACTAGCTGCTTCCAAATGAAATATGTATGATGGTGAGTGGTTCCATATCATATATTCAAAAGGTAGCCATCTGCTCCTTTAGGAGCTTTAGATATAGGCTTTATAAAACCTTTAACTTTTCCCGCATTCAGAAACAAAGTTTTTCAAACTGTGCATTTCTTGAAAGTCAACACTCAAATTTCATCCAAAAGGAAAAGGTTTGATGGTGGGCCGATACTCTATCAGGGGTATGCCCATTTGCCAGATACCGCATTCAGAGCTTGTGAAATAGATATATGACGATTTCAAGCTTTAGCACTCTAAGTTTCTTAGGAGTTGAATATGAGCATATCTTCAAGAGTGAATACACTAGCTGCTTCCAAATGAAATATGTTTGATGATGAGTGTTCCATATCATGTACTCAAATGGTAGCCATCTGCTCCTTTAGGAGCTATAGATATAGGCTTTATAAAACCTTTACCTTTTCACGCATTCAGAAACAAAGTTTTTCAAACTGTGCATTTCTTGAAAGTCAACACTCAAATTTCATCCAAAAGGAAAAGGTTTGATGGTGGGCCGATACTCTATCAGGAGTAAACTCATTTGCCAGAAACCGCATTCAGAGCTTGTGAAATACATATATGACGATTTCAAGCTTTGGCACTCTAAGTTTCATCGGAGTTTAATATGAGCATATCTTGAAGAGAGAACACACTAGCTGCTTCCAAATGAAATATGTATGATGGTGAGTGGTTCCATATCATATATTCAAAAGGTAGCCATCTGCTCCTTTAGGAGCTTTAGATATAGGCTTTATAAAACCTTTAACTTTTCCCGCATTCAGAAACAAAGTTTTTCAAACTGTGCATTTCTTGAAAGTCAACACTCAAATTTCATCCAAAAGGAAAAGGTTTGATGGTGGGCCGATACTCTATCAGGAGTAAGCCCATTTGCCAGAAACCGCATTCAGAGCTTGTGAAATACATATATGACAATATCAAGCTTTGGCACTCTAAGTTTCTTAGGATTTGAATATGAGCATATCTTCAAGAGAGAATAGACTAGCTACTTCAAAATGAAATATGTATGATGGTGAGTGGTTCCATATCATATATTCAAAAGGTAGCCATCTGCTCCTTTAGGAGCTTTAGATATAGGCTTTATAAAACCTTTTCCTTTTCCCACATTCAGAAACAAAGTTTTTCAAACTGTGCATTTCTTGAAAGTCAACACTCAAATTTCTTCCAAAAGGAAAAGGTTTGATGGTGGGCCGATACTCTATCAGGAGTAAACTCATTTGCCAGAAACCGCATTCAGAGCTTGTGAAATACATATATGACGATTTCAAGCTTTGGCACTCTAAGTTTCTTAGGATTTGAATATGAGCATATCTTCAAGAGTGAATACACTAGATGCTTCCAAATGAAATCTGTTTGATGATGAGTGGTTCCATATCATGTACTCAAATGGTAGCCATCTGCTCCTTTAGGAGCTATAGATATAGGCTTTATAAAACCTTTACCTTTTCACGCATTCAGAAACAAAGTTTTTCAAACTGTGCATTTCTTGAAAGTCAACACTCAAATTTCATCCAAAAGGAAACGGTTTGATAGTGGGCCGATACTCTATCAGGAGTAAGCTCATTTGCCAGAAACCGCATTCAGAGCTTGTGAAATACATATATGACGATTTCAAGCTTTGGCACTCTAAGTTTCTTAGGTGTTGAATATGAGCATATCTTGAAGAGAGAATACACTAGCTGCTTCCAAATGAAATATGTTTGATGATGAGTGGTTCCATATCATATATTCAAAAGGTAGCCATCTGCTCCTTTAGGAGCTTTAGATATAGGCTTTATAAAACCTTTAACTTTTCCCGCATTCAGAAACAAAGTTTTTCAAACTGTGCGTTTCTTGAAAGTCAACACTCAAATTTCATCCAAAAGGAAAAGGTTTGATGGTGGGCCGATTTTCTATCAGGAGTAAGCTCATTTGCCAGAAACCGCATTCAGAGCTTGTGAAATACATATATGACGATTTCAAGCTTTGGCACTCTAAGTTTCATCGGAGTTTAATATGAGCATATCTTCAAGAGAGAACACACTAGCTGCTTCCAAATGAAATATGTATGATGGTGAGTGGTTCCATATCATATATTCAAAAGGTAGCCATCTGCTCCTTTAGGAGCTTTAGATATAGGCTTTATAAAACCTTTAACTTTTCCCGCATTCAGAAACAAAGTTTTTCAAACTGTGCATTTCTTGAAAGTCAACACTCAAATTTCATCCAAAAGGAAAAGGTTTGATGGTGGGCCGATACTCTATCAGGAGTAAGCCCATTTGCCAGAAACCGCATTCAGAGCTTGTGAAATACATATATGACAATTTCAAGCTTTGGCACTCTAAGTTTCTTAGGATTTGAATATGAGCATATCTTCAAGAGAGAATAGACTAGCTACTTCAAAATGAAATATGTATGATGGTGAGTGGTTCCATATCATATATTCAAAAGGTAGCCATCTGCTCCTTTAGGAGCTTTAGATATAGGCTTTATAAAACCTTTTCCTTTTCCCACATTCAGAAACAAAGTTTTTCAAACTGTGCATTTCTTGAAAGTCAACACTCAAATTTCTTCCAAAAGGAAAAGGTTTGATGGTGGGCCGATACTCTATCAGGAGTAAACTCATTTGCCAGAAACCGCATTCAGAGCTTGTGAAATACATATATGACGATTTCAAGCTTTGGCACTCTAAGTTTCATCGGAGTTTAATATGAGCATATCTTGAAGAGAGAACACACTAGCTGCTTCCAAATGAAATATGTATGATGGTGAGTGGTTCCATATCATATATTCAAAAGGTAGCCATCTGCTCCTTTAGGAGCTTTAGGTATAGGCTTTATAAAACCTTTAACTTTTCCCGCATTCAGAAACAAAGTTTTTCAAACTGTGCATTTCTTGAAAGTCAACACTCAAATTTCATCCAAAAGGAAAAGGTTTGATGGTGGGCCGATACTCTATCAGGGGTATGCCCATTTGCCAGATACCGCATTCAGAGCTTGTGAAATAGATATATGACGATTTCAAGCTTTGGCACTCTAAGTTTCTTAGGAGTTGAATATGAGCATATCTTCAAGAGTGAATACACTAGCTGCTTCCAAATGAAATATGTTTGATGATGAGTGGTTCCATATCATGTACTCAAATGGTAGCCATCTGCTCCTTTAGGAGCTATAGATATAGGCTTTATAAAACCTTTACCTTTTCACGCATTCAGAAACAAAGTTTTTCAAACTGTGCATTTCTTGAAAGTCAACACTCAAATTTCATCCAAAAGGAAAAGGTTTGATGGTGGGCCGATACTCTATCAGGAGTAAACTCATTTGCCAGAAACCGCATTCAGAGCTTGTGAAATACATATATGACGATTTCAAGCTTTGGCACTCTAAGTTTCATCGGAGTTTAATATGAGCATATCTTGAAGAGAGAACACACTAGCTGCTTCCAAATGAAATATGTATGATGGTGAGTGGTTCCATATCATATATTCAAAAGGTAGCCATCTGCTCCTTTAGGAGCTTTAGATATAGGCTTTATAAAACCTTTAACTTTTCCCGCATTCAGAAACAAAGTTTTTCAAACTGTGCATTTCTTTAAAGTCAACACTCAAATTTCATCCAAAAGGAAAAGGTTTGATGGTGGGCCGATTTTCTATCAGGAGTAAGCTCATTTGCCAGAAACCGCATTCAGAGCTTGTGAAATACATATATGACGATTTCAAGCTTTAGCACTCTAAGTTTCATCGGAGTTTAATATGAGCATATCTTCAAGAGAGAACACACTAGCTGCTTCCAAATGAAATATGTATGATGGTGAGTGGTTCCATATCATATATTCAAAAGGTAGCCATCTGCTCCTTTAGGAGCTTTAGATATAGGCTTTATAAAACCTTTAACTTTTCCCGCATTCAGAAACAAAGTTTTTCAAACTGTGCATTTCTTGAAAGTCAACACTCAAATTTCATCCAAAAGGAAAAGGTTTGATGGTGGGCCGATACTCTATCAGGAGTAAGCCCATTTGCCAGAAACCGCATTCAGAGCTTGTGAAATACATATATGACAATATCAAGCTTTGGCACTCTAAGTTTCTTAGGATTTGAATATGAGCATATCTTCAAGAGAGAATAGACTAGCTACTTCAAAATGAAATATGTATGATGGTGAGTGGTTCCATATCATATATTCAAAAGGTAGCCATCTGCTCCTTTAGGAGCTTTAGATATAGGCTTTATAAAACCTTTTCCTTTTCCCACATTCAGAAACAAAGTTTTTCAAACTGTGCATTTCTTGAAAGTCAACACTCAAATTTCTTCCAAAAGGAAAAGGTTTGATGGTGGGCCGATACTCTATCAGGAGTAAACTCATTTGCCAGAAACCGCATTCAGAGCTTGTGAAATACATATATGACAATTTCAAGCTTTGGCACTCTAAGTTTCTTAGGATTTGAATATGAGCATATCTTCAAGAGAGAATAGACTAGCTACTTCAAAATGAAATATGTATGATGGTGAGTGGTTCCATATCATATATTCAAAAGGTAGCCATCTGCTCCTTTAGGAGCTTTAGATATAGGCTTTATAAAACCTTTTCCTTTTCCCACATTCAGAAACAAAGTTTTTCAAACTGTGCATTTCTTGAAAGTCAACACTCAAATTTCTTCCAAAAGGAAAAGGTTTGATGGTGGGCCGATACTCTATCAGGAGTAAACTCATTTGCCAGAAACCGCATTCAGAGCTTGTGAAATACATATATGACGATTTCAAGCTTTGGCACTCTAAGTTTCATCGGAGTTTAATATGAGCATATCTTGAAGAGAGAACACACTAGCTGCTTCCAAATGAAATATGTATGATGGTGAGTGGTTCCATATCATATATTCAAAAGGTAGCCATCTGCTCCTTTAGGAGCTTTAGATATAGGCTTTATAAAACCTTTAACTTTTCCCGCATTCAGAAACAAAGTTTTTCAAACTGTGCATTTCTTGAAAGTCAACACTCAAATTTCATCCAAAAGGAAAAGGTTTGATGGTGGGCCGATACTCTATCAGGGGTATGCCCATTTGCCAGATACCGCATTCAGAGCTTGTGAAATAGATATATGACGATTTCAAGCTTTGGCACTCTAAGTTTCTTAGGAGTTGAATATGAGCATATCTTCAAGAGTGAATACACTAGCTGCTTCCAAATGAAATATGTTTGATGATGAGTGGTTCCATATCATGTACTCAAATGGTAGCCATCTGCTCCTTTAGGAGCTATAGATATAGGCTTTATAAAACCTTTACCTTTTCACGCATTCAGAAACAAAGTTTTTCAAACTGTGCATTTCTTGAAAGTCAACACTCAAATTTCATCCAAAAGGAAAAGGTTTGATGGTGGGCCGATACTCTATCAGGAGTAAACTCATTTGCCAGAAACCGCATTCAGAGCTTGTGAAATACATATATGACGATTTCAAGCTTTGGCACTCTAAGTTTCATCGGAGTTTAATATGAGCATATCTTGAAGAGAGAACACACTAGCTGCTTCCAAATGAAATATGTATGATGGTGAGTGGTTCCATATCATATATTCAAAAGGTAGCCATCTGCTCCTTTAGGAGCTTTAGATATAGGCTTTATAAAACCTTTAACTTTTCCCGCATTCAGAAACAAAGTTTTTCAAACTGTGCATTTCTTTAAAGTCAACACTCAAATTTCATCCAAAAGGAAAAGGTTTGATGGTGGGCCGATTTTCTATCAGGAGTAAGCTCATTTGCCAGAAACCGCATTCAGAGCTTGTGAAATACATATATGACGATTTCAAGCTTTAGCACTCTAAGTTTCATCGGAGTTTAATATGAGCATATCTTCAAGAGAGAACACACTAGCTGCTTCCAAATGAAATATGTATGATGGTGAGTGGTTCCATATCATATATTCAAAAGGTAGCCATCTGCTCCTTTAGGAGCTTTAGATATAGGCGTTATAAAACCTTTAACTTTTCCCGCATTCAGAAACAAAGTTTTTCAAACTGTGCATTTCTTGAAAGTCAACACTCAAATTTCATCCAAAAGGAAAAGGTTTGATGGTGGGCCGATACTCTATCAGGAGTAAGCCCATTTGCCAGAAACCGCATTCAGAGCTTGTGAAATACATATATGACAATATCAAGCTTTGGCACTCTAAGTTTCTTAGGATTTGAATATGAGCATATCTTCAAGAGAGAATAGACTAGCTACTTCAAAATGAAATATGTATGATGGTGAGTGGTTCCATATCATATATTCAAAAGGTAGCCATCTGCTCCTTTAGGAGCTTTAGATATAGGCTTTATAAAACCTTTTCCTTTTCCCACATTCAGAAACAAAGTTTTTCAAACTGTGCATTTCTTGAAAGTCAACACTCAAATTTCTTCCAAAAGGAAAAGGTTTGATGGTGGGCCGATACTCTATCAGGAGTAAACTCATTTGCCAGAAACCGCATTCAGAGCTTGTGAAATACATATATGACGATTTCAAGCTTTGGCACTCTAAGTTTCATCGGAGTTTAATATGAGCATATCTTGAAGAGAGAACACACTAGCTGCTTCCAAATGAAATATGTATGATGGTGAGTGGTTCCATATCATATATTCAAAAGGTAGCCATCTGCTCCTTTAGGAGCTTTAGATATAGGCTTTATAAAACCTTTAACTTTTCCCGCATTCAGAAACAAAGTTTTTCAAACTGTGCATTTCTTGAAAGTCAACACTCAAATTTCATCCAAAAGGAAAAGGTTTGATGGTGGGCCGATACTCTATCAGGGGTATGCCCATTTGCCAGATACCGCATTCAGAGCTTGTGAAATAGATATATCACGATTTCAAGCTTTGGCACTCTAAGTTTCTTAGGAGTTGAATATGAGCATATCTTCAAGAGTGAATACACTAGCTGCTTCCAAATGAAATATGTTTGATGATGAGTGGTTCCATATCATGTACTCAAATGGTAGCCATCTGCTCCTTTAGGAGCTTTAGATATAGGCTTTATAAAACCTTTACCTTTTCACGCATTCAGAAACAAAGTTTTTCAAACTGTGCATTTCTTGAAAGTCAACACTCAAATTTCATCCAAAAGGAAAAGGTTTGATGGTGGGCCGATACTCTATCAGGAGTAAACTCATTTGCCAGAAACCGCATTCAGAGCTTGTGAAATACATATATGACGATTTCAAGCTTTGGCACTCTAAGTTTCATCGGAGTTTAATATGAGCATATCTTGAAGAGAGAACACACTAGCTGCTTCCAAATGAAATATGTATGATGGTGAGTGGTTCCATATCATATATTCAAAAGGTAGCCATCTGCTCCTTTAGGAGCTTTAGATATAGGCTTTATAAAACCTTTAACTTTTCCCGCATTCAGAAACAAAGTTTTTCAAACTGTGCATTTCTTTAAAGTCAACACTCAAATTTCATCCAAAAGGAAAAGGTTTGATGGTGGGCCGATTTTCTATCAGGAGTAAGCTCATTTGCCAGAAACCGCATTCAGAGCTTGTGAAATACATATATGACGATTTCAAGCTTTAGCACTCTAAGTTTCATCGGAGTTTAATATGAGCATATCTTCAAGAGAGAATAGACTAGCTACTTCAAAATGAAATATGTATGATGGTGAGTGGTTCCATATCATATATTCAAAAGGTAGCCATCTGCTCCTTTAGGAGCTTTAGATATAGGCTTTATAAAACCTTTTCCTTTTCCCACATTCAGAAACAAAGTTTTTCAAACTGTGCATTTCTTGAAAGTCAACACTCAAATTTCTTCCAAAAGGAAAAGGTTTGATGGTGGGCCGATACTCTATCAGGAGTAAACTCATTTGCCAGAAACCGCATTCAGAGCTTGTGAAATACATATATGACGATTTCAAGCTTTGGCACTCTAAGTTTCATCGGAGTTTAATATGAGCATATCTTGAAGAGAGAACACACTAGCTGCTTCCAAATGAAATATGTATGATGGTGAGTGGTTCCATATCATATATTCAAAAGGTAGCCATCTGCTCCTTTAGGAGCTTTAGATATAGGCTTTATAAAACCTTTAACTTTTCCCGCATTCAGAAACAAAGTTTTTCAAACTGTGCATTTCTTGAAAGTCAACACTCAAATTTCATCCAAAAGGAAAAGGTTTGATGGTGGGCCGATACTCTATCAGGGGTATGCCCATTTGCCAGATACCGCATTCAGAGCTTGTGAAATAGATATATGACGATTTCAAGCTTTGGCACTCTAAGTTTCTTAGGAGTTGAATATGAGCATATCTTCAAGAGTGAATACACTAGCTGCTTCCAAATGAAATATGTTTGATGATGAGTGGTTCCATATCATGTACTCAAATGGTAGCCATCTGCTCCTTTAGGAGCTATAGATATAGGCTTTATAAAACCTTTACCTTTTCACGCATTCAGAAACAAAGTTTTTCAAACTGTGCATTTCTTGAAAGTCAACACTCAAATTTCATCCAAAAGGAAAAGGTTTGATGGTGGGCCGATACTCTATCAGGAGTAAACTCATTTGCCAGAAACCGCATTCAGAGCTTGTGAAATACATATATGACGATTTCAAGCTTTGGCACTCTAAGTTTCATCGGAGTTTAATATGAGCATATCTTGAAGAGAGAACACACTAGCTGCTTCCAAATGAAATATGTATGATGGTGAGTGGTTCCATATCATATATTCAAAAGGTAGCCATCTGCTCCTTTAGGAGCTTTAGATATAGGCTTTATAAAACCTTTAACTTTTCCCGCATTCAGAAACAAAGTTTTTCAAACTGTGCATTTCTTTAAAGTCAACACTCAAATTTCATCCAAAAGGAAAAGGTTTGATGGTGGGCCGATACTCTATCAGGGGTATGCCCATTTGCCAGATACCGCATTCAGAGCTTGTGAAATAGATATATGATGATTTCAAGCTTTGGCACTCTAAGTTTCTTAGGAGTTGAATATGAGCATATCTTCAAGTGTGAATACACTAGCTGCTTCCAAATGAAATATGTTTGATGATGAGTGGTTCCATATCATGTACTCAAATGGTTGCCATCTGCTCCTTTAGGAGCTATAGATATAGGCTTTATAAAACCTTTACCTTTTCACGCATTCAGAAACAAAGTTTTTCAAACTGTGCATTTCTTGAAAGTCAACACTCAAATTTCATCCAAAAGGAAAAGGTTTGATGGTGGGCCGATACTCTATCAGGAGTAAACTCATTTGCCAGAAACCGCATTCAGAGCTTGTGAAATACATATATGACGATTTCAAGCTTTGGCACTCTAAGTTTCATCGGAGTTTAATATGAGCATATCTTGAAGAGAGAACACACTAGCTGCTTCCAAATGAAATATGTATGATGGTGAGTGGTTCCATATCATATATTCAAAAGCTAGCCATCTGCTCCTTTAGGAGCTTTAGATATAGGCTTTATAAAACCTTTAACTTTTCCCGCATTCAGAAACAAAGTTTTTCAAACTGTGCATTTCTTGAAAGTCAACACTCAAATTTCATCCAAAAGGAAAAGGTTTGATGGTGGGCCGATACTCTATCAGGAGTAAGCCCATTTGCCAGAAACCGCATTCAGAGCTTGTGAAATACATATATGACGATTTCAAGCTTTGGCACTCTAAGTTTCTTAGGATTTGAATATGAGCATATCTTCAAGAGAGAATAGACTAGCTACTTCAAAATGAAATATGTATGATGGTGAGTGGTTCTATATCATATATTCAAAAGGTAGCCATCTGCTCCTTTAGGAGCTTTAGATATAGGCTTTATAAAACCTTTTCCTTTTCCCACATTCAGAAACAAAGTTTTTCAAACTGTGCATTTCTTGAAAGTCAACACTCAAATTTCTTCCAAAAGGAAAAGGTTTGATGGTGGGCCGATACTCTATCAGGAGTAAACTCATTTGCCAGAAACCGCATTCAGAGCTTGTGAAATACATATATGACGATTTCAAGCTTTGGCACTCTAAGTTTCATCGGAGTTTAATATGAGCATATCTTGAAGAGAGAACACACTAGCTGCTTCCAAATGAAATATGTATGATGGTGAGTGGTTCCATATCATATATTCAAAAGGTAGCCATCTGCTCCTTTAGGAGCTTTAGATATAGGCTTTATAAAACCTTTAACTTTTCCCGCATTCAGAAACAAAGTTTTTCAAACTGTGCATTTCTTGAAAGTCAACACTCAAATTTCATCCAAAAGGAAAAGGTTTGATGGTGGGCCGATACTCTATCAGGGGTATGCCCATTTGCCAGAAACCGCATTCAGAGCTTGTGAAATAGATATATGACGATTTCAAGCTTTGGCACTCTAAGTTTCTTAGGAGTTGAATATGAGAATATCTTCAAGAGTGAATACACTAGCTGCTTCCAAATGAAATATGTTTGATGATGAGTGGTTCCATATCATGTACTCAAATGGTAGCCATCTGCTCCTTTAGGAGCTTTAGATATAGGCTTTATAAAACCTTTACTTTTTCCCACATTCAGACACAAAGTTTTTCAAATTGTGCATTTCTTGAAAGTCAACACTCAAATTTCATCCAAAAGGAAACGGTTTGATGGTGGGCCGATACTCTACCAGGGGTATGCCCATTTTCCAGAAACAGCATTCAGAGCTTGTGAAATAGATATATGACGATTTCAAGCTTTGGCACTCTAAGTTTCTTAGGAGTTGAATATGAGCATATCTTGAAGAGAGAATACACTAGCTACTCCCAAATGAAATATGTATGATGGTGAGTGGTTCCATATCATATATTCAAAAGGTAGCCATCTGCTCCTTTAGGAGCTTTAGATATAGGCTTTATAAATCCTTTACCTTTTCCCGCATTCAGAAACAAAGTTTTTCAAACTGTGCATTTCTTGAAAGTCAACACTCAAATTTCATCCAAAAGGAAACGGTTTGATGGTGGGCCGATACTCTATCAGGAGTAAGCTCATTTGCCAGAAACCGCATTCAGAGCTTGTGAAATACATATATGACGATTTCAAGCTTTGGCACTCTAAGTTTCTTAGGAGTTGAATATGAGCATATCTTGAAGAGAGAATACACTAGCTGCTTCCAAATGAAATATGTTTGATGATGAGTGGTTCCATATCATATATTCAAAAGGTAGCCATCTGCTCCTTTAGGAGCTTTAGATATAGGCTTTATAAAACCTTTAACTTTTCCCGCATTCAGAAACAAAGTTTTTCAAACTGTGCGTTTCTTGAAAGTCAACACTCAAATTTCATCCAAAAGGAAAAGGTTTGATGGTGGGCCGATTTTCTATCAGGAGTAAGCTCATTTGCCAGAAACCGCATTCAGAGCTTGTGAAATACATATATGACGATTTCAAGCTTTGGCACTCTAAGTTTCATAGGAGTTTAATATGAGCATATCTTGAAGAGAGAATACACTAGCTGCTTCCAAATGAACTATGTATGATGGTGAGTGGTTCCATATCATATATTCAAAAGGTAGCCATCTGCTCCTTTAGGAGCTTTAGATATAGGCTTTATAAAACCTTTAACTTTTCTCGCATTCAGAAACAAAGTTTTTCAAACTGTGCATTTCTTGAAAGTCAACACTCAAATTTCATCCAAAAGGAAAAGGTTTGATGGTGGGCCGATACTCTATCAGGAGTAAGCCCATTTGCCAGAAACCGCATTCAGAGCTTGTGAAATACATATATGACAATTTCAAGCTTTGGCACTCTAAGTTTCTTAGGATTTGAATATGAGCATATCTTCAAGAGAGAATAGACTAGCTACTTCAAAATGAAATATGTATGATGGTGAGTGGTTCCATATCATATATTCAAAAGGTAGCCATCTGCTCCTTTAGGAGCTTTAGATATAGGCTTTATAAAACCTTTTCCTTTTCCCACATTCAGAAACAAAGTTTTTCAAACTGTGCATTTCTTGAAAGTCAACACTCAAATTTCATCCAAAAGGAAAAGTTTTGATGGTGGGCCGATACTCTATCAGGGGTATGCCCATTTGCCAGATACCGCATTCAGAGCTTGTGAAATACATATATGACGATTTCAAGCTTTGGCACTCTAAGTTTCTTAGGAGTTGAATATGAGCATATCTTCAAGAGAGAATACACTAGCTGCTTCCAAATGAAATATGTATGATGGTGAGTTGTTCCAGATCATATATTCAAAAGGTAGCCATCTGCTCCTTTAGGAGCTTTAGATATAGGCTTTATAACACCTTTAACTTTTCCCGCATTCAGAAACAAAGTTTTTCAAACTGTGCATTTCTTGAAAGTGAACACTCAAATTTCATCCAAAAGGAAAAGGTTTGATGGTGGGCCGATACTCTATCAGGGGTATGCCCATTTGCCAGAAACCGCATTCAGAGCTTGTGAAATAGATATATGACGATTTCAAGCTTTGGCACTCTATGTTTCTTAGGAGTTGAATATGAGCATATCTTCAAGAGAGAATACACGAGCTACTTCCAAATGAAATATGTATGATGGTGAGTGGTTCCATATCATATATTCAAATGGTAGCCATCTGCTCCTTTAGGAGCTTTAGATATAGGCTTTATAAAACCTTTACTTTTTCCCACATTCAGACATAAAGTTTTTCAAACTGTGCATTTCTTGAAAGTCAACACTCAAATCTCATCCAAAAGGAAAAGGTTTGATGGTGGGCCGATACTCTACCAGGGGTATGCCCATTTGCCAGAAACCGCATTCAGAGCTTGTGAAATAGATATATGACGATTTCAAGCTTTGGCACTCTACGTTTCTTAGGAGTTGAATATGAGCATATCTTCAAGAGAGAATACACTAGCTGCTTCAAATGAAATATGTTTGATGGTGAGTGGTTCCATATCATATATTCAAAAGGTAGCCATCTGCTCCTTTAGGAGCTTTAGATATAGGCTTTATAAAACCTTTAACTTTTCCCGCATTCAGAAACAAAGTTTTTCAAACTGTGCATTTCTTGAAAGTCAACACTCAAATTTCATCCAAAAGGAAAAGGTTTGATGGTGGGCCGATACTCTATCAGGGGTATGCCCATTTGCCAGAAACCGCATTCAGAGCTTGTGAAATAGATATATGACGATTTCAAGCTTTGGCACTCTAAGTTTCATAGGAGTTGAATATGAGCATATCTTCAAGAGAGAATACACGAGCTACTTCCAAATGAAATATGTATGATGGTGAGTGGTTCCATATCATATATTCAAATGGTAGCCATCTGCTCCTTTAGGAGCTTTAGATATAGGCTTTATAAAACCTTTACTTTTTCCCACATTCAGACACAAAGTTTTTCAAACTGTGCATTTCTTGAAAGTCAACACTCAAATTTCATCCAAAAGGAAACGGTTTGATGGTGGGCCGATACTCTACCAGGGGTATGCCCATTTGCCAGAAACAGCATTCAGAGCTTGTGAAATACATATTTGACGATTTCAAGCTTTGGCACTCTAAGTTTCTTAGGAGTTGAATATGAGCATATCTTCAAGAGAGAATACACTAGCTGCTTCCAAATGAAATATGTTTGATGGTGAGTGGTTCCATATCATAGATTCAAAAGGTAGCCATCTGCTCCTTTAGGAGCTTTAGATATAGGCTTTATAAAACCTTTAACTTTTCCCGCATTCAGAAACAAAGTTTTTCAAACTGTGCGTTTCTTGAAAGTCAACACTCAAATTTCATCCAAAAGGAAAAGGTTTGATGGTGGGCCGATACTCTATCAGTAGTAAGCTCATTTGCCAGAAACCGCATTCAGAGCTTGTGAAATAGATATATGACGATTTCAAGATTTGGCACTCTACGTTTCATCGGAGTTTAATATGAGCATATCTTCAAGAGAGAACACACTAGCTGCTTCCAAATGAAATATGTATGATGGTGAGTTGTTCCAGATCATATATTCAAAAGAGAGCCATCTGCTCCTTTAGGAGCTTTAGATATAGGCTTTATAAAACCTTTAACTTTTCCCGCATTCAGAAACATAGTTTTTCAAACAGTGCGTTTCTTGAAAGTCAACACTCAAATTTCATCCAAAAGGAAAAGGTTTGATGGTGGGCCGATTTTCTATCAGGAGTAAGCTCATTTGCCAGAAACCGCATTCAGAGCTTGTGAAATACATATATGACGATTTCAAGCTTTGGCACTCTAAGTTTCATAGGAGTTTAATATGAGCATATCTTGAAGAGAGAATACACTAGCTGCTTCCAAATGAACTATGTATGATGGTGAGTGGTTCCATATCATATATTCAAAAGGTAGCCATCTGCTCCTTTAGGAGCTTTAGATATAGGCTTTATAAAACCTTTAACTTTTCTCGCATTCAGAAACAAAGTTTTTCAAACTGTGCATTTCTTGAAAGTCAACACTCAAATTTCATCCAAAAGGAAAAGGTTTGATGGTGGGCCGATACTCTATCAGGAGTAAGCCCATTTGCCAGAAACCGCATTCAGAGCTTGTGAAATACATATATGACAATTTCAAGCTTTGGCACTCTAAGTTTCTTAGGATTTGAATATGAGCATATCTTCAAGAGAGAATAGACTAGCTACTTCAAAATGAAATATGTATGATGGTGAGTGGTTCCATATCATATATTCAAAAGGTAGCCATCTGCTCCTTTAGGAGCTTTAGATATAGGCTTTATAAAACCTTTTCCTTTTCCCACATTCAGAAACAAAGTTTTTCAAACTGTGCATTTCTTGAAAGTCAACACTCAAATTTCATCCAAAAGGAAAAGTTTTGATGGTGGGCCGATACTCTATCAGGGGTATGCCCATTTGCCAGATACCGCATTCAGAGCTTGTGAAATACATATATGACGATTTCAAGCTTTGGCACTCTAAGTTTCTTAGGAGTTGAATATGAGCATATCTTCAAGAGAGAATACACTAGCTGCTTCCAAATGAAATATGTATGATGGTGAGTTGTTCCAGATCATATATTCAAAAGGTAGCCATCTGCTCCTTTAGGAGCTTTAGATATAGGCTTTATAACACCTTTAACTTTTCCCGCATTCAGAAACAAAGTTTTTCAAACTGTGCATTTCTTGAAAGTGAACACTCAAATTTCATCCAAAAGGAAAAGGTTTGATGGTGGGCCGATACTCTATCAGGGGTATGCCCATTTGCCAGAAACCGCATTCAGAGCTTGTGAAATAGATATATGACGATTTCAAGCTTTGGCACTCTATGTTTCTTAGGAGTTGAATATGAGCATATCTTCAAGAGAGAATACACGAGCTACTTCCAAATGAAATATGTATGATGGTGAGTGGTTCCATATCATATATTCAAATGGTAGCCATCTGCTCCTTTAGGAGCTTTAGATATAGGCTTTATAAAACCTTTACTTTTTCCCACATTCAGACATAAAGTTTTTCAAACTGTGCATTTCTTGAAAGTCAACACTCAAATCTCATCCAAAAGGAAAAGGTTTGATGGTGGGCCGATACTCTACCAGGGGTATGCCCATTTGCCAGAAACCGCATTCAGAGCTTGTGAAATAGATATATGACGATTTCAAGCTTTGGCACTCTACGTTTCTTAGGAGTTGAATATGAGCATATCTTCAAGAGAGAATACACTAGCTGCTTCAAATGAAATATGTTTGATGGTGAGTGGTTCCATATCATATATTCAAAAGGTAGCCATCTGCTCCTTTAGGAGCTTTAGATATAGGCTTTATAAAACCTTTAACTTTTCCCGCATTCAGAAACAAAGTTTTTCAAACTGTGCATTTCTTGAAAGTCAACACTCAAATTTCATCCAAAAGGAAAAGGTTTGATGGTGGGCCGATACTCTATCAGGGGTATGCCCATTTGCCAGAAACCGCATTCAGAGCTTGTGAAATAGATATATGACGATTTCAAGCTTTGGCACTCTAAGTTTCATAGGAGTTGAATATGAGCATATCTTCAAGAGAGAATACACGAGCTACTTCCAAATGAAATATGTATGATGGTGAGTGGTTCCATATCATATATTCAAATGGTAGCCATCTGCTCCTTTAGGAGCTTTAGATATAGGCTTTATAAAACCTTTACTTTTTCCCACATTCAGACACAAAGTTTTTCAAACTGTGCATTTCTTGAAAGTCAACACTCAAATTTCATCCAAAAGGAAACGGTTTGATGGTGGGCCGATACTCTACCAGGGGTATGCCCATTTGCCAGAAACAGCATTCAGAGCTTGTGAAATACATATTTGACGATTTCAAGCTTTGGCACTCTAAGTTTCTTAGGAGTTGAATATGAGCATATCTTCAAGAGAGAATACACTAGCTGCTTCCAAATGAAATATGTTTGATGGTGAGTGGTTCCATATCATAGATTCAAAAGGTAGCCATCTGCTCCTTTAGGAGCTTTAGATATAGGCTTTATAAAACCTTTAACTTTTCCCGCATTCAGAAACAAAGTTTTTCAAACTGTGCGTTTCTTGAAAGTCAACACTCAAATTTCATCCAAAAGGAAAAGGTTTGATGGTGGGCCGATACTCTATCAGTAGTAAGCTCATTTGCCAGAAACCGCATTCAGAGCTTGTGAAATAGATATATGACGATTTCAAGATTTGGCACTCTACGTTTCATCGGAGTTTAATATGAGCATATCTTCAAGAGAGAACACACTAGCTGCTTCCAAATGAAATATGTATGATGGTGAGTTGTTCCAGATCATATATTCAAAAGAGAGCCATCTGCTCCTTTAGGAGCTTTAGATATAGGCTTTATAAAACCTTTAACTTTTCCCGCATTCAGAAACATAGTTTTTCAAACAGTGCGTTTCTTGAAAGTCAACACTCAAATTTCATCCAAAAGGAAAAGGTTTGATGGTGGGCCGATACTCTATCAGGAGTAAGCCCATTTGCCAGAAACCGCATTCAGAGCTTGTGAAATACATATATGACGATTTCAAATTTGGCACTCTAAGTTTCATAAGAGTTTAATATGAGCATATCTTGAAGAGAGAATACACTAGCTGCTTCCAAATGAAATATGTATGATGGTGAGTGGTTCCATATCATATATTCAAAAGGTAGCCATCTGCTCCTTTAGGAGCTTTAGATATAGGCTTTATAAAACCTTTACCTTTTCCCGCATTCAGAAACAAAGTTTTTCAAACTGTGCATTTCTTGAAAGTCAACACTCAAATTTCATCCAAAAGGAAAAGGTTTGATGGTGGGCCGATACTCTATCAGGGGTATGCCCATTTGCCAGAAACCGCATTCAGAGCTTGTGAAATACATATATGACGATTTCAAGCTTTGGCACTCTAAGTTTCTTAGGAGTTGAATATGAGCATATCTTCAAGAGAGAATACACTAGCTGCTTCCAAATGAAATAGGTATGATGCTGAGTTGTTCCAGATCATATATTCAAAAGGTAGCCATCTGCTCCTTTAGGAGCTTTAGATATAGGCTTTATAAAACCTTTACCTTTTCCTGCATTCAGAAACAAAGTTTTTCAAACTGTGCATTTCTTGAAAGTGAACACTCAAATTTCATCCAAAAGGAAAAGGTTTGATGGTGGGCCGATACTCTATCAGGGGTATGCCCATTTGCCAGAAACCGCATTCAGAGCTTGTGAAATAGATATATAACGATTTCAAGCTTTGGCACTCTAAGTTTCTTAGGAGTTGAATATGAGCATATCTTCAAGAGAGAATACACTAGCTGCTTCCAAATGAAATATGTTTGATGGTGAGTGGTTCCATATCATAGATTCAAAAGGTAGCCATCTGCTCCTTTAGGAGCTTTAGATATAGGCTTTATAAAACCTTTAACTTTTCCCGCATTCAGAAACAAAGTTTTTCAAACTGTGCGTTTCTTGAAAGTCAACACTCAAATTTCATCCAAAAGGAAAAGGTTTGATGGTGGGCCGATACTCTATCAGTAGTAAGCTCATTTGCCAGAAACCGCATTCAGAGCTTGTGAAATAGATATATGACGATTTCAAGATTTGGCACTCTACGTTTCATCGGAGTTTAATATGAGCATATCTTCAAGAGAGAACACACTAGCTGCTTCCAAATGAAATATGTATGATGGTGAGTTGTTCCAGATCATATATTCAAAAGAGAGCCATCTGCTCCTTTAGGAGCTTTAGATATAGGCTTTATAAAACCTTTAACTTTTCCCGCATTCAGAAACATAGTTTTTCAAACAGTGCGTTTCTTGAAAGTCAACACTCAAATTTCATCCAAAAGGAAAAGGTTTGATGGTGGGCCGATACTCTATCAGGAGTAAGCCCATTTGCCAGAAACCGCATTCAGAGCTTGTGAAATACATATATGACGATTTCAAATTTGGCACTCTAAGTTTCATAAGAGTTTAATATGAGCATATCTTGAAGAGAGAATACACTAGCTGCTTCCAAATGAAATATGTATGATGGTGAGTGGTTCCATATCATATATTCAAAAGGTAGCCATCTGCTCCTTTAGGAGCTTTAGATATAGGCTTTATAAAACCTTTACCTTTTCCCGCATTCAGAAACAAAGTTTTTCAAACTGTGCATTTCTTGAAAGTCAACACTCAAATTTCATCCAAAAGGAAAAGGTTTGATGGTGGGCCGATACTCTATCAGGGGTATGCCCATTTGCCAGAAACCGCATTCAGAGCTTGTGAAATACATATATGACGATTTCAAGCTTTGGCACTCTAAGTTTCTTAGGAGTTGAATATGAGCATATCTTCAAGAGAGAATACACTAGCTGCTTCCAAATGAAATAGGTATGATGCTGAGTTGTTCCAGATCATATATTCAAAAGGTAGCCATCTGCTCCTTTAGGAGCTTTAGATATAGGCTTTATAAAACCTTTACCTTTTCCCGCATTCAGAAACAAAGTTTTTCAAACTGTGCATTTCTTGAAAGTGAACACTCAAATTTCATCCAAAAGGAAAAGGTTTGATGGTGGGCCGATACTCTATCAGGGGTATGCCCATTTGCCAGAAACCGCATTCAGAGCTTGTGAAATAGATATATAACGATTTCAAGCTTTGGCACTCTAAGTTTCTTAGGAGTTGAATATGAGCATATCTTCAAGAGAGAATACACTAGCTGCTTCCAAATGAAATATGTTTGATGGTGAGTGGTTCCATATCATAGATTCAAAAGGTAGCCATCTGCTCCTTTAGGAGCTTTAGATATAGGCTTTATAAAACCTTTAACTTTTCCCGCATTCAGAAACAAAGTTTTTCAAACTGTGCATTTCTTGAAAGTCAACACTCAAATTTCATCCAAAAGGAAAAGGTTTGATGGTGGGCCGATACTCTATCAGGGGTATGCCCATTTGCCAGAAACCGCATTCAGAGCTTGTGAAATACATATATGACGATTTCAAGCTTTGGCACTCTAAGTTTCTTAGGAGTTGAATATGAGAATATCTTCAAGAGTGAATACACTAGCTGCTTCCAAATGAAATATGTTTGATGATGAGTGGTTCCATATCATGTACTCAAATGGTAGCCATCTGCTCCTTTAGGAGCTTTAGATATAGGCTTTATAAAACCTTTACTTTTTCCCACATTCAGACACAAAGTTTTTCAAATTGTGCATTTCTTGAAAGTCAACACTCAAATTTCATCCAAAAGGAAACGGTTTGATGGTGGGCCGATACTCTACCAGGGGTATGCCCATTTTCCAGAAACAGCATTCAGAGCTTGTGAAATAGATATATGACGATTTCAAGCTTTGGCACTCTAAGTTTCTTAGGAGTTGAATATGAGCATATCTTGAAGAGAGAATACACTAGCTGCTTCCAAATGAAATATGTTTGATGATGAGTGGTTCCATATCATATATTCAAAAGGTAGCCATCTGCTCCTTTAGGAGCTTTAGATATAGGCTTTATAAAACCTTTAACTTTTCCCTCATTCAGAAACAAAGTTTTTCAAACTGTGCGTTTCTTGAAAGTCAACACTCAAATTTCATCCAAAAGGAAATGGTTTGATGGTGGGCCGATTCTCTATCAGGAGTAAGCTCATTTGCCAGAAACCGCATTCAGAGCTTGTGAAATACATATATGACGATTTCAAGCTTTGGCACTCTAAGTTTCTTAGGAGTTGAATATGAGCATATCTTGAAGAGAGAATACACTAGCTACTCCCAAATGAAATATGTATGATGGTGAGTGGTTCCATATCATATATTCAAAAGGTAGCCATCTGCTCCTTTAGGAGCTTTAGATATAGGCTTTATAAATCCTTTACCTTTTCCCGCATTCAGAAACAAAGTTTTTCAAACTGTGCATTTCTTGAAAGTCAACACTCAAATTTCATCCAAAAGGAAACGGTTTGATGGTGGGCCGATACTCTATCAGGAGTAAGCTCATTTGCCAGAAACCGCATTCAGAGCTTGTGAAATACATATATGACGATTTCAAGCTTCGGCACTCTAAGTTTCTTAGGAGTTGAATATGAGCATATCTTGAAGAGAGAATACACTAGCTGCTTCCAAATGAAATATGTTTGATGATGAGTGGTTCCATATCATATATTCAAAAGGTAGCCATCTGCTCCTTTAGGAGCTTTAGATATAGGCTTTATAAAACCTTTAACTTTTCCCGCATTCAGAAACAAAGTTTTTCAAACTGTGCGTTTCTTGAAAGTCAACACTCAAATTTCATCCAAAAGGAAAAGGTTTGATGGTGGGCCGATTTTCTATCAGGAGTAAGCTCATTTGCCAGAAACCGCATTCAGAGCTTGTGAAATACATATATGACGATTTCAAGCTTTGGCACTCTAAGTTTCATAGGAGTTTAATATGAGCATATCTTGAAGAGAGAATACACTAGCTGCTTCCAAATGAACTATGTATGATGGTGAGTGGTTCCATATCATATATTCAAAAGGTAGCCATCTGCTCCTTTAGGAGCTTTAGATATAGGCTTTATAAAACCTTTAACTTTTCTCGCATTCAGAAACAAAGTTTTTCAAACTGTGCATTTCTTGAAAGTCAACACTCAAATTTCATCCAAAAGGAAAAGGTTTGATGGTGGGCCGATACTCTATCAGGAGTAAGCCCATTTGCCAGAAACCGCATTCAGAGCTTGTGAAATACATATATGACAATTTCAAGCTTTGGCACTCTAAGTTTCTTAGGATTTGAATATGAGCATATCTTCAAGAGAGAATAGACTAGCTACTTCAAAATGAAATATGTATGATGGTGAGTGGTTCCATATCATATATTCAAAAGGTAGCCATCTGCTCCTTTAGGAGCTTTAGATATAGGCTTTATAAAACCTTTTCCTTTTCCCACATTCAGAAACAAAGTTTTTCAAACTGTGCATTTCTTGAAAGTCAACACTCAAATTTCATCCAAAAGGAAAAGTTTTGATGGTGGGCCGATACTCTATCAGGGGTATGCCCATTTGCCAGATACCGCATTCAGAGCTTGTGAAATACATATATGACGATTTCAAGCTTTGGCACTCTAAGTTTCTTAGGAGTTGAATATGAGCATATCTTCAAGAGAGAATACACTAGCTGCTTCCAAATGAAATATGTATGATGGTGAGTTGTTCCAGATCATATATTCAAAAGGTAGCCATCTGCTCCTTTAGGAGCTTTAGATATAGGCTTTATAACACCTTTAACTTTTCCCGCATTCAGAAACAAAGTTTTTCAAACTGTGCATTTCTTGAAAGTGAACACTCAAATTTCATCCAAAAGGAAAAGGTTTGATGGTGGGCCGATACTCTATCAGGGGTATGCCCATTTGCCAGAAACCGCATTCAGAGCTTGTGAAATAGATATATGACGATTTAAAGCTTTGGCACTCTATGTTTCTTAGGAGTTGAATATGAGCATATCTTCAAGAGAGAATACACGAGCTACTTCCAAATGAAATATGTATGATGGTGAGTGGTTCCATATCATATATTCAAATGGTAGCCATCTGCTCCTTTAGGAGCTTTAGATATAGGCTTTATAAAACCTTTACTTTTTCCCACATTCAGACATAAAGTTTTTCAAACTGTGCATTTCTTGAAAGTCAACACTCAAATCTCATCCAAAAGGAAAAGGTTTGATGGTGGGCCGATACTCTACCAGGGGTATGCCCATTTGCCAGAAACCGCATTCAGAGCTTGTGAAATAGATATATGACGATTTCAAGCTTTGGCACTCTACGTTTCTTAGGAGTTGAATATGAGCATATCTTCAAGAGAGAATACACTAGCTGCTTCAAATGAAATATGTTTGATGGTGAGTGGTTCCATATCATATATTCAAAAGGTAGCCATCTGCTCCTTTAGGAGCTTTAGATATAGGCTTTATAAAACCTTTAACTTTTCCCGCATTCAGAAACAAAGTTTTTCAAACTGTGCATTTCTTGAAAGTCAACACTCAAATTTCATCCAAAAGGAAAAGGTTTGATGGTGGGCCGATACTCTATCAGGGGTATGCCCATTTGCCAGAAACCGCATTCAGAGCTTGTGAAATAGATATATGACGATTTCAAGCTTTGGCACTCTAAGTTTCATAGGAGTTGAATATGAGCATATCTTCAAGAGAGAATACACGAGCTACTTCCAAATGAAATATGTATGATGGTGAGTGGTTCCATATCATATATTCAAATGGTAGCCATCTGCTCCTTTAGGAGCTTTAGATATAGGCTTTATAAAACCTTTACTTTTTCCCACATTCAGACACAAAGTTTTTCAAACTGTGCATTTCTTGAAAGTCAACACTCAAATTTCATCCAAAAGGAAACGGTTTGATGGTGGGCCGATACTCTACCAGGGGTATGCCCATTTGCCAGAAACAGCATTCAGAGCTTGTGAAATACATATTTGACGATTTCAAGCTTTGGCACTCTAAGTTTCTTAGGAGTTGAATATGAGCATATCTTCAAGAGAGAATACACTAGCTGCTTCCAAATGAAATATGTTTGATGGTGAGTGGTTCCATATCATAGATTCAAAAGGTAGCCATCTGCTCCTTTAGGAGCTTTAGATATAGGCTTTATAAAACCTTTAACTTTTCCCGCATTCAGAAACAAAGTTTTTCAAACTGTGCGTTTCTTGAAAGTCAACACTCAAATTTCATCCAAAAGGAAAAGGTTTGATGGTGGGCCGATACTCTATCAGTAGTAAGCTCATTTGCCAGAAACCGCATTCAGAGCTTGTGAAATAGATATATGACGATTTCAAGATTTGGCACTCTACGTTTCATCGGAGTTTAATATGAGCATATCTTCAAGAGAGAACACACTAGCTGCTTCCAAATGAAATATGTATGATGGTGAGTTGTTCCAGATCATATATTCAAAAGAGAGCCATCTGCTCCTTTAGGAGCTTTAGATATAGGCTTTATAAAACCTTTAACTTTTCCCGCATTCAGAAACATAGTTTTTCAAACAGTGCGTTTCTTGAAAGTCAACACTCAAATTTCATCCAAAAGGAAAAGGTTTGATGGTGGGCCGATACTCTATCAGGAGTAAGCCCATTTGCCAGAAACCGCATTCAGAGCTTGTGAAATACATATATGACGATTTCAAATTTGGCACTCTAAGTTTCATAAGAGTTTAATATGAGCATATCTTGAAGAGAGAATACACTAGCTGCTTCCAAATGAAATATGTATGATGGTGAGTGGTTCCATATCATATATTCAAAAGGTAGCCATCTGCTCCTTTAGGAGCTTTAGATATAGGCTTTATAAAACCTTTACCTTTTCCCGCATTCAGAAACAAAGTTTTTCAAACTGTGCATTTCTTGAAAGTCAACACTCAAATTTCATCCAAAAGGAAAAGGTTTGATGGTGGGCCGATACTCTATCAGGGGTATGCCCATTTGCCAGAAACCGCATTCAGAGCTTGTGAAATACATATATGACGATTTCAAGCTTTGGCACTCTAAGTTTCTTAGGAGTTGAATATGAGCATATCTTCAAGAGAGAATACACTAGCTGCTTCCAAATGAAATAGGTATGATGCTGAGTTGTTCCAGATCATATATTCAAAAGGTAGCCATCTGCTCCTTTAGGAGCTTTAGATATAGGCTTTATAAAACCTTTACCTTTTCCCGCATTCAGAAACAAAGTTTTTCAAACTGTGCATTTCTTGAAAGTGAACACTCAAATTTCATCCAAAAGGAAAAGGTTTGATGGTGGGCCGATACTCTATCAGGGGTATGCCCATTTGCCAGAAACCGCATTCAGAGCTTGTGAAATAGATATATAACGATTTCAAGCTTTGGCACTCTAAGTTTCTTAGGAGTTGAATATGAGCATATCTTCAAGAGAGAATACACTAGCTGCTTCCAAATGAAATATGTTTGATGGTGAGTGGTTCCATATCATAGATTCAAAAGGTAGCCATCTGCTCCTTTAGGAGCTTTAGATATAGGCTTTATAAAACCTTTAACTTTTCCCGCATTCAGAAACAAAGTTTTTCAAACTGTGCGTTTCTTGAAAGTCAACACTCAAATTTCATCCAAAAGGAAAAGGTTTGATGGTGGGCCGATACTCTATCAGTAGTAAGCTCATTTGCCAGAAACCGCATTCAGAGCTTGTGAAATAGATATATGACGATTTCAAGATTTGGCACTCTACGTTTCATCGGAGTTTAATATGAGCATATCTTCAAGAGAGAACACACTAGCTGCTTCCAAATGAAATATGTATGATGGTGAGTTGTTCCAGATCATATATTCAAAAGAGAGCCATCTGCTCCTTTAGGAGCTTTAGATATAGGCTTTATAAAACCTTTAACTTTTCCCGCATTCAGAAACATAGTTTTTCAAACAGTGCGTTTCTTGAAAGTCAACACTCAAATTTCATCCAAAAGGAAAAGGTTTGATGGTGGGCCGATACTCTATCAGGAGTAAGCCCATTTGCCAGAAACCGCATTCAGAGCTTGTGAAATACATATATGACGATTTCAAATTTGGCACTCTAAGTTTCATAAGAGTTTAATATGAGCATATCTTGAAGAGAGAATACACTAGCTGCTTCCAAATGAAATATGTATGATGGTGAGTGGTTCCATATCATATATTCAAAAGGTAGCCATCTGCTCCTTTAGGAGCTTTAGATATAGGCTTTATAAAACCTTTACCTTTTCCCGCATTCAGAAACAAAGTTTTTCAAACTGTGCATTTCTTGAAAGTCAACACTCAAATTTCATCCAAAAGGAAAAGGTTTGATGGTGGGCCGATACTCTATCAGGGGTATGCCCATTTGCCAGAAACCGCATTCAGAGCTTGTGAAATACATATATGACGATTTCAAGCTTTGGCACTCTAAGTTTCTTAGGAGTTGAATATGAGCATATCTTCAAGAGAGAATACACTAGCTGCTTCCAAATGAAATAGGTATGATGCTGAGTTGTTCCAGATCATATATTCAAAAGGTAGCCATCTGCTCCTTTAGGAGCTTTAGATATAGGCTTTATAAAACCTTTACCTTTTCCCGCATTCAGAAACAAAGTTTTTCAAACTGTGCATTTCTTGAAAGTGAACACTCAAATTTCATCCAAAAGGAAAAGGTTTGATGGTGGGCCGATACTCTATCAGGGGTATGCCCATTTGCCAGAAACCGCATTCAGAGCTTGTGAAATAGATATATAACGATTTCAAGCTTTGGCACTCTAAGTTTCTTAGGAGTTGAATATGAGCATATCTTCAAGAGAGAATACACTAGCTGCTTCCAAATGAAATATGTTTGATGGTGAGTGGTTCCATATCATAGATTCAAAAGGTAGCCATCTGCTCCTTTAGGAGCTTTAGATATAGGCTTTATAAAACCTTTAACTTTTCCCGCATTCAGAAACAAAGTTTTTCAAACTGTGCATTTCTTGAAAGTCAACACTCAAATTTCATCCAAAAGGAAAAGGTTTGATGGTGGGCCGATACTCTATCAGGGGTAAGCCCATTTG
Source organism: Conger conger (assembly GCF_963514075.1). NCBI lineage: Eukaryota > Metazoa > Chordata > Actinopteri > Anguilliformes > Congridae > Conger > Conger conger. The sequence goes on from NC_083764.1 coordinate 29,284,263, forward strand.
CCAGAAACCGCATTCAGAGCTTGTGAAATACATATATGACGATTTCAAGCTTTGGCACTCTAAGTTTCTTAGGAGTTGAATATGAGCATATCTTCAAGAGAGAATACACTAGCTGCTTCCAAATGAAATATGTATGATGGTGAGTTGTTCCAGATCATATATTCAAAAGGTAGCCATCTGCTCCTTTAGGAGCTTTAGATATAGGCTTTATAAAACCTTTAACTTTTCCCGCATTCAGAAACAAAGTTTTTCAAACTGTGCATTTCTTGAAAGTGAAAACTCAAATTTCATCCAAAAGGAAAAGGTTTGATGGCGGGCCGATACTCTATCAGGGGTATGCCCATTTGCCAGAAACCGCATTCAGAGCTTGTGAAATAGATATATGACGATTTCAAGCTTTGGCACTCTATGTTTCTTAGGAGTTGAATATGAGCATATCTTCAAGAGAGAATACACGAGCTACTTCCAAATGAAATATGTATGATGGTGAGTGGTTCCATATCATATATTCAAAAGGTAGCCATCTGCTCCTTTAGGAGCTTTAGATATAGGCTTTATAAAACCTTTACTTTTTCCCACATTCAGACATAAAGTTTTTCAAACTGTGCATTTCTTGAAAGTCAACACTCAAATCTCATCCAAAAGGAAAAGGTTTGATGGTGGGCCGATACTCTACCAGGGGTATGCCCATTTGCCAGAAACCGCATTCAGAGCTTGTGAAATAGATATATGACGATTTCAAGCTTTGGCACTCTACGTTTCTTAGGAGTTGAATATGAGCATATCTTCAAGAGAGAATACACTAGCTGCTTCAAATGAAATATGTTTGATGGTGAGTGGTTCCATATCATATATTCAAAAGGTAGCCATCTGCTCCTTTAGGAGCTTTAGATATAGGCTTTATAAAACCTTTAACTTTTCCCGCATTCAGAAACAAAGTTTTTCAAACTGTGCATTTCTTGAAAGTCAACACTCAAATTTCATCCAAAAGGAAACGGTTTGATGGTGGGCCGATACTCTACCAGGGGTTTGCCCATTTGACAGAAACAGCATTCAGAGCTTGTGAAATACATATTTGACGATTTCAAGCTTTGGCACTCTAAGTTTCTTAGGAGTTGAATATGAGCATATCTTCAAGAGAGAATACACTAGCTGCTTCCAAATGAAATATGTTTGATGGTGAGTGGTTCCATATCATAGATTCAAAAGGTAGCCATCTGCTCCTTTAGGAGCTTTAGATATAGGCTTTATAAAACCTTTAACTTTTCCCGCATTCAGAAACAAAGTTTTTCAAACTGTGCATTTCTTGAAAGTGAACACTCAAATTTCATCCAAAAGGAAAAGGTTTGATGGTGGGCCGATACTCTATCAGGGGTATGCCCATTTGCCAGAAACCGCATTCAGAGCTTGTGAAATAGATATATGACGATTTCAAGCTTTGGCACTCTATGTTTCTTAGGAGTTGAATATGAGCATATCTTCAAGAGAGAATACACGAGCTACTTCCAAATTAAATATGTATGATGGTGAGTGGTTCCATATCATATATTCAAATGGTAGCCATCTGCTCCTTTAGGAGCTTTAGATATAGGCTTAATAAAACCTTTACTTTTTCCCACATTCAGACATAAAGTTTTTCAAACTGTGCATTTCTTGAAAGTCAACACTCAAATCTCATCCAAAAGGAAAAGGTTTGATGGTGGGCCGATACTCTATCAGGGGTATGCCCATTTGCCAGAAACCGCATTCAGAGCTTGTGAAATAGATATATGACGATTTCAAGCTTTGGCACTCTATGTTTCTTAGGAGTTGAATATGAGCATATCTTCAAGAGAGAATACACGAGCTACTTCCAAATGAAATATGTATGATGGTGAGTGGTTCCATATCATATATTCAAAAGGTAGCCATCTGCTCCTTTAGGAGCTTTAGATATAGGCTTTATAAAACCTTTACTTTTTCCCACATTCAGACATAAAGTTTTTCAAACTGTGCATTTCTTGAAAGTCAACACTCAAATCTCATCCAAAAGGAAAAGGTTTGATGGTGGGCCGATACTCTACCAGGGGTATGCCCATTTGCCAGAAACCGCATTCAGAGCTTGTGAAATAGATATATGACGATTTCAAGCTTTGGCACTCTACGTTTCTTAGGAGTTGAATATGAGCATATCTTCAAGAGAGAATACACTAGCTGCTTCAAATGAAATATGTTTGATGGTGAGTGGTTCCATATCATATATTCAAAAGGTAGCCATCTGCTCCTTTAGGAGCTTTAGATATAGGCTTTATAAAACCTTTAACTTTTCCCGCATTCAGAAACAAAGTTTTTCAAACTGTGCATTTCTTGAAAGTCAACACTCAAATTTCATCCAAAAGGAAAAGGTTTGATGGTGGGCCGATACTCTATCAGGGGTATGCCCATTTGCCAGAAACCGCATTCAGAGCTTGTGAAATAGATATATGACGATTTCAAGCTTTGGCACTCTAAGTTTCATAGGAGTTGAATATGAGCATATCTTCAAGAGAGAATACACGAGCTACTTCCAAATGAAATATGTATGATGGTGAGTGGTTCCATATCATATATTCAAATGGTAGCCATCTGCTCCTTTAGGAGCTTTAGATATAGGCTTTATAAAACCTTTACTTTTTCCCACATTCAGACACAAAGTTTTTCAAACTGTGCATTTCTTGAAAGTCAACACTCAAATTTCATCCAAAAGGAAACGGTTTGATGGTGGGCCGATACTCTACCAGGGGTTTGCCCATTTGACAGAAACAGCATTCAGAGCTTGTGAAATACATATTTGACGATTTCAAGCTTTGGCACTCTAAGTTTCTTAGGAGTTGAATATGAGCATATCTTCAAGAGAGAATACACTAGCTGCTTCCAAATGAAATATGTTTGATGGTGAGTGGTTCCATATCATAGATTCAAAAGGTAGCCATCTGCTCCTTTAGGAGCTTTAGATATAGGCTTTATAAAACCTTTAACTTTTCCCGCATTCAGAAACAAAGTTTTTCAAACTGTGCATTTCTTGAAAGTGAACACTCAAATTTCATCCAAAAGGAAAAGGTTTGATGGTGGGCCGATACTCTATCAGGGGTATGCCCATTTGCCAGAAACCGCATTCAGAGCTTGTGAAATAGATATATGACGATTTCAAGCTTTGGCACTCTATGTTTCTTAGGAGTTGAATATGAGCATATCTTCAAGAGAGAATACACGAGCTACTTCCAAATTAAATATGTATGATGGTGAGTGGTTCCATATCATATATTCAAATGGTAGCCATCTGCTCCTTTAGGAGCTTTAGATATAGGCTTAATAAAACCTTTACTTTTTCCCACATTCAGACATAAAGTTTTTCAAACTGTGCATTTCTTGAAAGTCAACACTCAAATCTCATCCAAAAGGAAAAGGTTTGATGGTGGGCCGATACTCTACCAGGGGTATGCCCATTTGCCAGAAACCGCATTCAGAGCTTGTGAAATAGATATATGACGATTTCAAGCTTTGGCACTCTACGTTTCTTAGGAGTTGAATATGAGCATATCTTCAAGAGAGAATACACTAGCTGCTTCCAAATGAAATATGTTTGATGGTGAGTGGTTCCATATCATATATTCAAAAGGTAGCCATCTGCTCCTTTAGGAGCTTTAGATATAGGCTTTATAAAACCTTTAACTTTTCCCGCATTCAGAAACAAAGTTTTTCAAACTGTGCATTTCTTGAAAGTCAACACTCAAATTTCATCCAAAAGGAAAAGGTTTGATGGTGGGCCGATACTCTATCAGGGGTATGCCCATTTGCCAGAAACCGCATTCAGAGCTTGTGAAATAGATATATGACGATTTCAAGCTTTGGCACTCTAAGTTTCATAGGAGTTGAATATTAGCCTATCTTCAAGAGAGAATACACGAGCTACTTCCAAATGAAATATGTATGATGGGGAGTGGTTCCATATCATATATTCAAATGGTAGCCATCTGCTCCTTTAGGAGCTTTAGATATAGGCTTTATAAAACCTTTACTTTTTCCCACATTCAGACACAAAGTTTTTCAAACTGTGCATTTCTTGAAAGTCAACACTCAAATTTCATCCAAAAGGAAACGGTTTGATGGTGGGCCGATACTCTACCAGGGGTACGCCCATTTGCCAGAAACCGCATTCAGAGCTTGTGAAATACATATATGACGATTTCAAGCTTTGGCACTCTAAGTTTCTTAGGAGTTGAATATGAGCATATCTTCAAGAGAGAATACACTAGCTGCTTCCAAATGAAATATGTATGATGGTGAGTTGTTCCAGATCATATATTCAAAAGGTAGCCATCTGCTCCTTTAGGAGCTTTAGATATAGGCTTTATAAAACCTTTAACTTTTCCCGCATTCAGAAACAAAGTTTTTCAAACTGTGCATTTCTTGAAAGTGAACACTCAAATTTCATCCAAAAGGAAAAGGTTTGATGGTGGGCCGATACTCTATCAGGGGTATGCCCATTTGCCAGAAACCGCATTCAGAGCTTGTGAAATAGATATATGACGATTTCAAGCTTTGGCACTCTATGTTTCTTAGGAGTTGAATATGAGCATATCTTCAAGAGAGAATACACGAGCTACTTCCAAATTAAATATGTATGATGGTGAGTGGTTCCATATCATATATTCAAATGGTAGCCATCTGCTCCTTTAGGAGCTTTAGATATAGGCTTAATAAAACCTTTACTTTTTCCCACATTCAGACATAAAGTTTTTCAAACTGTGCATTTCTTGAAAGTCAACACTCAAATCTCATCCAAAAGGAAAAGGTTTGATGGTGGGCCGATACTCTACCAGGGGTATGCCCATTTGCCAGAAACCGCATTCAGAGCTTGTGAAATAGATATATGACGATTTCAAGCTTTGGCACTCTACGTTTCTTAGGAGTTGAATATGAGCATATCTTCAAGAGAGAATACACTAGCTGCTTCCAAATGAAATATGTTTGATGGTGAGTGGTTCCATATCATATATTCAAAAGGTAGCCATCTGCTCCTTTAGGAGCTTTAGATATAGGCTTTATAAAACCTTTAACTTTTCCCGCATTCAGAAACAAAGTTTTTCAAACTGTGCATTTCTTGAAAGTGAACACTCAAATTTCATCCAAAAGGAAAAGGTTTGATGGTGGGCCGATACTCTATCAGGGGTATGCCCATTTGCCAGAAACCGCATTCAGAGCTTGTGAAATAGATATATGACGATTTCAAGCTTTGGCACTCTAAGTTTCATAGGAGTTGAATATGAGCCTATCTTCAAGAGAGAATACACGAGCTACTTCCAAATGAAATATGTATGATGGGGAGTGGTTCCATATCATATATTCAAATGGTAGCCATCTGCTCCTTTAGGAGCTTTAGATATAGGCTTTATAAAACCTTTACTTTTTCCCACATTCAGACACAAAGTTTTTCAAACTGTGCATTTCTTGAAAGTCAACACTCAAATTTCATCCAAAAGGAAACGGTTTGATGGTGGGCCGATACTCTACCAGGGGTATGCCCATTTGCCAGAAACAGCATTCAGAGCTTGTGAAATACATATTTGACGATTTCAAGCTTTGGCACTCTAAGTTTCTTAGGAGTTGAATATGAGCATATCTTCAAGAGAGAATACACTAGCTGCTTCCAAATGAAATATGTTTGATGGTGAGTGGTTCCATATCATAGATTCAAAAGGTAGCCATCTGCTCCTTTAGGAGCTTTAGATATAGGCTTTATAAAACCTTTAACTTTTCCCGCATTCAGAAACAAAGTTTTTCAAACTGTGCGTTTCTTGAAAGTCAACACTCAAATTTCATCCAAAAGGAAAAGGTTTGATGGTGGGCCGATACTCTATCAGGAGTAAGCTCATTTGCCAGAAACCGCATTCAGAGCTTGTGAAATACATATATGACGATTTCAAGCTTTGGCACTCTAAGTTTCTTAGGATTTGAATATGAGCATATCTTCAAGAGAGAATAGACTAGCTACTTCCAAATGAAATATGTATGATGGTGAGTGGTTCCATATCATATATTCAAAAGGTAGCCATCTGCTCCTTTAGGAGCTTTAGATATAGGCTTTATAAAACCTTTAACATTTCCCGCATTCAGAAACAAAGTTTTTCAAACTGTGCGTTTCTTGAAAGTCAACACTCAAATTTCATCCAAAAGGAAAAGGTTTGATGGTGGGCCGATACTCTATCAGGAGTAAGCTCATTTGCCAGAAACCGCATTCAGAGCTTGTGAAATACATATATGACGATTTCAAGCTTTGGCACTCTAAGTTTCATCGGAGTTTAATATGAGCATATCTTGAAGAGAGAACACACTAGCTGCTTCCAAATGAAATATGTATGATGGTGAGTGGTTCCGTATCATATATTCAAAAGGTAGCCATCTGCTCCTTTAGGAGCTTTAGATATAGGCTTTATGAAACCTTTACCTTTTCCCGCATTCAGAAACAAAGTTTTTCAAACTGTGCATTTCTTGAAAGTCAACACTCAAATTTCATCCAAAAGGAAAAGGTTTGATGGTGGGCCGATACTCTATCAGGAGTAAGCCCATTTGCCAGAAACCGCATTCAGGGCTTGTGAAATACATATATGACGATTTCAAGCTTTGGCACTCTAAGTTTCTTAGGATTTGAATATGAGCATATCTTCAAGAGAGAATAGACTAGCTACTTCCAAATGAAATATGTATGATGGTGAGTGGTTCCATATCATATATTCAAAAGGTAGCCATCTGCTCCTTTAGGAGCTTTAGATATAGGCTTTATAAAACCTTTAACTTTTCCCGCATTCAGAAACAAAGTTTTTCAAACTGTGCGTTTCTTGAAAGTCAACACTCAAATTTCATCCAAAAGGAAAAGGTTTGATGGTGTGCCGATACTCTATCAGGAGTAAGCTCATTTGCCAGAAACCGCATTCAGAGCTTGTGAAATACATATATGACGATTTCAAGCTTTGGCACTCTAAGTTTCTTAGGATTTGAATATGAGCATATCTTCAAGAGAGAAAAGACTAGCTACTTCCAAATGAAATATGTATGATGGTGAGTGGTTCCATATCATATATTCAAAAGGTAGCCATCTGCTCCTTTAGGAGCTTTAGATATAGGCTTTATAAAACCTTTAACTTTTCCCGCATTCAGAAACAAAGTTTTTCAAACTGTGCATTTCTTGAAAGTCAACACTCAAATTTCATCCAAAAGGAAAAGGTTTGATGGTGGGCCGATACTCTATCAGGGGTATGCCCATTTGCTAGAAACCGCATTCAGAGCTTGTGAAATAGATATATGACGATTTCAAGCTTTGGCACTCTAAGTTTCTTAGGAGTTGAAAATGAGCATATCTTGAAAAGAGAATACACTAGCTGCTTCCAAATGAAATATGTATGATGGTGAGTGGTTCCATATCATATATTCAAAAGGTAGCCATCTGCTCCTTTAGGAGCTTTAGATATAGGCTTTATAAAACCTTTAACTTTTCCCGCATTCAGAAACAAAGTTTTTCAAACTGTGCGTTTCTTGAAAGTCAACACTCAAATTTCATCCAAAAGGAAAAGGTTTGATGGTGGGCCGATACTCTATCAGGAGTAAGCTCATTTGCCAGAAACCGCATTCAGAGCTTGTGAAATACATATATGACGATTTCAAGCTTTGGCACTCTAAGTTTCATCGGAGTTTAATATGAGCATATCTTGAAGAGAGAACACACTAGCTGCTTCCAAATGAAATATGTATGATGGTGAGTGGTTCCATATCATATATTCAAAAGGTAGCCATCTGCTCCTTTAGGAGCTTTAGATATAGGCTTTATGAAACCTTTACCTTTTCCCGCATTCAGAAACAAAGTTTTTCAAAATGTGCATTTCTTGAAAGTCAACACTCAAATTTCATCCAAAAGGAAAAGGTTTGATGGTGGGCCGATACTCTATCAGGAGTAAGCCCATTTGCCAGAAACCGCATTCAGAGCTTGTGAAATACATATATGACGATTTCAAGCTTTGGCACTCTAAGTTTCTTACGATTTGAATATGAGCATATCTTCAAGAGAGAATTGACTAGCTACTTCCAAATGAAATATGTATGATGGTGAGTGGTTCCATATCATATATTCAAAAGGTAGCCATCTGCTCCTTTAGGAGCTTTAGATATAGGCTTTATAAAACCTTTAACTTTTCCCGCATTCAGAAACAAAGTTTTTCAAACTGTGCATTTCTTGAAAGTCAACACTCAAATTTCATCCAAAAGGAAAAGGTTTGATGGTGGGCCGATACTCTATCAGGAGTAAGCTCATTTGCCAGAAACCGCATTCAGAGCTTGTGAAATAGATATATGACGATTTCAAGCTTTGGCACTCTAAGTTTCTTAGGAGTTGAATATGAGCATATCTTCCAGAGAGAATACACGAGCTACTTCCAAATGAAATATGTATGATTGGTGAGTGGTTCCATATCATATATTCAAATGGTAGCCATCAGCTCCTTTAGGAGCTTTAGATATAGGCTTTATAAAACCTTTACTTTTTCCCACATTCAGACACAAAGTTTTTCAAACTGTGCATTTCTTGAAAGTCAACACTCAAATTTCATCCAAAAGGAAACGGTTTGATGGTGGGCCGATACTCTACCAGGGGTATGCCCATTTGCCAGAAACAGCATTCAGAGCTTGTGAAATACATATATGACGATTTCAAGCTTTGGCACTCTAAGTTTCTTAGGAGTTGAATATGAGCATATCTTGAAGAGAGAATACACTAGCTGCTTCCAAATGAAATATGTATGATGGTGAGTGGTTCCATATCATATATTCAAAAGGTAGCCATCTGCTCCTTTAGGAGCTTTAGATATAGGCTTTATAAAACCTTTAACTTTTCCCGCGTTCAGAAACAAAGTTTTTCAAACTGTGCATTTCTTGAAAGTGAACACTCAAATTTCATCCAAAAGGAAAAGGTTTGATGGTAGGCCGATACTCTATCAGGAGTAAGCCCATTTGCCAGAAACCGCATTCAGAGCTTGTGAAATACATATATGACGATTTCAAGCTTTGGCACTCTAAGTTTCATAGGAGTTTAATATGAGCATTTCTTGAAGAGAGAATACACTAGCTGCTTCCAAATGAAATATGTATGATGGTGAGTGGTTCCATATCATATATTCAAAAGGTAGCCATCTGCTCCTTCAGGAGCTTTAGATATAGGCT